>NC_044985.1:2460996-2760996 GCF_008728515.1 Papio anubis
TTTTGAGACGGAGTCTCGCTCTGTTGCCCAGGCTGGAGTGCAGTGGCCGGATCTCAGCTCACTGCAAGCTCCGCCTCCCGGGTTTACGCCATTCTCCTGCCTCAGCCTCCCGAGTAGCTGGGACTACAGGCGCCCGCCACCTCGCCCGGCTAGTTTTTTGTATTTTTAGTAGAGACGGGGTTTCACCATGTTAGCCAGGATGGTCTCGATCTCCTGACCTTGTGATCCGCCCGTCTCGGCCTCCCAAAGTGCTGGGATTACAGGCTTGAGCCACCGCGCCTGGCCGAAAATCCCATTTTTAAAACCATCAGATCTCCTGAGACTCATTCACTAGCATAAGAACAGCACAGGAAAGACCTGCCCCCATAATTCAATCATCTCCCACTTGGTTCCTCCTAAGGCATGTGAGAATTGTGGGAGTTATAATTCAAGGTGAGATTTGGCGGGGGACACAGGCAAACCATAATAGTCCACCGCTGGCCCCTCCCAAATCTCATGTCCTCACATTTCAAAACCAGTCAGGCCTTCCCAACAGCCCCCCTAAGTCTTAACTAGTTTCAGCATTAACTCAGAAGCCCACAGTCCAACATCTCATCTGAGACAAAGCAAGTCCCTTCCACCTATGAGCCTGTAAAATCAAAAGTAAGCTAGTGGCCGGGTGCGGTGGCTCATGCTTGTAATCCCAGCATTTTGGGAGGCCGAGGCAGGTGGATCACGAGGTCAGGAGATCGAGACCATGGTGAAACTCTGTCTCTACTAAAAATACAAAAAAAATTAGCCTGTAGTCCCAGCTACTCAGGAGGCTGAGGCAGGAGAATGGCATGAACCCAGGAGGCGGAGCTTGCAGTGAGCCGAGGTTGAGATCGCGCCACCGCACTCTAGCCTGGGCAACAGGGCGAGACTCTGTCTCAAAAAAAAAAAAAAAAGTAAGCTAGTTACTTCCTAGGTACAATGCAGGTACAAGTATTGGGTAAATACAGCTGTTCAGAATAGGAGAAATTGGTCAAAACAAAGGGGTAACAGGGCCCACACAAGTCCGAAATCCAGTGAGACAGTCAAATTTTAAAGGTCCACAATGATCTCCTTTGACTTCTGGTCTCACATCCAGGTCTCGCTAATGCAAGAGGTGGGTTCCCATGGTCTTGGGCAGCTCCAACCCTGTGGTTTTGCTGGGTATAGCCTTCCTCCCAGCTACTTTCACAGGCTCACAGGCTGGCCTTGAGTGTCTGCAGCCTTTCCAGGCACACAGTGCAAGCTGTCGGTGGCTTCTGGGGTCTGGAGGATGGTGACCCTCTTCTCACAGCTCCACTAGGTGGTGCCCAGTAGGAATTCTGTGTGGGGGCTCCAACCCCACATTTCCCTTTCACACTCCCCTAGCAGAGGTTCTCCATGAAGGCCCTGCCCCTGCAGCAAACTTCTGCCTGGGCATCCAGGCATTTCCATATATCCTCTGAAATCTAGATGGAGGTTCCCAAACCTCAGTTTGTGACTTCTGTGCACCCGCAGGCTCAACACCACATGGAAGCTGCCAAGGCTTAGGGCTTCTGCCCTCTGAAGCCACAGCTTGAACTGTACCTTAGCCCCTTTTAGTCACAAACGCAGTGGCTGGGACATAGGGCACCAAGTCCCTAGACTACGCACAGCAGAGAGACCCTGGGCCCAGTCCATGAAGACATTTTTTCCTCTTAAACCTCCGGGCCTGTGATGGAAGGGGCTGTAGCAAGGGTCTCTGATATGCCCTGGAGACATGTTCCTCATTGTTTTGGGGATTAACATTTGGCTTCTCATTACTTGTGGATATTTCTGCAGCTGGCTTGAATTTCTCCTCAGAAAATGGGATTTTCTTTTCTATCACATGGTCAGGCTACAAATTTTCCAAACTTTTATATTCTGTTTACCTTTTAAAACTGAATGCTGCCAGACACAGTGGCTCACACCTGTAATCCCAGCACCTTGGGAGGCTGAGGTGGGCAGATCATCTGAGGTTGGGAGTTCGAGACCAGCCTGACCAACATGGAGAACCCCATCTCTTTTTTTTTTTTTTTTTTTTTTTTTTTGAGACGGAGTCTCGCTTTGTCGCCCAGGCTGGAGTGCAGTGGCCGGATCTCAGCTCACTGCAAGCTCCGCCTCCCGGGTTTACGCCATTCTCCTGCCTCAGCCTCCCGAGTAGCTGGGACTACAGGCGCCAGCCACTTCGCCCGGCTAGTTTTTTGTATTTTTAGTAGAGACGGGGTTTCACCGTGTTAGCCAGGATGGTCTCGATCTCCTGACCTCGTGATCCGCCCGTCTCGGCCTCCCAAAGTGCTGGGATTACAGGCTTGAGCCACCGCGCCCGGCTGAGAACCCCATCTCTACTAAAAATACAAAAATTAGCCAGGCATGGTGGTGCATGCCTGTAATCCCAGCTACTCTGGAAGGTTGAGGCAGGAGAATCACTTGAACCTGGGAGGCAGAAGTTGCAGTGAGCCAAGATCATGCCATTGCACTCCAGCCTGGGCAACAAGAGCAAAACTCTGTCTCAAAAAAAAAAAAAAAAAAAAAAAAAGGAAAAGAAAACTGAATGCTTTTGGCCAGGCACAGTGGCTCACGCCTGTAATCCCAGCACTTTGGGAGGCTGAGGTGAGTGGATCACCTGAGATCAGGGGTTCGAGACCAGCCAGGCAAACATGGTAAAACCCTGTCTCTACTAAAAATACAAAAATTAGGCAGGCGTGGTGGCGTGTGCCTGTAATCCCAGCTACCTAGGAGCCTGAGGAAGGAGAATCACTGAAACCTGGGAGGCAGAGGCCGCAGTGAGCTGAGATCACACCACTGCACTGAAGCCTGGCGACAGAGAGAGACTCCATCTCAAAAACAAAAACAAAACAAAAAAACTGAATGCTTTTAACAGCATGTAAGTCACTTCTTGAATGCTTTGCTTCTTAGAAATTTCTTCTGCCAGATAACCTAAATAATTTTTCTCAAGTCCAAAGTTCCACGAAACTCTAGGGTGGGGCCAAAATGCAACCAGTCTCTTTGCTAATACAAAACAAGAGTCACCTTTGCTCCAGTTTCCAACAAGTTCTGCATCTCCATCTGAGACCACCTCAGCCTGGATTTCATTGTCCATGTCATTATCAGCATTTTGCTCAAAGTCATTCAACAGGTCTCTAGGGAGTTCCAAACTTTCCCACATTTTCCTGTCTTCTGAGCCCTCCAGACTGTTGCAACTTCTGCCTGTTCTCCATTTCCAAAGTGGCTTCCACATTTTGGTTGTCTTTTCAGCAACACCCCACTGTACTGGTACCAATTTGCTGTATTAGTCCGTTTTCATGCTGCTGATAAAGACGTACCCGAGACTGGGTAACTTACAAAGGAAAGAGGTTTGTTGGACTTACAGTTCCACATGGCTGAAGAGGCCTCACAATCATGGCAGTAGGTAAGGAGGAGCAAGTCACGTCTTACATAGATGGTGGCAGGCAAAGAGAGCTTGTGTAGGGAAACTCCTGGGTTTTTTAGTTTCTTTGTTGTTTTTCTTTGAGACAGAGTTTCACCGTGTTGCCGAGGCTGGAGTGCAGTGGTGTGATCTTGGCTGTCTGCAACCTCTGCCTCGCAGGTTCAAGCAATTCTCCTGCCTTAGCCTCCCAGTAGCTGGGATTACAGGTGTCCGCCACCATGCCTGGCTAATTTTTCTGTATTTTTCCAGAGATGCTATCTGAGCTGCCAAGTGAAACGGTTTCATTTTCTTGGGCAAATACTCGAGGTTCCTTGTACCAAGCCACAGAACATTAGGATGCAGACATACAAAGAGTGAGGTTCACAGCAGAAATTTAATAGGTGAAAGAGAAGAGCTCTCTGCACAGAGAGAGGTCCTGGAGAAAATGGATTTGTGGCAAGGCACGGTGGCTCACACCTGTAATCCCAGCACTTTCAGAGGCCGAGGTGGGTGGAATACTTGAGGTAAGCAGTTCAAGACAAGCCTGGCCAACATGATGAAACCCTGTCTCTACTAAAAATGCAAAAATTAGCCGGGGGCGTGGTGGCATGTGCCTGTAGTCCAGCTACCTGTGAGGCCAAGGCAGGAGAATTACTTGAACCCGGGAGGTGGAGGTTGCAGTAAGCTGAGATCATGCCACTTCACTCCAGCCTGGGTGACAAAGCAAGACTTCGTCTAAAAAAAAAAAAAGTGGGTTGCTGCTTCCACAGTGAAGTGCAGAAGGTTTTACAGATAAGCTTGAGGAGGTGGTGTTTGGTTTACAGAGGACACGAAAGATTGGTTGGAACAGGTGTGCCATTTGCATAGCATGTGAATAAGCTGGCCAAGAAGCTGGCCACCGCCACCCTAATCTTTTATTATGAAAATAGGTTCTCTACCTGGCCGGTACCACATTGCCTGTTCCTTTACTGTACATGTGGTAACAAAGAAAAGGAAGACAGAGCTTCCATGTTGAACATACCTGGCTTCTAGGTAGCCCTTTTCTGTTGGCACCGTTGCCGGCATTCACCTGTGTGAGCTTCTAGCTTGCTTATCAATGTCTGCAACTTGATTTTTCAGGCTGCTCTTTGTTAGAAAAGAAATGATTTTGGGACTGCTTTTTGTTAAAAGGAAAGCCTTTCCAAGGATTCCTTTCTCCTCACTATCTGCCTAAATAATTTATTTCTAGATCCTGTATCATATCTCCCCGCTCCGGGGCGGTAACCCTAACTGTTGTTAGGGGGTGTCGGATGATGACCTTTTGTTTTTTGGCTGCTTTCTGCTGAAGAGGGGCATCTCGTGGGGGACAGCATCTAGGGCTTTTCCTGGGGTTGATTTAAGGGTCCTCAGAAGAAGGACATGTCCATACGTGGTTCCATCTGCAGCACCACTTGGAGTTTAATTGCTTCTAGGCAATAAGAGACAAATTTTACAATAAGGTTTAGAATATAGCATTTATTGTGGCCGGGTGCAGTGGCTCACGCCTGTGATCCCAGCACTTTGGGAGGCTGAGACGGGAGGATCACAAGGTCAGGAGATCGAGACCATCCTGGCTAACACGGTGAAACCCCGTCTCTACTAAAAATACAAAAAATTAGCCAGGCGCGGTGGTGGCGCCTGTAGTCCCAGCTACTCAGGAGGCTGAGGCAGGAGAATGGAGTGAACCCGGGAGGTGGAGCTTGCAGTGAACTGAGATCACGGCACTGCACTCCAGCCTGGGCGACAGAGCAAGACTCCATCTCAAAAGAAAAAGAAAAGAATATAGCATTTATTTATTTTTATTTTATTTTATTTTTCATGGTTTTCTTGTGTGTCTTTTTTGTTTTTTGTTTTTTGTTTTTTGTTTTTCTCAGACAGAGTCTTTTCTGTTGCCCAGGCTGGAGTGCAGTGGCGCAGTCTTGGCTCACTGCAACAGCTGCCTCCCGGGTTCAAGCAATTCTCTGCCTCAGCCTCCTGAGTAGCTGGGATTACAGGCACCCACCACCATGCCCAGCTAATTTTTGTATTTTAAGTAGAGATGGGCTTTCACCATCTTGGCCAGGCTGGTCTTGAACTTGTGACCTTGTGATCCCCTTGCCTTGGTCTTGCAAAATGCTGGGATTACAGGCATGAGGCACTGCACCTGGCCCAGAATATAGCCTTTAAATATGAGTATTAAAATTTCCACTATTGACCAGGCGTGGTGGCTCACGCCTGTAATCTCAGCACTTCGTTAGGCTGAGGCAGGCGGATCATCTGAGGTCAGGATTTCGAGACCAGCCTGGCCAACATGGTGATACCCTGTCTCTACTAAAAATAAAAAATTAGCTGGGCATGGTGGCATACACCTGTAATCCCAGCTACCCGGGAAGCTGAGGAAGGTGAATCACTGGAACTCGGGAGGCAGAGGCTGCAGTGAGCTGAGATCATGCCAATGCACTCCAGCCTGGTTGAGAGAGCAAGACTCCATCAAATTTAAAAAAAAAAAAAAACCAGTATTATTGGGAGTACTATAGACCACAACCATGACAGTAGAGTTTGTTTGATACCTGCTAGCCATTCTGATGGGTTATACTACTGGTTTGCCTTCAGCAGGTGTTACTGTACTTTATCAGAAGCATTAATATAAAAGTAACTTTTTTTTTTTTGAGACAGAGTCTTGCTCTGTCGCTCAGGCTGGAATGCAGTGGCATGATCTTGGCTCACTGCAACCTCCGCCTCCTGGGTTCAAGCGATTCTTCTGCCTCAGCCTCCCGAGTAGCTGGGACTACAGGCATGCACCACCATGCCCAGTTAATTTTTGTATTTTTAGTAGAGATGGAGTTTCACCATATCAGCCAGGCTGATCTTGAACTCCTGACGTTGTGATCTGCTCACCTTGGCCTCCCAAAGTGCTGGGATTATAGGCATGAGCCACTGCACCAGGCCTAAAAGTAACATTTTTTTTTTTAATGGATAAGTGGCATTTGATTTGGTGACTAGAGTAACTTTATTTTTATAATTTATTATTACTATTATTATTTGAGAGAGTCTTACTCTGTTGTCCAGACTGGAGTGCAGTAGCGTGATCTCAGCTCACTGCAACCTCCACCTCCCAGGTTCAATCGATTCTCCTGCCTCAGCCTCGTAAATAACTGGGATTACAGGTGCGTGCCACCATACCTGGCTAATTTTTTTTACTTTTAGTAGAGATGGGGTTTCACCATGTAGACCAGGCTGTTCTCAAACTCCTGACGTCAGGTGATCCACCTGCCTCGGCCTCCCAAAGTGTTGGGATTGCAGGTGTGAGCCACTGTGCCCAGCCAAGGGGATTATTTTTAAGACAGACTTACAAGCATTAACAACCTGTTTGACTGTTTTTATTAAGTTCTCTCATGAAAAAAAAAGAACTCTGAGCACACTGTTAAGTTTTATCCTTTCCCAAGTGAAAAGCTTGGTGAAGGATTTTAAGGACTTTCCACTGGCTGGAGGCTGGCAAGTGGAGCTTGCTATCCCCTGACTGTAGCCATCCTGAGGGCTGAAAAGTTTACCATCGGGAGAGGGCCCATTCTATCTCTGCAGGGGAGCATTGAGGCTTAATTTCTCTTATGGAGCCTTCCCAGATTAGAGGGGCTTCAAGTGTGTTGATGCTCTGAGGCTTCCTTGCTGCTGACTTAGCTGCCTGATGAGCTAACTTGTTTCCTTTGGCTATTTAATTTGTTCCCTTCTGATGTCCCTTACAATACATTACTGCTACCTCTCATGGAAGGAAAACTGAGGATAGTAACCTGTTAATTCCTGGCACTATTTTATAGGGGATCCATTAGCAGTAAGAAAGTGTCTTTCCTTCCAAACGGCAGCATGAGCATGAAGAACTAAGAAAGCATACTTGGAGTCTGTAAATGTTAGCTAGCTTTCCCTTGCTTCATTCAAGTGCTCTTGTAAGAGCTGTCAGTTTAGCTAGTCGAGTGCTTGTGCCTGGAGAGAGGGGTACACTGTTAATAATATCATTCAGAGAGACTACTGCATATCCTGCCTCATGGTCTCCCTGCTTCAGAACGGAACTTCCATCCGTGCAGAGGGTCCAGTCTGGATGAATGGGGACGACAGCCTCATTAATGAGGTGGAGATCCTGAACTAATCTCCATTCCCCACTGGGTTTTTGCATTCCTAATATTGGGGTGCAGGACCTTAACAGTGCAGGACCTGTTACAGGGTTTGAGGAGGTCCTGCATCTTTAGGTTAATAATGGCTTCTAGCACTTTCTTTTTTTTTTTTTTTTTTTTTTTTGAGAGACGGAGTCTCGCTCTGTCGCCCGGGCTGGAGTGCAGTGGCCGGATCTCAGCTCACTGCAAGCTCCGCCTCCCGGGTTCCCGCCATTTTCCTGGCTCAGCCTCCCGAGTAGCTGGGACTACAGGCGCCCGCCACCTCGCCCAGCTAATTTTTTTTTTTTTTTTAGTAGAGACGGGGTTTCACCGTGTTAGCCAGGATGGTCTCGATCTCCTGACCTCGTGATCCGCCTGTCTCGGCCTCCCAAAGTGCTGGGATTACAGGCTTGAGCCACCGCGCCCGGCCGGCTTCTAGCACTTTCCTAGCTTCTGGCTTTAGGGGATATTGTTTCTGGTTAGGAAAAGAAGTAGGATCCTTATATTGGATCTGGATTGGCCTCGTAGTTATGGCTCGACCTATTCTTCTGGATTAATATTAGCTTCCACCAGTGGGAAGAGTTTGTCCAGGTCTGTAAGGATGCTGGCCCCCATGCAAGCTAAAATCTCTTTACTTAATAAAGAAGTGGGATTTTTCAGGCATGATTAAAAAGGCATGTGTCAATAATAGGTCCCCCCTAAGTACAACTAAGGGGTTGAGAAAACTATGAGGTTAGAATCTTTCCTGAAGACACCCGTCACAGTTGCACTTATGGGAAGAGGGGAGTCTTGGATTAAAGGGAAGAAGAGAGAAGCTGGCTCCAGTGTCCAGAAGGAGGTCACCCTCCTTCCTTCGATTTCCAGAATCACCTGGGGTTCCTGTGCGGTAATGGCAGTTCAAGCTGCTGGAGCTGGGGGTTTGAGCCCCGGGACCAGTGAGTCCTATTGGACTATCTGTGAGACTGGTTCTGAACCCAGTGACCTACATCTCCAGGGGCAGTCCAGTTTCCAGCGGTCTCTGCCACAGGCTGGACAGGGTCGAGGTTGCTTCCTCTTGTTGCCTGGGCACTCCTTCTTTTTTTATTTTATTTTATTTTTTGAGACAGAGTCTCGCTCCGTCACCCAGGCTGGAGTGCAGTGGCATGATCTTGGCTCACTGCAAGCTCTGCTTCCCAGCTCCATGCCATTCTCCTGCCTCAGCCTCCGGAATAGCTGGGACTACAGGCGCCTGCCACCACGCCTGGCTAATTTTTTGTAGTTTTAGTAGAGACGGGATTTCACTGTGTTAGCCAGGATGGTCTCCATCTCCTGACCTCGTGATCTGCCTGCCTCAGCCTCCCAAAGCGCTGGGATTACAGGCGTGAGCCACCATGCCTGGCTTACCTAGGCACTCCTTCTTAAAGTGTCGTAACTTGCCACACCAGTAGCAAGTAGCAGATGCATCTTGGGGTTCCTGGACTTTGCAAGCCTGCAAAGCAGCCACTAGAGGCTCTGTCCTCCTCTTGTGTTTCCTTTCTTCATCCTGGGCCTCCTCCTTGTCTCTTTTATAAAAGACCGAGGTGGTCTCCCTCAGGAGGTTTTCCAAAGTGCTCTCTGGTCCTATAGCCTGCTTCTGCAATTTCCTTCTCATATTGGGAGCTGCCTATATAATAAACTTTTCCTTGAGGATGAGCAGTCCCTTGACCAAATCAGGGAATAAAGGGTTATGTTTTATTAGTGCCTCTCTCAGCCTTTCCATAAAGGCTGTGGGATTCTTCTCTGGCTTTCGGTCTAACATGAACAGTTTAATTAAGAGGTTTGGTCCTAGGTTTTCATAGGCCTTACAATATGCATATTGAAAAGTATTTCCTTTTCCATTCTGTGGAATAGAAAAGGGGTTCCATTCTGTGGAGTTATTGGGGCTCCAATCAGGGTTGTCAAAAGATACTGCCTCTCTTCCTATTGGGAATGATCATTGCCCTATGTCTTCACTTTCCCTATTTACTCTTTTCCTCGTTGGCCTACTATCAGAGACATATTGCTCATCTCTGAACTTACCTGCTGCCTGGAGAGCTGCATGATTTTCAGCTGTGGTTATGCTTTGGCTTAAGAGCAGCATAACATCCCTCCATGAGAGGTAAAATACCTGAGTTAAATTTTGGAAAGCTTCTATATGCTTATTGGGATCATCAGAAAATCAGCCTAGGCCTCCCTTTATTTGCCTAAGGTCCTGCAATGAGAAGGGAACTTGAACCCTAGTGGCATTACCTCCACTGGGCATTTCCTGTAGGGGTAAGAGTGAAGCTGGGGGAGTGGAGAGTTTTAGAGATGGTGGAGCTGGAGGGGCTGATGGTGCAGTTGGACGGGGGCCCAAATAAGAAGGGAAAAAGTGGCTCAGACACTGAACAGCTGCCTCAGATGGTTCCCCCGGAAGTTGCTTCTCTAGTTTTGGGGATTCGTTCCCTTTGGGCCTGCCTGATATGACTGCTAAAAGAGTGGAGTCCATTGTGTGAGACCTCCAAAGGTCTGGCAAGGCCATACCCTTATGCAAAAGAAAATGACCCGCCACTTTTTTCTTCAAAGTCTTGGGGTTAAAGGAGTCCCAGTGCTTCAGTATGCACTCCACAGGAGTGCAGGTCAAAGATGGTCTGCTACCCATCTAAAAAGAGAAGCAGGAAAAAGGTGTTCCTTTGGTCTTCTTCCTTTCCTTTGGAATGGCCCAGGGTGGATGAGGAGACAGTGGGGTTGTTCCCCCAACTGTTTTTCTTCCTTGGTTCCTGAGCCCCGGCATCCATTAAAGGTGCTGCCCATGGATGCAGACATGACCCTCAGCCATGGAACTGGAGGAACGAAGCGATTGGTATTAGTCACACTCACCCATGCAGCTCCAGTCCTCCACTTGTGATTTTCCTCTGACCTCTTAGACTTGTGTGATCCGTGTGATTCTCTGATAAATGGATCTCGGGAAAGATGTGTAACAGTTGCATTTGGGCAAGGCCGCTTAATGGAGGGAGTACACTGGTTTGAGCGCTATAATTTGCTATTATGGCCTGAACTAAAGTATTTATTCTTGCCAGGCATGGTGGCTCACGCCTGTAATCCCAGCACTTTGGGAGGCCGAGGTGGGAGGATCACCTGAGGTCAGGAGTTCGAGACCAGCCTTATGAATATGGTGAAACCCCGTCTCAACAAAAAATACAAAAATTAGCCGGGCATGGTGGCACAGGAGAATCCCTTGAATCTGGGAGGCGGAGGTTACAGTGAACTGAGATCGTGCCACTGCACTCCAGCCTGGATGACAGAGCAAGACTCCATCTCAAAAAAAAAAAAAAAAAAAAATTAATTAAGTATTTATTCTTAGGCAGTAGCTGTGGTTAATTTCTGGACATAAAATCCCCTTAATATTGAAGTACCATTTTGATTGGAGGCAGAGTAGGTGCTTTAAAAGAATGTAGGGACCGAATGGCAGTTTTCCTGCTGATGGGACTGTATCAAGGCTAAAATTTGGTTTTGGAGGACATTTTTCTCGTTATTGTTGAAGGCGGAGTTTTCCTGTTTAGAGAAGGGGACATAAAGCCTGGTCTCTACTAGAGGAGCACGAAAAGGGAGAACTGGGAGGCTGGAGTGTTTTGGGAAAGGACCAACAGTGCGCTTCATGGAGAGGATTCCTATTCCACTAGGTGGCTCTGTTGACCTTGAAATGCCATGTGCTCTCTGGGCCAAGGGTAAAGACAGACACATTCAGTGGGGGTGGGAGGGAACCCTCTGTTCCCATAAAATCACAAAAACGGCAATCCCTTGAGCTATATTCCCAGTTACTACGGCATTTTACTGATCTTGCCTAACAGAATTACTTCCCTGAACTGTAAAAGTCCCTGCAGCACTGCATACAGACAGGGCTTAGGAGACATGGCTGTCAAAAATCGGAAGGGAGGAAAATTGTGATAGAAAAAGCTGGAGATCCTGTTGCTGACACCCAACAGGCAGTCAGTGGCTGAAGTCAGTCCAGAAGCCTCTGGATAACACCAGGGTGTTGCCCTGGACAGGAACTATGAGTTGCCTCTGGACCTCTTCTAGCCCCACATGATGGCTAGGCTCTCCACGAAAGGAAACCAGTTTGAAACAAAGCCAACATTCACAGCACCCTGAGGGCACTGAAGGATTCACTAAATTCTCCCCAGAAAGCTTCCTGAGTCTTGAGATTGGACCCATGCCCTAAAGGCATCTAGATGGCCATCAGATGCCCAGCATTTTGTTTAATTTTAAAAAGGAGAATGAGAGACCCCAAAATAAAAGGAAAGGGTTGGGGTCTGCTCTTATAGTCACCCTTCCAATGAATCTACCTTGAATCTCGGATAAGCCCCCACAATGAAGCGGCGTCATTGGCTGGGGTAAATACCTGAGATTCAGTGTCTCACAGCCACAGAACACTAGGACGTGGACACACAATGAGTGAGGTTCAGAGGAGAAATTTAATAGGTGAAAGAAAGAGAAGAGCTCTCTGTGCAGAGAGGTGCCCTGGAGAAAATGGGTTGCTGCTTCCGCAATGAAGTGCAGGAGGTTTTATAGATGAGCTTGAGGAGGTGGTGTTTGATTTACATAGGGTATGAAAGATTGGTCGGACCAGGTGTGCCATTTGCATAGTGTGCAGAGTCTGGCCGCCCCACCCTAATCTTTTATTACGCAGATGCGTTCTCTATCTGACTGGCACCATATTGCCTGGTTCTTTACCGTACACATGGTGACAAAGAAAAGGGAGGATGGAAAAAAAAAAAGAAAAGGGAGGACGGAGCTTCCATGTTGAACATACCTGGCTTCCAGGTAGCTGTTTTCTATTGGCACCGTTGCCGGCATTCACCTGTGCAAGCTTCTAGCTTGCTTATCAATGTCTGCAACTCGATTTTTCAGGCTGCTCTTTGTTAGAAATGATTTTGGGGCTGCTTTTTGTTAAGAAAAGCCTTGTCAAAGACCCCTCTACCCTCACTATCTGCCTAAATAAATTCTTTCTAGCTCCTGTATCACAAGGATCCAGTTATGAGAAAAGCTACTGGGGGTTAGAGTCAAGGAGGGGGTAGAAGTACGAGTGCAGAAGAAACAAGCTGGAGTGGGTGGAGCTTCTTGAGTCAGGGAAAAATGAAAACACCTGTTTCAGGTGTAAGCTGACCTGGATTATGTCTCATGAGGTTTGGGTTTCATACCCAGCACATTGGTACATTGTTTGGAGGTTCTAAGCAAGGAGGAGAATGATATCTGATTTTTCTTTTTTTGAGAGTGAATCTTGCTCTGTCACCCAGGATGGAGTGCAATGACACAATCTCGGCTCACTGCATCCTCCACCTCCCAGGTTCAAGCGATTCTCCTGCCTCAGCCTCCTGAGTAGCTGCGATTACAGGCATGTGCCATGATGCCCGGCTAATTTTTGCATTTTTAGTAGAGATGGTTTTTGCCATGTTGGCCAGCTGGTCTCAAACTACTGACCTCAAGTGATCTACCTGCCTTGGACTCCCAAAGTGTTAGGATTACAGGCATGAGCCACCACAGCTGACCTGATTTTGTTTTAAACAGGTCATTCTGGCCGCAGTATAGAAAGTGCATTGCAGGAGGGGAAACAGATGAAAAGGGAATCAGGGAGGATAAGTGACCATTATAGCAGTAGGCAAGAATGGATTGGATTAGAGTAGGGCTCAACATCCCTTTCTTTTGTACAGGGTCAGAGAACATTTCAGGCTTTGTGGGCTACTTATGGTTTCTGTCATAAGCTCTTCGTCTTTTTTTTTTTTTCTTTTTATTTACTTATTTTTAGGGATGGAGGTCTTGCTATGTCACTCAGGCTGGCGTCAAACTCTTGGACTGAAGGGATCCCTGTGCCTCAAGTACAGCTGCAGATCACTGTGGCCTTCTTTCTTCTTCTTCCTTCTTCTTCCTTCTTTCTTCCTCCTTCTCCTCCTCCTCCTTCTTTCTTCTTCCTCTTCCTCTTCCTCCTCCTTCTTTTTTTTAAACAATCCTTCAAAAATGTAAAAGCCATTCGTAACTAGACTTCAGGCATAGTCTGTTGATATCCAGACCAGAATGATAGCAGTGTGGGTTAAATGTCGTCAGATTAACAATTTACTTTCCATTTTTTTTCTCTTGAGATGCCCAGGCTGGAGTGCAGTAGCACGATCTCAGCTCACTGCAACCTCTGCCTCCTGGGTGCAAGCAATTCTCCTGCCTCAGTGTCCTGAGTAGCTGGGACTACAGGAGTGCGCCACCACACCTGGCTAATTTTTGTATTTTTGTAGAGATAGGGTTTTGCTATGTTGGCCAGGCTGGTCTTGAACTCCTGACCTCAGGTGATCTGCCCACCTGGGCCTCCCAAAGAGCTGGAATTACAGGTGTGAGCCACTGCGCCCGGCCTTACTTTCAAGACTGAACCATGTTTTCCAATTTTACCAAGAAGATAAAACTCTGAAAAATCAGTATTATGCAATCAGCAAGTTAGAGGTAAGATGAAAATTCCAGAAAATATTTGAACCTGGGACTATAGGACTAATGGAATTTCTGGAGATAGAAAAGTATTTAGAACACATGGGGATGAGGCTTTAATGGGAGCATTGAAGTATTCCCAAAGCCTAGGGCAAACTGTGGGCTGGATATTGGAATTTGCCAAGTGTTCCTAGAATTTCTGTAACAGCATTGTAATGGAGTAAACAGAGGCCAACCTCAGTTTATTGGTGGCAAAACCAGGACTCTGACCTGGGCCTACTGACATGGGTCCAGTGTTCTTTTTTTTTTTACCCTTCATGCTTTGCAGTCTAGACATGTAGTTGTCTATGCAGTATTCTAATATGCATTTTTTGTTTTCTTGAAGTATCTGAAATGCATTTTTAAAGAAACTCTATGTAATGTCTTCTTTGGTCTTTAATTCAGACTCTTTAGTTGCTTTAGTTTGTTCTTTTTTTTTTTTGGGACAAAGTCTTGCTCTGTCACTCAGGCTGGAGTACAGTGGTACGATCTCGGCTCACTGCAACCTCTGTCTCCTGGGTTCAAGTAATTCTTCTGCCTCAGCTTCCCAAGTAACTGGGACTACAGGCATGCACCACCATGCCCGGCTAATTTTTGTATTTTTTAGTAGAGTTGGGGTTTCACCATATGCTGGCCAGGCTGGTCTCGAACTCCTGACCTTAGTTGATCTGCTCGCCTCGGCCTCCCAAAGTGTTAGGATTACAGGCATAAGCCACTGCACCTGGCATAGTTTGTTTCTGATTTTTTTGTTAGCAGGCTCGCTTTCTCTACCTCTGAAAAGCGGGGAGAAAGCTGTATTATGCAGAGATGATGAGAACAGGATATGTAGAAAGAGTCTATGCTAATCCAGTGGGAGGTGGCATATTCAGCTGTATTTACATGTAAAGAATGCACAGGGATGGTGATCGCAGCATTATTTGTATTAGCTGGTTTTGATTTCCTGAGCTCAAGTGATCCTCCCACCTAGGCCTCCCAAAGTCCTGGGATTACAGGCATGAGCCCCCGCTTCGGGCCTGAGAAGCTGTTAAAAAGAACAAAGATATGTCTACATGTGAACTGAGAAGGAAGGGTGCCAAGATATATTGCCAAAAGAATACAGTTTGGATAGTATCCTATTTGTGTAGGAAAAATGTATTCGTATATAATATTTTTATGTATGTGTGAAGACGATAGTGGCTGGGTGCTCTGGCTAATGCCAGTAATACTAGTGTTTTGAGAGGCCGAGGTGGGAGGATCACTTAAGGATAGGAGTTCAAGATCAGCATAGGTAACATAGTGAGACCTCACCTCTACAAAAAAATTGAGAAAATTAACCAGGTATGGGGGTGCACCCCTATAGTCCCAGCTATTTGGAAGGCTCAAATGGGAGGATCACTTGAGGCCAGGAGTTCAAGGTCAGCCTGGGCAACACAGGGAGACGCTATGTGCCTAAACAAAGAAGTAAATAAATAAATCAGGATAGTGAAGTGTTATTTACCTATCACTTAGCCAATCTTGTGTCGATGGCCCTCTCTCCTCCCTGGTAACTTAGTGGAGATTTAGCCATTTTTTTTCTTGAATAAATAATCCTTATCTTGTTGAAAGACCTTGGTTAATTTCCAGCACTCTGAAAACTGAAAAAGTTGATTTTGACAAAATTTTGCCAGTGTTTTGTGGCTTTTAGGGAGAAGACGATTTTCAGATGTTCTTACTCAACCATTTCTGCTGATGTGCTTGGCTGGAATCACTTAAAGCCAATTCCAGACATCATATAATTTAACTCACACATACTTCAGGACATGACAGGTAAAGATTTTAATTATTTATTTATTTATTTATTTATTTATTTATTGAGATAGAGTCTTGCTTTGTTGCCCAGGCTGGAATGAAGTGACACAATCTTGGCTCACTGCAACTTCCGCTTCTGTGGTTCAAGTGATTCTCCTGCCTCAGCCTCCTGAGTAGCTGGGATTACAGGCGCCCACCACCATGCCCAGCTGTTTTTTTTTTTTTTTTTTTTTTTCGTATTTTTAGTAGAGATGGGGTTTCACCACGTTGACCAGGTTGGTCTTGAAATCCTGACCTCAGGTGATCCGCCCATCTCAGCCTCCCAAAGTGCTGGGATTACAGGTTGAGCCACCATGCCCGGCCAACAGGTAAAGATTTTAAAAAATTAACAAAAAGGCCGGGCGTGGTGGCTCACGCCTGTAATCCCAGCACTTTGGGAGGCGGAGGTGGGTGGATCACAAGGTGAGGAATTCAAGACCAGCCTGGCCAAGATGGTGAAACCCCATCTCTACTAAAAATACAAACATTAGCCAGGTGTGGTAGTGCAAGCCTGAAATCCCAACTACTCGGGAGGATGAGGCAGAAGATATTGCTTGAACCTGGGAGGCGGGGTTGCAGTGAGCCGAGATCACACCACTGCAAATCCAGATAGCAAAAAAAAGGAAACACAGTAGCAGACAATGATTAAATAATGGCACATCCATACATAGACTATCATGCAGACATTACACAGTATCTAGCCTGGGCAACAGAAGCAAGACTCTGTCTCAAAAAAATAATTAATGAAAATGTAGTTGTTACATATAATAAATTTTAAAATTCTTTAATGTCATCTAATACCCACCCAGTCTATGTTCAAATGTCCGTATTTTCTCAAAAATGTCTTTTTCCCCCCAGTTTGTTCAATTGGGATCCAAACAGGGAGTACACATTGCATTTGGTTGATATGCCTCTTAAGTCTCTAACCTATAACAGAGAATCTCTAACAGTTTCTTTCCTCAGTTTTTAAATATTTTCTGGAAGAAAATGTATCACATGTAAAATTTTATACAATATAGAATATGGCTGATTGCATCCTTGCAGTATACTTAACAGGTTCATCTGTCTCCTGGTCAATTTAAAAAACAATTTTCCAGGAAGGGGCCTGTGAGGTTACAGGTGTGAAGGATTTTTGCCCTTGATTAGGCTGCCCCTCCAATTCAGCACATTTTAAAGATTTTCAGGGATCAGGACACTGCCTGAATGCTTCCTCTACCACTCCCAGTATAATTTCTAGGAACTGACCACTTGCTTGTCTTTTCTCTCTAACCTTCAAAACCCAACTGATGAGGGGACTTCTTAGGGTTACCTTCCTGACCCCACTCCCTACCTTCAGCCCATGAGAATCCTGCCTTCTATCCTGGCTTTCCTGCCTTGTACTCAGGGTGTCTATGGGTTCCTTCCATCCTATCCTAAACTTATCACACAGAACTGGAATTGTCCAGCCTCCTTACATATTTCTAGATATATATCAAAATAAGATTATACGGGCTGGGGGTGGTGGTGCATGGCCTGTAATCGCAGCACTTTGGGAGGCTGAGGCAGGAGGACTGCTTCAACCCAGGAGTTTGAGACCAGCTTGGGCAACATAATGAGATCTTGTCTCTACTAAAATTAGCTGGGTATGGGCGTCCTGGCCCAGGCCATTAGTCCGAGCTACTAGGGAGGCTGAGGTGAGAGAATCACTTGAACCTGGGAGGTTGCGGCTGCAGTGAGTTATGATCACCCTGGGGGACAGAGAGACCTTGTCTTTACAAAAAAGAAAAAATATAGAAGATTATAAACATTTCTGATGTCATCATAAAAACTTTAGATACTGTGTAATGTCTGCATGATAGTCTATGTATGGATGTGCCATTATTTAATCATTGTCTGCTTCTGTGTTTCCTTTTTTTTTGGCTATCATTGATACCTCAAAGATTAGTACACTAATCTGATTCAGATTTCTGAGGCTATCCTTAGAACCGATTTTTGGAAGGGGATTATGGAGTCAAAAGTAAGACTTCTTTGAGACAGGTCTTACTCTTTTGCCCAGACTGAAGTGCACTGGTGCGATCTTGGCTCACTGCACCTGCCAACTCCTGGGCTCAAGTGATCTTCCCACCTCAGCCTCCCAAGTACCCATCACAGGAACGATCACAGGAACGCGGTCACAGGAACGCACCACGACGCGTAAAGATGGGGTCGCGCCATGTTCCCTAGGCTGGTACGATTCTTGATTCACATTGGAGAACAACTTGCTGTGCAATTATATTTTGAACCTCATCAAAATGGAATCATACAGCGTCCTCCTCTTTGTGCCTGAGTTAATAATATCTGATATTCGTTCAGGCTGTTGCGTTTATCCATAACATCCTATTGCTCTGTAGAAATCTACCGCACGACTATACCATAATTTAGCCACTCAACTGCTGATGGGCATTTGGGTTACCAGTTTTTTATTACTACGAATAAACGTTCTATGGACATTTTTTTTTTTGAGACAGAGTTTCGCTCTTTTTGCCCAGGCTGGAGTGCAATGGCGCGATCTCGGCTCACCGAACCTCCGCCTCCCGGGTTCAAGCGATTCTCCTGCCTCAGCCTCCCGAGTAGCTGGGATTACAGGCATGCGCCACCACCCCGGCTAATTTTGTATTTTTAGTAGAGAAGGGGTTTCTCCATGTTGGTCAGGCTGGTCTTGAACTCCCGACCTCAGGTGATCCACCTGCCTCGGCCTCCCAAAGTGCTGGGATTACAGGCGTGAGCCACCGCGACCGGCTCTATGGGCATTCTTGCACATGCCTTTGGTGGACGTATGCACTCACTCATTCCTCTTGAAGTGAAATTTCTGGGTCACAAGGTAAGCGTACACTTAGCTTTAGCAGAAACTGCAGCGTTTTTCCAAAGTGGTTGCACCGTGGGGCTGTTTTTCTATCTTGGTCGCTCGACTTTAAGCGAGGCGAAATCTAGAGGCACAACTGGATCGGGTAAGGCGTGGAGCCTGACTGCGTGCCGGGATCTGCCAGGGCTGCCACCAGCTGTACGAGTGACCAGACTCAGCAAGGTCCCACGGGGGCTTCCAACAGATCCACTCTCGGTGGGCTCGGTGCAACGACCCGCTCTCTCTGCCGCACCGGCCCCGTACAAATATACTCTTTCACATACTGGAAAACGGGGTGTTTTTCAGAGCATCCAGGTTAGGTCACACTGTAAAAAAAAGTCAGCCCTGCGAAACGCAATCGCTTCCCCCATCCAGGAGGCAGCGCAGCCCTCCTCGCTCCGGAACAAAGGACGCGCTCGGCAGTCTAGCGGCCCGGCCCCTCACCTATGCACATGCGCAGATCGAGCCTTTCGGAGGCCCGCGGCCCAGGCGCGCGTGACGTAGCGCCGTCCGCCGGTGCGTGATGACCCCAGAGCGTGCGTTCTGTGGCTCATAGGGGAAGATGGCGGCTGCTCCTTTGGAGGAGCGGGATTGAGAGGATCGGAGTGGGGAGACCAGACAGGAGAGACATTCCCGGCTCTGAAGACGAACGCTTCGCTGGCCGTTAGGAGCTCTGCTCAAAGCCAGACGGTGAGTGCGGCGGCGACACGGGACTGCTCGCCTGCAGCAGGCAGCGGCACTCTCCGCCATTTTCAGGCTCGGCCGTTGCGTGCTTCGGGGGCCTGGACGGGCGCCTGGGCAAAGGTTGGAGGAACTGGGAGGATCGACCTCGGGGCGGCTCGTCGAGGCAGGTTTGAGCCTTATGGGAGGGGGCTGGAGGCCGGAGGCCAACTGGGAAAAGCGGGCATGGTAGAACTAAGGCCCTGACTGGAAGCGGTGGCGACGAGAAGACGTAAGTCAGGCCACGGTTAAGACGTGAAGTTTGGAGGGAAATGCATTTTAACTGAGGTTTGGGGCGGGAGTGGAAGGAGGTGGGCCGAGTTGAAGTGGTTGGTTGAAAGGGTCCTGGGAAGTTAACGTGAAATCTGCGAAACAGCTGAAGGCTTAGCCGTGATGTTATCGTGGCTTGAAATCGGTGTTTATAATAAGGATGAGGCTACAGCTTGACAGGCAAAGCCCTGCTTTTTTGGAGTAGTTGTATTTCTATTTGGTTTGTGCTAGATCCCTGTTTCCAATTTTAAGTTGTCTTCCGGCAACTAAGTAGTGAGGATCTTAGCATGCCCTCTTAAAAGAAATGACAATGAATGTTTGGACTTGGTTGTAACCCTTGGGATTAGTGGCCCCTTCCGGAGTAAGGAGGAGGCGGCGGCGGCAGCGGCGGCAGGTCGGTAGGGAATTCCGTAATTGGATCTATTTAAATCAAATCAGAAAAATACGGGCTACTCGTAGAAAGCCTGTCAAGAATGTTTTCAAGTAGTTTCTACACACGTGACCTTAAGTTGACTGTTCAGGAGCTTTGGAAGACATTAGAATATGAACAAAACTCCTGCACTGAAAGGAACAACTCTGGGGAGCGTGGAGTTTACTTTTTAAGTACACTCTGGAGAGCTGATGCACGCTGTATATACATATATATGTGTATGTATGTGTGTGTGTATATATATGTACATATATAGCCTGTGAACGTGGTGCAGTGGTAAACCTACTTAATTCAAACCTTTTAGTGACAGTTATGCTAGTTGTACCTCTTGTGGCATTTTTCTTTTCCTCGCCTTAATTGCATTTGACCCATTTTTTATTACTGTAAGATACGTTTGCGTTTTTTGTCTCCTTGACCAGAAGAAGATAAAATATTGTATAGATTTGAGTTTTTGCTGAGACTTGAAGTTCCATATTTAGACTATCTTCTTGAAACTTGGGGAGAAATTTTAACTTGTCTTTCCTGTACTCCTGGGAAGAATTTTGGTAGAAAGTTGGCTTATGGCCGGGCGCGGTGGCTCACGCCTGTAATCCCGGCACTTTGGGAGGCCAAGGTGGGCGGATCACCTGAGGTCAGGAGTTCGAGACCAGCCTGACCAACATGGCGGAACCCCGTCTCTACTAAAAATACAAAAATTAGCCGGGCGTGGTGGCGGGCGCCTGTAATCCCAGCTACTCGGGAGGCTGAGGCAAGAGAATCGCTGGAACCCAGGAGGCAGAGGTTGCAGTGAGCCAAGATCGCGCCATTGCACTCCAGCCTGGGCGACAGAGGAAGACTCCGTCTCAAAAAAAAAAAAAAAAAAAAAAAAAAAAAGATTTTGGCTTATATATATTACAATGCTTTAGACAAAAATCTTTATCTGTGAAGTTGATGACTTAACTTGGATAATTTTCTTTGGTTGGGGAAAAATACTAAACAGATTTTGCCATCACGGTTTTATGTTGATGTTGACATAAGACTTTAATTATATTTTTACTAAGCACTTAAGGTATTTATTCAGAGCTCTCTTTGCTAAATAATAAGTTCATATACTTTTGCCAGTACTTTGCGGGGGGAATGTTATTTGATTATGGCTGAAGGAACTGCTTCATGTTTCAGAATGGGATAGTAAGGTTACAGTAAAGCTTTACGATTACGACGAAGATATTGGTGAAAATTTTTCACTTATAAATGTATTTGTGTAAATTTTTTTTTTTTTTTGAGACAAGAGTCTCGCTCTGTCACCCAGGCTAGAGTGCGGTGGCGCGGTCTCAGCTCACGGCAAGCTCCACCTCCCGGGTTCACGCCATTCTCCTGCCTCAGCCTCCCGAGTAGCTGGGACTATAGGCGCCCGCCACCGCGCCGAGCTAATTGTTTGTATTTTTAGTAGAGACGGGGTTTCACCGTGTTAGCCAGGATGGTCTCGATCTCCTGACCTCGTGATCCGCCAGCCTCGGCCTCCCAAAGTGGTGGGATACAGGCGTGAGCCACCGCGCCCGGCCATGTTTCTGTAATTCTTTTGAGGTTGTTTAGCAACAAGTTTGGAATATTACAAGTGTTTTTAGGTAAAGTATTTAGTTGGAGCCTGTAAATTATCAAAGTATGTTTACTTGTCATAAACTGGTAAGTTGTTAAGCATGGATTCCAGATTGTACTAGGTTTCTGTACATTATTCCAAAAATTTTATTTCTGTTGAAACTTGGTAAGAGATGTTAACTGTTTTGTTGGGATGGTGAAAGTTTCTCTGTTGCTACAGTGTGTGACAAGCTACAATGTGTGACAAGCTTGCTGCCTGCCCTAGGTTTTTGTGTGTGTGTGTTTTGCTTTTAAGGAAGGTCTAGCTCCATCACTCTTGCTGAAGAGCTATGACGCGACCTCGGCTCACTGACATCCCGACTTCCCTAGCTCAAGCAATTCTCACACCTCAGCCTCCTAGCGGCTGGGACTACCAGGCACTGCCAACATGCCCCCCTTATCTGTATTTTTTTGTAGGGACTGGTCGCGAGCCCGAAGTTTTGGGCTCAAGTGATCTACCCGCCTCTGCCTACTAGTGTTGGGACTACAGGAGTGAGCCGTCACGCTCGACCAACTGACCATAGTTTTAATACTTAAAAATATTTTGTCTCTAGCAGTGATTTAGGTTCAAAGCTTTTCTGTGTGAAAATGATTTTTCTTTTTTTCTTTCTTTCTTTTTTTGAGACTGAGTCGCTCCTTCGTCCAGGCTGGGTGCAGTGGTGCGATCTTGGCTCACAGCAGCCTGCTTCAAGGGATTCTCCTGTCTCAGCCTCCCGAGTAACTGGGACTACAGGCATGTGCTACCACGCCCGGCTAATTTTTTTAAATTTTTTTCCTGTGACAGAGTCTCACTCCGTCGCCACGTTGGAGTGCAGTGGTGTGATCTCAGCTCACTGCAACCTCTGTCTCCCGGGTTCAGGCGATTCTCCTGCCTTAGCCTCCCGAATAGCTGGGACTACAGGCGCGAACCACCATGCCGAGCTAATTTTTTGTATTTTTAGTAGAGACGGGGTTTCACCATGTTGGCCTGGATGGTCTGGATCTCTTGACCTCGTGATACGCCCTCCTCTGTCTCCCAAAGTGCTGGGATTACAGGCGTGAGCCACTGCACCTGGCCAATTTTTGTATTTTTTGGTAGAGACGGAGTTTCACCATGTTGGCCAGGCTGGTCCCAAACTCCTGACCTCAAGTGATCCACCTGCCTGGGCCTCCCAAAGTGCTGGGATTACAGAAGTGAGCCACTGAGCTCTGCTGAAAATGATTTTTCTTTGGTAACATTTATCTCCCCATTTCAAACCATTTACATTAGTCGTAGAGACTGAAGCTCTTCAGCGTATTGGAAAATCTGAGCAGTGCTACTCTCATCCTGCCTGGCCCTTAAACATTTTACGAATTTTCTGGTAATGACTGACTTTCTAAAGTTGTGTTGTACCTTATAGTCGTGATTTGCGTGCTTATAAATTCCCACAGCTAGGTAGTATTGGAAAGGGCATGCGTGGGTTTCAGCAGCAAAAGGCCCTAGATTTGAATGCCAGGCTCACCATTAACAACCTTTTTTTATATTGTGTCAGTTAATTAAACTCTCTAAGCTTCAGTTTCTTTGTATAAGAATGTTAACTATAAAACCTAAAGGTAAAAAAGTGCTTCATATATAGTAGGCATTCCTTAAATATTAACATTTTTTTTCTTTCTGTGATGAATTTAATTGGCGACATCATTTTCAGTTTTTAACATTAACTCAACTATCTTTGTTGAAATTTACTGACAATCTCTTTCCTCTGGTAAATTAATCACTCCTTTCTCTGTTATTAAAGCATTTTGTGTATATCTTTAATGTATTTTGGCTGTACCTTCTCCACTACTTTGTGAGCACTTTGGTTTTTAGTTTGTTTTCTGAGACAGGGTCTCACTTTGTCACCCAGGCTGGAATACAGTGGCTTGATCATGGCTCACTGCAGCCTCTTAATTCCTGGACTCAAGCGATCCTCCTGCTTCAGCCTTTCAAAGTCTTGAGATTATAGTCATGAGCCACTGCTGCCAGCTCTTTGTGAGCACGTTGAAGACATACTGTAGTACCTTATATTTTTGTATTCCTAAAACCTAGGCATTATGCAAATTGAAGAATGAATTTTCTACAACGATTCCACTCATGACTCTACTGGAATCCATATTTCAACACAGACTTGGTTTATTTCTGATCTTTGGCTGTTGTTTATTAACTCTTCGCCTGGATTGTATTCTTCCTTTCACACTATTCCTATTCTGTTCACTCCTCAGAATCCAGCTAAATCCAATTAATGAGGTATTCAGTGACTCTCATTTATTCGTAACTTGTTTAGTTAGTCTAGTGTCTGTGTGACTGCCTTCTGTTACTTCGTGTCCCATTAGTACCTGCCTCTGTGCCTTACCATTTTTAGCAGATCCTTGAGTGGGATGATATGTGCAAAACTGCTTTAGGCAGTTTGTTGTTATAGGCACCTGCTCTCTACTCTGTTTGCTGCTCAACTGAGTAGGTTGAGGAGCAATTTTCCTCTTGTGGTATATGGAATATTCTGGTAACTTTTTTGCAACTTTAAGAAATTTCAAGCTGGGTGCGTTGGCTTACATCTGTAATCCTAGCACTTTGGGAGGCCGAGGCAGGTGGATCACCTGAAGTCAGGAGTTCAAGACCAGTCTGGCCAACATGGTGAAACCCTATCCCTACTAAATACAAAAAAATTTGGCCGGGAGTGGTGGCACATGCCTGTAATCCCAGCTGATTGGGAAGCTGAGGCAAGAGAATTGCTTCAACCCTGGAAGCCGAGGTTGCGGTGAGCTGAGATTGTGCATTGCACTCCAGCCTGGGCAACAAGAGTGAAACACCATCTCGAAAAAAAAAAATTTCAAACATGCAGAAAAGGTGAAAGAATAATACAGTGAACACCCATATGCCTTCTGTTTGGATTCGACTGTTAACCAACATTTAGCCATTTTGCTTTAACTCTGTATCCTCCCTTTCTTGAATGATTTGAAATTAAATTGCAGATACGCTGCTTCTCCCCTTAATATCTCAGGATGCATCTCTTTGAAATAATGCTTTTTCCTGCACTTTTCTACATTTTTATTTCAAGCCAGTCTCCAGCTAAAAACATGTAAAATCGTTATCATACCTAAGGCAATTAGCATGAAATCTTTAGGATCATCTTTTTTTTTTTTCCCAAATGAGTTGGTGTAATTATATATATACATATTTTTTGCTCTGTCCCACAGTTGTTGAAGAGTTGATTTAATTCTATGTTATACAGAGTTTATGGTAGAACAAAGACCAAAGGGCAGTCTCTGGCGAGATTCTGGGCTGGTTTTACTTTAAATTCACAGCTAAGGTAGGAATGGCTGAGTGAAAACAACTAGAGACCTGGCGCAGTGGCTCACGCCTGTAATCCCAGCACTTGGGAGGCTGAGGCAGGCAGATCACCTGAGGTTAGGAGTTTGAGAGTAGCCTGGCCAACATTGTGAAATGTCGTCTCTACTAAAAATGCGAAAATTAGCCGGGTGTGGTTGCGCATGCCTGTAGTCCCAGCTACTCAGGAGACTGAGGCATGAGAATAGTGTGAACCCAGGAGGTGAAGGTTGCAGTGAGCTGAAATTGCGCCACTGCACTGCAGCCTGGGCAACAGAGCGAGACTGTCTTAAAAAAACAAACAAACAAAACAAAACAAAAAAACAACTAAAGAGATGATGAACCACTGTAAGCATTTTAATTTATTCATATTTTTTATTTAAAATTTTAAAATTTTATTTGAGACAGGGTCTTAACCCTGTCATCCAGGTTGGAGTGCAGTGGCACAATCACGGCTCACAGCAGCCTCAACCTCCCAGCTCAAGCAATCTGCCCGCCTTGACCTCCCAAAGTGCTAGGATTACGGGTGTGAGTCAACACACTTGCCTTTTTTTTTTTTTTTAAACAAGTTTATTCTTAAATGTGCAATAGCTTCAAGACGACACTTCATTCCAGCTATAGGTGGCAAAAGATGATATGGCAGGGAATACAGATGTTTAAATACGAATGAAATCAAGGGTCACCATCGCTTCAGGCACAAGGCACAGCTTACTTTCTGCCAGATTTTAAAATTCCACCTGTGACTGGAGCCCCTCCCCAGAGGCTTTCGCTTTTAGCTCCTTGTGTTTCTTCTGTTCCTTGTCTTGTTTCTGCTTGAAAGCCTTATTCATCTCCTTGGCCTGCTTTTTGGGCAGTTTCAGGGGGTTCTTCTTGCCACCTTTGAGGCCAGACCTGGCACCTGCTGCCCCTTCCCAACTCTGTCACCACAAACGGCTAGCCTCATCTTTTTAAAGAATGTTCCATATTTTGGAATTTCTTATTGTATGCTTAAAATGTCATGTATTTTGTTTCTCAATTCTTATTGTTTCTCTATTCCTTTTATTTCCTGTAAACTGGAAGTTAGGTTTAGAGAGGTTTGACTAAATTTGGGTCAAATATTTTTGGCAAAAATACTTCATAGAGGCCAGGTGCGGTGGCTCGCGCCTGTAATCCCAGCACTTTGAGAGGCTGAGGCAGATGGATTGCTAGAGCCCGGGAGTTCAAGACCAGCCTGGACAATTTGGCAAAACCCTGTCTGTACTTTAATTTTATTTCTTTCTTTCTTTATTTATTTCTGAGACGGAGTCTCGCTCTGTTGCCCAGGCTGGAGTGCAGTGGCCCAATCTTAGCTTACTGCAAGCCCCGCCTCCCAGGTTCACGCCATTCTCCTGCCTCAGCCTCCCGAGTAGTTGGGACTACAGGCGCCTGTCACCATGCCTGGCTAATTTTTTGTACTTTTAGTAGAGACGGGGTTTCACCGTGTTAGCCAGGATGGTCTCGATCTCCTGACCTCATGATCTGCCCTCCTCGGCCTCCCAAAGTGCTGGGGTTACGGGTGTGAGCCACCGCACCCAGCGTCTGTACTTTAAAAAAAAGAAAAAAGAAAAATATGCCGGGTTTGGTGGCCTTCGCCTGTAGTCCCAGCTACTTGGGAGGCTGAGACAGGAGGATTGCTTGAGCCAGAGAGGTGGAGGTTGCAGTGAGCCGACATCCTGCTGCTGTACTCCAGCCTAGGTGGCAAGAGAATCCTGTCTCGAAAAAAAAAAAAAAAGAAAAAAAAACTTCACAGGTGATGATATGTGATTTATAGTGTGAGGATATACTTCTAGCTATGATCCCTCAGTAAGGTGGTAGGGACTGCCAGATGTTAGCTTGCCTCATTTACAATGCCAGATTTACTTGGTTAATGTGTCCATTGGATTTCTTCATCAGAGGTATATTTTTCCCTTTGCAGTTATACTTGATCTGTGGGGTGATAACTTTAGCATCATGGGAGTACCTCACTTCTCAAAATACTTTTCACCTAATGATTGATGATTATTAACTGAGTCATTTATTGGGAGTTTTCCAATTTTGTTATTTGTTTACATTCATTAACTGTTTTCTGTAATAAAGAGCTGCTTCTGCTTTCCCCCTTCCGTGTTTAAACGTTTAAATTTTGAAATAAATATGAACAAAAGAGTTGGAAGAATAGTTCAAAGAACTCCTATGTACTTTTAATTCTGATTCACCCATTTTTAATATTTTGTCACCTTTGCTTTATTCCTCCCTCCCTCCCTGCCTCCCAGCCCCTCATGTATTATTTTCTGAGCCATTTAGTGTTATTCACAGATATGCACTTCCCCCCCAAGAACAAATTTATTAAATACCCACAATATTAACTAATTCTGGACATTGGACATTTATATAGTATCAAAAATTCATACTCAGATTTCTCTAGTTGTCTCAGTAACATCTCACAGAATATTTCTTTCTCTAATCCAGTATCCAATCTGGATATTTCTTATCTCTTTAGTCTTTAAGCGGGACCAGGTTTTTGGCCCTTGTTGCCTTTGGTCTTTTTGTTTTGTTTTGTTTTGTTTTGTTTTTTGAGACAGGGTCTCGCTTGCTTGCCTGAGCTGGAGTGCAGTGGCAAGATCATAGCTGCCTGCAGCCTGGAACTCCTGGGCTTAAGTGATTCTCCCAGTTCAGTCTCCCAAGCACCTGGGACTAACCCCAGTTAATTTGAGGGCTCCTTTGCTTTTTTGGCAAAACAATAACCCAAATTCTTTTTGTCTTTTCCTTTCCTTTTGTATCTTCCCATTTCTCCAAGGAACCCCACTTCTTTTGGTAGAAAATATTATTTATAAACAGGGATTTGGATACTTGGTGGTGTATGCATTTGATTGTAGGTCCTTTTCAGTGGACAGAGCTAGAAAACATGATTTTAAAAATCATCAGCTTACATTGGTATTTTATTTTATTTATTTTTTGAGACGGTCTCCCTCTGTCAACCAGGCGGGAGTGCAGTTGTGCCATCTCGGCTCATTGCAACCTCTGCCTCCTGGGTTTAAGCAATTCTTGTGCCTCAGCCTTCCGAGCAGCTAGGATTACAGGCGTCTGGCTAATTTTTATATTTTTAGTAGAGATGGGGTTTTACCATGTTGGCAAGGCTGGTCTCGAACTCCTGGCCTTAAGTGATCCACTCACTTTGGCCTCCCAAAGTGTTGGAATTACAGATGTGAGCCACTGTGCCTGACCTACACTGGTATTTTAAATTCCTAATCCAAATTAACATTATTGGCATTTCCTACACAGAAAACAGATTCAGATTTATGATGCCAGTATTTTGCTAGCAATAACCCTACCAAGTGCAGTTTTTTTCAGTCCTTTTTTTTCCTTAGAGTATACTGCATTAAAGATGAACTGTGTTCAAAAGTTACTTGAAATAACATTTTTCTGCTTGTTTGTTGAATTTGTTTATTTTGATTATCAAATTTAACAGTTTTTGTTTGTATTCATTATTAGAGTTTGCTTTTTCTTCCTCTTTAGTTTTTTTGTTTGTTTGTTTTTGAGACAAGATCTCAATCTCTTACCCAGGCTGGAGTGTAGTGCTTGCAGTTTTGGCTCCCTGTAGCCTCAACCTCCCAGGTTTAGGTGATCCTCCTAACTCAGCCTCCCAAGTAGCTGGAACTACAAGTGCGCACCACCATGCCTGGCTAATTTTTTGTATTTTTTGGTGTAGTCTGGGTTTTGCCATGTTGCCCAGTCTGGGCTCAAACTCCTGGGGTCATCGGATCCTCCCTCCTCAGCCTCCCAAAATACTAGGATTACAAGGCATGGGCCACTGTACCCAGCCATAATTTAGTCTTTTTAATATGTTATTTACGTGGTTTAAAATTTACTGAAAAATTTTTTTTAGGCACCTGTAACCCAGAAGGAATAAAATTAAATACTATATTGAAAAAGTACTAGCTGGGCATGGTGGCTTACATCTGTAATCCCAGCACTTTGGGAAGCCGAGGGGGGCAGATCACCTGGGGTCAGGAGTTCGAGACCAGCCTGGCCAACATGGTGAAACCCCGTCTCTACTAAAAATACAAAAATTAGCCAGGCGTGGTGGCACATGCCTGTAATCCCAGCTACTCTGAAGGATGAGGCAGGAGAATTGCTTGCACCCGGGAGACAGAGGCTGAACAAAAAGTAGTTAAGTCTTGCTTCTGTCTCTGAGCTGTGGAGTTCACTCCTGTTTTTACTGTGTGTATTCTTATTTTCATATTCTTAGAAGAAAGTTGGCATGCTGTATATGCTTGTGACACTTGATTTTTTTTTTTATATGTATAAATTGTGATAAATACAAGCAAAATGTTACTGTCTTTTTTTTTTTTGAGTTGGAGTCTTGCTCTCTCCTCCAGGCTGGAGTGCAGTGGCGTGATCTCAGCTCGCTCCTGGTTCAAGCCATTCTCCTGCCTCAGCCTCTTGAGTAGCTGGGACTACAGGTGCATGCCACCACACCTGGCTAATTTTTGTATTTTTAGTAGAGATGGGGTTTCACCCTGTTGGCCAGGGTGGTCTTGAATTCCTGACCTCAAGTGATCTGCCTGCCTGTGCCTCCCAAAGTGCTGGAATTACAGGCAGGAGCCACCGTGCTTGGCCTTAACCTTTTTTTTTTTTTTTTTTTTTTGAGACAGAGTCTTGCTCTCGCTCAGGCTGGCATGCAGTGGTGGGATCTTGGTGCACTGCAACCTCCACCTCCCAAGTTCAAACAATTCTCCTGTCTCAGCTTCCCAAGTAGCTGGGACTACAGGCGTGCGCCACCACGCTCAGATAATTTTTGTAATTTTTTATTAGAGACAGGATTTCACAATATGTTGGCCAGGCTGGTCTTGAACTCCTGACCTTAGGTGATCCACCCGCCTCAGCCTCCCAAAGTGCTGGGTTTACAGGTGTGAGCCACCGTGCCTGGCCAGCCTTAACCATTTTTTTTTTGAGATTGAGTCTCACTTTGTCGCCCAGGCAGGAGTGCTGTGGCACGATCTCAGCTCACTGCAGCCTCTGCCTTCTGGGTTCAAGCAATTATCCTGCCTCAGCCTCCCGAGTAGCTGGCACTACAGGCCATTTTGCAGTCAGTACACAATGGTTCCAGTTTCTTCATATTCTCACCAACAGTTATTATATTCTGTGTGTGTGTGTGTTTTTTTTTCCTCTGAGACAAGGTTTCCCTCTGTCTCCCCTGCTGGAGTACAGTGGTATAATCATAACTCACTGTGCCTTAACCTCCCGGGCTCAAGCAATCCTCCCACCTTAGCCTCCCGAGCAACTGGGACAACAGGTGTGTGTTACCATGCCTGGCTAATTTTGTTTTTCTTTTCTTTTTTATTTTATTTTTTTCCTAGAGACAGGGTCTCACTATGTTGTCTGTCCTGACTGGTCTCAAACTCCTGGGCTAAATCTTCCCACCTCGGCCTCCCGAAGTGCTGAGATTACAATGAGCCACCATGCCCATCCTAAAGTTTTACAACCCAATAATAGTAATATTCCATCACTGTAGCTATCATTGAGTTTCAGAAGTTAGACTATTAAAAGTTTTAGTAAAGAGCTTTAACCAGTTGATTGTGGAAATACTATGTACACAATTATTTTTCGTAAGAGGAAGGAGATTTCTGTCTTAAATAGCTTTAACAAAGTTTCAGTTTCATGTACAGGAATAGATTTAAACAAAACTCAGGGCCAAGTACAGTTTACAGAAATAGACTTTGTAAGGTCTATGGTTTTACATGGTTTTATTATTTTTTTTTTGTTTTTTTCCCTCTACAATTCCTTCATAACATTGGAATTTTTTTGCTGCTTGTTTTTTTTTTTTTTTTTTTAGATAGGAGTCTCACTCTGTTGCCCAGGCTGGAGTTCAGGTGCGATCGCAGAGCACTGCAGCCTCGAACTCTTGGGCTCAAGCAATCCTCCTGCCTGAACTCCAGCAGGAGGTGATTCAAGTAGCTGGAACCACTGTTCCTGGTGCTCATTGTGGTTTTGTTTTGCATTTTTCTATCGAGGCTGAACATCTTTTCCTGTGCTTATTGTCATTTGTATATCTTCCTTTTTTTTTTTTTTTTTGAAACAGAGTCTGACTCTGTTGCACAGGCTGGAGTGCAGTAGTGCAATCTCACTGCAACCTCTGGCTCCCGGGTTCAAGCAGTTGTCCTGCCTCAGCCTCCTGAGTAGCTGGGATTACAGATGCCCGGCACCACGCCCGGCTAATTTTTGTGTTTTTAGTAGAGATGGGGTTTCGCCATGTTGGCCAGGCTGGTCTTAAACTCCTGACCCCAAGTGATCCACCTGCCTTGGCCTCCCAAAGTGCTGGGATTACAGGCATGAGCCACTGTGCCCAGCCTGTGTATCTTCTTTGGAGAAATAACTATTCACATTCTTTGCTCATTTAAGAAATTGAGTTATTTCTTATTATTATTGAGTTTTAAGAGTTCTTTGTATATTCTGGATGCAAGTCTCATCAGATACATGATTTGCAGAAATTTCCCGTCTTTTTGTGGGTTTGTTTTCCTTTTTTTAACTTTTTTCCCCAAGTCATGTGTAGGAAGACAATGTTTTGATTTTTTTATGGTGTTATTGAAGCAAAGAAGTTTCTAATTTTGATTACGTCCAATTTACCTACTTTTTCTTTTGTTTATTGTGCATTGGTATCATATCTAAGGCAATTTCACCTAACCCAGGGTCATGAGTGTATTCTCTGTATTTAATGCAGTTGCCAGTTGGTTAAGAAATTGATTTTTCTCGTTAGAGAATGTAGATTCTCGTCCATTGGTATAATTATGAATATGAGTTTGACTTTTTTATTAGAAAGCAGCTATAGTGAGTTTGACCTTGTGGTTAGAAAGATACAAGCTTTTGGCTGGTCTGATGGTAGTGTATTATCAGAACTTATTAACATTGGTGTCACTAAAGTTAATATACAACCCCCAACTGCTAAATTTGACTGGCTTAAAAAAAAAAAAAAAAAGAAAGCTATAAGTTTTAGTTTTGGCTCTATTAAAAGCAGTGTTCAATAACTATTAAATTTTACTTAGTAAAGGGAGAGTCAAGTAAAAATTAATGAAGGACAGGTTTCATTGGTGAATTTTTTTTCACAACTTTTTAAGATATTTGTTTAACTTTGAGTTCATCATATCCCTAATAACCACTAGTTTTTCTGAAATCCATACTGACTTGTTTGGAGGGAAATATCAAACTGTTAAGATGGTATGTGTCATAAGGTAACTGAAAGGCATCATAAATTCCAAATATACTGAGGAACTAGTTAACTGATTAGGCTCTTAGGTCAGTGTAGATAGTAGAACTAGAACCTGAGAACCACAGTTTTGAAATCAAGAGGCTCATAAAAGCTTGAGCTTATCAGTTTATCTTGCTGTTGACAGATTTGAAATATTCAGGGCCAACCAGCTCTTTAGGATTGTCCCTTTGGGAATGATTGTCTTTTCCTATTTTGTTAAATGCTTTTAAATTCATTTGTTAAGCCAGGTTTAAGAAAGGAATTTTGGAAATTTCTTGCCTGCTTTCTATGTAATCTTTTGAGATGGGTTCTCACTCTGTCACCCAGGTTGAAGTGCGGTGGTGTGATCTCGGCTTACTGGAACCTCGACTTCCTGGGTTCGAACAATCCTCCTGCTTCAGCCACCTGAGTAGCTAGGACCCACAGCTGTGTACCACCATGCCTGGCTAAGTTTTTGTGTTTTTGGTAGAGACAGGGTTTTGTCATATTGCCCAGACTGGTCTCGAACTCCTGAGCTCAGGTGACCCACCTGCCTCAGCCTCCCAAAGTGTTGGGATTACAGGCTTGAGTCACCATGCCTGGCTTGTAATCTTGAAAGTATGAAATTATTTTGCCTCTAGAGATCATCAAATCTAGACCCTTTAATTTGAAGATAAGCAAACAACACTAGAGAGATTAAATTTCATAGTTACATTGTTAGTGGCAGAATTCAGGTCACCTGAATAGCAGTTTAGTGTTCCCACTTTTACAAAAAAAGCCACTAAAACATTTCATAATATAGCTTGGAAGGGTTTTTTGGTTTAATGTCTTTTTTTTTTGGTGACGTAGTCTCGCTCTGTCGCCCAGGGTGGAGTGCAGTGATGTAATCTTGACTGACTGCAACCTCCGCCTCCCGGGTTCAAGTGATTCTCCTGCCTCAGCCTGCTGAGTAGCTGGGATTACAGGCGCATGCCACCACACCCAGCTAATTTTTTTATTTTTAGTAGAGATGAGGTTTCACCATGTTGGTCAGGCTGGTATCGAACTTCTGACTTCATGATCTGCCTGCCTCAGTCTCCCAAAGTGCTGGGATTTACAGACATGAGCCACTGCGCCTGGCCTGGTTTAATGTCTTTGAGAGAGAGCTAACGTTTATCAGTTATATTGTGTAGCTAAAAGGTCTAAAATAGGAAAATCATCAGGAGTCAACTGGTTACATTAATTATTTTGTGATTTGCAAGAGTTGTCATATCTTTGTTCAAAACTGATTTACCATCTAGGGCCCTTTTCTGCTTTAATTCTAGTAATAATTTTTAGCCTTTAAATCTGCCAGATAATCATGGGAATTGACAGAACTTTTCTTGGCAGATTTTAAATGTGTGTTCATATACATACACGTGTATATAAACATATTTGTATATACCAGGTGTGTAGCTCAGTGCCTCCCTCATATATATCAGTCACTCAAATTGTGATTAATATTAATAGGGGCTGGACTAGAGTGGCGTGATCGGGGCTTACTGCACATCAGCCTTCTTGCACTTGGGAATACTAGACAGCACTTTAGCACTACCTGGGGGACCAGTTGAAATAGTGAAATTGCCAACAAAAAGTACAAACACGTGAAAAATGCAACACTGGATAGAGTGGGAAAAAGACACTTGTTTGGAGTATGAGAGCTGATGTAAGAAGATAGAGTGTTGCCTTGTTTGACCTGGGGTGGTAACTTGCGCTCTGAGCAGATGGGAATTTTTCCTGCCATGGTGATCATTCGTGGACATTCATGTGCTTTGTGTGGTGGAATGACTAGCGGTGCACTGTGAGTATTGGTTTTGGGGCTACAGGTCAGTTTTAGCAAGTAGGTAAATTCACAAGTACAGAATCTGGGACTAATGAGGATTGATTATAGTTTGATCTTGGGGAAACAGACAGTTTTTCTGGTTAAATTATTTTTTGTTGTTAACTCCAAGGATATAAGAAGTATGCTTTTTAATTCAAAATTCAGACAACCAAAATGTGTACTGAAATTTTTTCCCTGAACCTAGTCATTTAGGAGACAAAAATACAAAGACATTAATGTAGATTGTTTTCCCTGAAGGTGGTATACAAAGAGCATGAAGATAGTGTACATAAAAGGTGGGAATAAAACTGGTAAATAAAATGGAATAAAAAAGCATGTAATGAAGAAAACTAAAATTGAAACAGGAAAGAGGAAATGAGAGAGAGAGTGTGTGTACGTATGCTGGGAAAGAGCCCAAGAAATGATTTTTTTTTTTTTTTGGTAGAGACAGGGTCTCATTTTGTTGCTTAGCCTGGGCTTGAACTTGAACTCCTGAGCTCAAGTGATGGGACCTACCTTGGTCTCCCAAAGTGCTGGGATTATAGGCGTGAGCCACTGTGCTCGGCTGCAATAGAGATTTTCCTTAACCACAATAGTGCTGTCTCTCCCACATGAGAAAATTAACAGCCGGGTGTGGTGGTTTATGCCTGTAATCCCAGCATTTTGGGAGACTGAGTCGGGCAGATCCCTTGAGGCCAGGAGCTTGAGACTAGCCTGGGCAACATGTTGAAACCCTGTCTGTAAAAAAAATGTACAAAAATTAGCCAGATGTGGTGACACATGCTGTATAGTCCCAGCTACTCAGGAGGCTGAGGTGGGAGGATCGCTTGAGCCCAGGAGGTCGAGGTTACAGTGAGCTATGATGGTGCCACTGCACTCCGGTCTAGGTGACAGAGCAAGACCGTCTCAAAAAAAAAAACAAAAAACAAAAAACAATAATCACCTAATATTGATGCCTGTTCTATTTACCTGATTTACCTAGATAAATCTATTCTATATACCAAGTTTACCTAATTGCCCCAAAATATCTTAGGCTACTTTTTTTTTTTAAAAAAAAAAAGAACCAAGATTCCATCAAGGTTGCTTTTATCTTTTAGTCTTACCTAGAATAGCTCTCCCCTCCCCGTTTTCTCCTTCTTGCATTAACTTCTGGAGGTTTCAAGACAATTATCTTTTTTTTTTTTTTTTGAGACAAAGGCTTGCTGTGTTGCCCAGGCTAGAGTGCAGTGGCTCCATCTCAGCTCGCTGCAACCTGGACCTCCTGTGCACATCTCAGCCTCCCGAGTAGCTGTGGCCACAGGCACATGCCACCATGCCTGGCTAATATTTTGGTATTTTTTTAATATAGAGAGGAGGTTTTGCTATGTTGCTTAGGCTGTTAGCTTTTAGAATTTCTTGTATGTTTGTGTATCCTATGGTTTGGTAACTTTTTTTCTCTGTGTTTTCTTTAAACTGGAGTATGTAAGTCTACAAATTTAACTAATTGGTCCATTGTTATGGACTAAAAAAATGTAATTCTGCCTGCCTGACAGATGTAGCTGTGTTCTAGAGATTGGGACCCATCAGGGTATTAGGACCTTCGTCATTAAAAGTCATTGTTTCAGGTAGGGCATGATGCTCACGCCTCTAATCCCAGCACTTTGGGAGGCTGAGGTGGGCGGATCATGAGGGCAGAAGTTTGAGACCATCCTGGCCAACATAGTAAAACCCTGTCTTTACTAAAAATACAAAAATTAGATAGGCGTGGTGGCACACGCCTGTAGTTCCAGCTACTCGGGAGGCTGAGGCAGGAGAATTGCTTGAACCCGAGAGGCGGAGGTTGCAGTGAGCCGAGATCGCACCATTGCACTCTAGCCTGGGCATCAGAGTGAGACTCCCTCTCAAAAAAAAAAAAGAAAGTTATTGCTTCATAACTTACTTCCCTTGTACTGATTCCATGTTCACCATCAACCTACAGATATTAGTAGCATGCAGTTTAGGAATAGAAAGTATTTTATTTTTATGTTTTGACACCAGGGTCTTATCATGTTGCTTAGGACTTGAACCACTGGGCTCAAGTGATCCTCCTGCCTCAGCCTCCCAGTAGCTAGGATTACGGGTGCACACCACCACACCCAGCTTGAAAGTATTTCTTTTTTTTGAGACGGAGTCTCACTCTATCACCTAGGCTGGAGTGATCTTGGCGACTCAACAACCTTCGCTTCCTGGGTTCAAGCGATTCTTCTGCCTCAGCCTCCTGAGTAGCTGGGATTACAGGCGCCTGCCACCACACCCAGCTAATTTTTTGTATTTTTAGTAGAGACACGGTTTCGCCATGTTGGTCAGGCTGGTCTTGAACTCCTGACTTCAGGTGATTCACCTGCCTCAGCTTCCCAAAGTGCTAGGATTACAGGCGTGAGCCAGCCACCACGCGCGGCCATGAAAGTATTTCTTAAGCACTTATGAAAGGACTTATGAAAGGTCCTCTTAGCAGTTGTATTTCTCATTTAAAATTGATTTTGAGTCACATATACTCAAGATTAGTACTAGATGGGCTTTATTTACTTATTTTTTAAAAATGGTCTACAAATATTATACTGGGCTGAATTCTCCATTTGGATGGACCTATAACATATGGCATAAATGCTGTATTTCGCTTTTACAGAGCTTCCAACTAAAACTATCCTAGATTTTTGGGTGAAAACTTAATCTAACATAGAACTAGCAACTGTATTTATATTTTTATCTTTTGTAAGTTAATACTGTTTAGTCATGAAAGGAGATCCATTGTGATCTTTATTGTTTTGGAAAGATTTTACCTATACTGTATACTAGAGTGGAAAATATAGTTTCTTTCTTTCTTCTTCTTTTTTTTTTGTTTTGAGATGGAGCCTTGCTCTGTTGCTCAGGCTGAAGTGCAGTGGTGTGATCTTGGCTCACTGCAACCTCTGCCTCCTGGGTTCAAGCGACTCTCCTGCCTCAGCCTCCTGAGTATCTCACTCTTGTCCCCCAGGCTGGAGTGCGATGATACAATCTCGGCTCACTGCAATCTCTGCCCCACGGGTTCAAGCGATTCTCCTGCCTCAGCCCCCTGAGTAGCTGGGATTACAGGTGCCTGCCACCACGCCCGGCTAATTTTTGTATTTTAATAGAGACAGGGTTTTACCATGTTGGCCAGGCTGGTCTAGAACTCCTGACTTCTGGTGATCCACCCGACTCAGCCTCTCAAAGTGCTGGAATTACAGGCGTGAGTCACCGCGCCTGGCCGGCTTTCTTTCTTTCTTGCTTGCTTTCTTTTTTGTCTTTGTCTGTCTGTCTGTCTGTCTGTCTGTCTTGACAAGATCTCGCTCTGTCACCCAGGCTGGAGTACAGTGGCACGATCTTGGCTCACTGCAGCCTCTACCATTGCAGCCTCAACCTCCTGGGCTCAAATGATTCTCCCGCCTCAGCCACTCAAGTAGCTGGGGCCACAGGGGTGCGCCACCACTCCTGGCTAATTTTTTGTGTTTTGGTAGAGACGGAGTTTCACCATGTTGCCCAGGCTGGTCTCGAACTTCTGAGCTCAATCTGTTCTCCTGCCTTGGCCTCCCAAAGTTCTGGGATTACAGGCGTGAGCCACTGTGCCTGCCCAAAAAATAGAGTTTCTTAAAACTGAATTCTCGCCTCTATTTCTCAAGTTGAGTAAGATGGTGAAATTTCACAGTTTTAAATTGAGTCTTTTGTTTTTGTTTTTTTTTGAGACAGGGTCTTGCTGTGTCACCCAGGCTGGAGTACAGTGGCATGATCATAACTCACTGCAGCCTCTAACACCTGGATTCAGGTGATTCTACTTCCTCAGCCTTCCAAGTAGCTAGGACCACAAGTGTCTGCCACCACGTCCGGCAAATTTGTTTTATTTTTGTAGAGATAAGGTCTCAGTATGTTGCTCAGGGTGGTCTTGATCTCTTGGCCTCAAGTGATCCTCCTGCCTTGGCCTCCCAAAGTGCTGGGATTACAGGCTTGACCCACCTTGCCTGGACTAAATTGAGTTTTTTTTTTTTTTCCTTGAGACAGAGTCTTGCTCTGTCGCCCAGGCTGGAGTGCAGTGGTATGATCTCAGCTCACTGCAACCTCCACCTCCCGGGTTCAAGCAATTCTCCTGCCTCAGCCTCCCGAGTAGGTGGGATTGCAGGCACCCGCCATCATGCCTGGCTAATTTTTATATTTTTAGTAGAGACAGTGTTTCACCATGCTGGCCAGGCTGGGTTTAACCTCAGATGATCCACCTGCTTCGGCCTCCCACAGTGCTGGGATTACAGGCGTGAGCCACTGTGCCAGGCCCTAAATTGAGTTTTTGATGTACCAAATAATTAGATATTATCTGTGAAATAAATTTTAATTTATCTTGGGGGATAGTGGATGCACATACATGTATGAGATTCAAAAGGTACACCTGAAATTTCTCCTCACTTTTATGCTGACTCATCTAATTTGTTTTCCCCGGAGGCAATGAGTGGTAATGTTTCTGATTTATCTCTGAGTATGCTTATAGTATACCACTGGCCTGTTTTGTTTGTTTCATCACAACCCAGGTACTCTAATCAAGGTAGTTTTCAGTTTTTCCTTTTTAGACCCCATGGAACTTTATATTTTCTCTTGAGATATGGAGTCATCAAGTGAAATGTATAGCTTGATCATTTGCCTAATTTGCTAATTTACCTAATAATCACATTTGGAAAGGTTATGAGTCGATCAAGTTTTACTATCTCTTGTGATTTATTTGTAATAATACCTTTTTTTTTCTTTTTGAGACGGGGTCTCACTCTTTTTTGCCCAGTCTGGAGTGCAGTTGCACGGTCTTGGCTCATTGCAGCCTCCGACTCTGCCTCCCAGGTTCAAGCGATTCTCCTGCCTTGGCCTCCCGAGTAGCTGGGATTACAGGTACACACTGCACACTACCATGCCCATCTAATTTTTGTATTTTTAGTAGAGACAGGGTTTCACCATGTTGGCCAAGCTGGTTTCGAACTTCTGACCTCAAGTGATCTGCCTGCCTCAGCCTCTCAAAGTGCTGGGATTATAGGCGTGAGCCACCTGTCCTGCCAAGAATAGCTTAAATTGCTAGTTGAACTTAATTCTGTAAGGCAATGTTGAGTTCTCAAAGTGAGGTCAGAACTTTTCATACCACTACTAAGATACTAAGACATTATCAGGTCTTTTTACTGTTGATGCTTATAGTTATGTTATAAAGCAGTAATGGATAAAACTACTAGCTCCTTAGCATCATTCAAGGCAGTGCTACCAAACTGTAGCAGGTGCGTTACTTTTACCTCATGCTGGTAGTTGAAAAGAAAAAAGACAGTTTCACTTAAGAATGTCATTGATGAAGTGGTCAATATAATTTCATTAATGTCACCTCTTGAGCATATGATTTCTAATACAGGATGTTTTGGATTGAGTTGTGTTCCCTTATATTTATATGCTGAGGTAGTAACCCCCACTGTGATGACATTTGGAGATGAGGCCCCTGGGACATCACTAGGTTTAGCTGAGGTCGTGAGGTTGGGGCCCTCATGATGGGAATAGTACCTTTAATAGCAGTAACACCAGAGAGTTTGCTGTTTCTCTTTCCATCAAGCCAGAAAGAGAGCCCTCGCTTGGACCTGGCTATGCTAGCACCTTGATCTTGGACTTCCAGCTTCCAGAACTGTGAAAAACTAAATTTCTGTGGTTTTTAAGCCACCCAGTCTGTGGTATTTTTATGGCAGCCAAGCACACGAATACATATAACATGATGAAATGGGAAGCGTGGGCTGGCTGTGGTGGCTCATGTCTATAATCACAGTACTTTGGGAGGCCGAGGGGGGAGGATTGCTTGAGCCCAGGAGTTTGAGGTTGCAGTGAGGTATGATTGTGCCACTGCCTTACAGCCTGGGTGACAGAGTGAGACCCTGTTGCTTGGGGGGGAAAAAAAGAGAGTATGGATAAAGCACTTTTGCTATTTATAGAAGTAGGGCAATTTTCTTGAGAGAAAGCACTTACATAATTGTACTATTTACTTTTTCCAAGGAGCCCAGTTTTGACTTGAAAGAATGACAGACTGTTCAGAGAGAGAGAGATGGGGAGAGGTTAAGGAGGGGGCCTAAGTAAACAATATCAGGAGTGAAAGGGGGGGGGAATATTACTACAGATCTTACAGATATTAAAATGATAATGAGGGAATATCATGAACAATTCTATGCCCCCAAATTTGATGACTTATGAGAAATTGATAAACTCCTTCAAAGACACAAACTACAAAAACTCACTCAAGAAGAAATATATAACTTGAATAGTCCTGTATCTATTAAAGAAATCGAATTCACGCTGGGTGTGGGTCATGTGTTTATTGTCCCAGCTACTTGGGAGGCTGAGACAGGAGGATCACTTGAGCTCAGGAGTTTGAGGCGGCAGTGAACTGTGGTCCTCTGGCCGTGCCCTGTAGCCTGGGCAACGGAGTGAGACCTGGTTTCAAAAATAAAATAAAATTGAATTTATAGCTTAGTGAATTGAATTTATAGTTAAAAATCTTCCAAAGGAAAGTTGAGTTTGAGATGGTTTCACCGGCCACTTCTACCAAATATTTAAGAATAATATCAATTCTGCATACTCTCATCCAGGAAATATTAGAAGACATACCTCTCAAATCATTTTATGAGGCTTGATATAAAACCAGATACAGATATTACAAGAAAAGAAAGCCACACCAGTATCCCTCATGAACATAGATTCAGAAGTCACAACAAAATATTAGTAAATCAAATCCAACAACATATAGTATAAAAAGGATAATACATTGTGATCAATGAGGTTTATTCTGGGAATACAAGGCTGGTTCAGAATTTGAAAATCAGTCAGGATAATTTAGTCTGTTAATAGACTAAGGAAAGCCATATGATCATCTCCTTAGATGGAGAGTAAGTGTTTGACAAATTCTGGTATACTTTCATGATCATTTTTACAGGCCAAGTGTGGTGGCTGATGCCTGTAATCCCATCACTTTGGGAGGCTGAGGCAGGAGTATCTCTTGAGCCTAGGAGATGGAGACCAGCCAGGGCAACCTGTCGAAACCCTGTCTCTACTAAAAATACAAAAAATTAGCTAGGCATGGTGGCATGCGCCTGTAGTCCCAGCTGTTCTGGAGGCTGAGGTGAAAAGATTGCTTGAGCCTGGGAGACAGAGGCTGCAGTGAGCCGAGGTCACACCACTGCACTCCAGCCTGGGCGACAGAGCGAGACTCCGTCTCAAAAAAAAAAAAAAAAATTTTTTTTTGAGACAGGGTCTCACTCTGTCGCCCAGGCTGGAGTGCAGTGGCGGGATCTCAGATGACTACAAGCTCCGCCTCCCGGGTTCACGCCATTTTCCTGCCTCAGCCTCCCGAGGAGCTGGGACTACAGGCACCTGCCACCTCGCCTGGCTAGTTTTTTTTGTATTTTTTAGTAGAGACGGAGTTTCACCGTGTTATCCAGGATGATCTCAATCTCCTGACCTTGTGATCTGCCCGTCTCAGCCTCCCAAAGTGCTGGGATTACAGGCCTGAGCCACCGCACCCGGCCCAAAATTTTTTTTTTAACAAAGGCTTGAGCCACCGCGCCCGGCCCCAAAATTTTTTTTTAACGAACCAGTAATACAAAAGATTTACTTCAGGCCGGGCGCGGTGGCTCACGCCTGTAATCCCAGCACTTTGGGAGGCCGAGGCGGGCGGATCACGAGGTCAGGAGATCGAGACCATCCTGGCTAACACGGTGAAACCCCGTCTCTACTAAAAAATGCAAAAAATTAGCTGGGCGTGGTGGCGGACGCCTGTAGTCCCAGCTACTCGGGAGGCCGAGGCAGGAGAATGGCCTGAACCTGGGAGGCAGAGCTTGCAGTGAGCCGAGATCGCGCCACTGCACTCCAGCCTGGGCGACTGAGCAAGACTCCGTCTCAAAAAAAAAAAAAAGATTTACTTCAGTCTGATAAAGGGCATCTACCAAAAATCTGTAGTTATGTGTCCTACGTAATAGTAAAGGAGAAATGCCTCCTCCCTAAAGTTTGAAACAGTACGATAAGGCAAGAAAAAGAAATGAAAAGGCTTTTAGAACCAAAAGGAAGAAATAAAATTATACCTCTTTGCAGATGATATATTGTCTATGTAGAAAATCCCAAGGAATCTACAAGAAAGCTTCTAGAATAAGTTGTGTTTATCAAGGTTATAGGATATATGGACAACATATTTAAATATATATATACACGTATATATATTTTGAGACAGAGTCTTGCTCTCTTGCCCAGGCTGGAGTGCAGTGGCGCAATCTTGGCTCACTGCAATCTCCAACCTCCCAGGTTCAAGCAATTCTCATGCTTTAGCCTCCTGTGTAGCTGGGATCACAGGCGTGCATCATGCCCAGCTAATGTTTGTAGTTTTAGTAGAGACAAGGTTTTGCCATGTTGACTGAGCTGGTCTTGAACTCCTGGCCTCAAGTGATCCTTCTGCCTCAGCCTCCCAAAGTGTTGAGAATACAGGTGTGAGCCACTGCATCCTACCAAAATATTGTGTTTCTGTATAGTAATAGTGAACATCTGGATATGGAAATAAGAGAAAAACAGTATCGGCTGGGCACTGTGGCTCATGCCTGTCATCACAGCACTTTGGAAAGCCAAAGCAGGAGGATCGCTTGAACCTAGGAGTTCAAGACTAGCCTGGGCAACACAGTGAGACCCTGTCTCTACAAAAAAAAGAACAGTTTACCCACTCATGGTGGCACATGCCTGTGGTCTTAGCAACTCAGGAGGCTGAGGTGAGAGGATTGTTTGAGCCTAGGAGGTTGAAGCTGCAGTGAGCTGTGATTGTGCTACTGCACTTCAGGCTAGGTGACAGAGGGAGACTCTCTCAAAAAACAGAATAAAATAAATGAGATAATACTACTGACCTATTAGAATGGCAAAAATTCAAAGCAGCTGCTAGACCAAATGCTGACAGCGACATGGAGCAGCAAGAACTCTCACTTTGCCAGTCAGAATGCAGAATGGTACACCTACTTCAGAATATAGTTAGGCAGTTTCTTACAAAACCAAGCATACCCTTACCATGTGATCTAGCCACCTTGCTCCTTGGTATTTACCTACATGAGTTGAAAATAACATCTACCCAAAAACTTGCACATGAATGTTTATAGTAGTTTTGTTCATAATTGCCAAAACTTGGAGGCAACCCAGATGTCTTTCAGTAGGGGAGTGGATAAACAAAGTTTGGTACATCCATAGAGGAATGAAAAGTAATAGTAGTAAAAACAAAAAAAAGCTGTCAAGACCTGAAAAGACATGCAGGAACCTTAAATACGTATTGCTAAGTAAAAGAAGCCAGTCTCAAAATGCTCCACACTGTGTGGTTCCAACTGTATGACATTCTGGAAAGGGCAAAACTGTGGAGACAGCAAAAAGATTATTAGTAAATAGCCAGGGGTTTGGGGGAGGGAAGGATGAATAGGTAGAGCAGAGGATTTTTAGGGCGGCAGAAACTATTCTATGTGGATACATGTCATTATACATTTGTCACAACTGAAGAGAATGCACATCGAGAGTGAACCTATGTCAGCTAACACATACGTATGTATACCATGAACTTTGGGTGATAATGATGCATCGGTGTTGGTTCATTGATTCTAACACATGTTCCCTACTGATGTGGGATGTTAGGGGTGGGTAGGGCTGTGTGCGTTGAGAGAGGGGAGAGAGAATGTATGGGAACTTTGTACTTTCTGTTCAATTTTGCTGTGAACCTAAAACTACTCTAAATAACGAAGACCATAGAAAAAAAATTAAAAGAGTGACAAACTATGGCATTCATTCAGAACAGCTGCTGCACCAAATGCTGACAACAACATGGAGCAGCCAGAAAACGACCAATATTTTTCTTGAAAATGAATGGAGGCAACCTGTTGATTCAGGGAAAACATTTATTTGTTGCCAGTGATAAAAATCTGAGCTTTCAAGATAGGAAGTTTGGAAAGCTTGTGTCTGCCGTTGTGAAGTTGAGGTTCCCAATAATTATACATTTTAAGATGAGAACAGTGATGATTTTAAGGAAAGTTGTATTTTATAAGGAATGTGATAAAAATTGGATGATGAATGTAGTTCTCTGGAACCAGTATTTTCCAGATGGTCAGTGCATGATGTTATAAAATCATGCAGGGGTAAAAGTTCCATTCAAATTGCAAGACAAATCAATGGATTTTAAGGTAACAATATAAAAAGCTCGTTGATACAATTTCAAGGCTAGGCGGAGTGGCTCACATCTGTAGTCTTTGTACTTTGGGAGGGGGAGGTGAGTGGATAGATTGAGCCCAGGAGTGAGACCAGCTGGGGCAACATGTCTACAAAATACAAAAATTGGCCAGGCGAGGTGTCACGTACCTGTAGTCCCAGCTGCTCTGGAGACTGAGGTGGAAGATGACCTGAACTTGCGAGGTCAACCTGCAGGGTGCTGTGATTGCACCCCTGCACTCCAGCCTGGGTGACAGAGTGAGACCCTGTCTCAAAAAACAAGAAAAAAAAATATGATTTCAGATGACACATTGCAGTTAGTATTTCATAAACTAGTGCTTGTTTTTGGAAAGGAGTATCATAGAATATCTACAATTGTCTGAGAAGGCTATGAAAATACTTTCTAGATGTATAAATGTGTGAATCCAGATTTTTTGTAATAGTTTTCATATATGCCCGGCCATTTTTCATATACTTTTAATTCAAATAACATATTGCAGCAGACTGAATGCAGAAGCAAACCTGAGAAAGCAGCTGTTTTCAATTAAGCTAGATACTAAAAAGATAAGCAGAAATGTGGAAAACAATGCTACTCTTCTCACTAATTGCTTTTGGGAAGGGAAAGATAATGAGTTTATCATTACTTAAAAATGAATTAATATTTTAAAAACATTTTGTTTTCATTTCTAATGTGGCCAGTATCCAATACCACAGTAAATGGAAATTTTGGAGAATCTTCAGTGTTTAAAAGAACAAGGAAGTGCTGGCCAGGTGCGGTGGCTCACTCCTGTAATACCAGCACTTTGGGAGACCGAGGCGGGAGGGTCATTTGAGGTCAGGAGTTCAAGACCAGCCTGACCAACATGGTGAAACCTTGTCTCTACTAAAAATACAAAAAATTAGCTGGGGGTGGTGGTGCACGCCTGTGATCTCATCTACTCAGGAGACTGAGGCAGAGGTTGCAGTGAGCCGAGGTCACGCCACTGTACTCCAGTCTGGGCACCAGAGCGAGACTTGGTCTCAAAAAAACCCCAAAAAAGTAAAGGAGTCCTGAAATAAAATAGCTGAAGAACTTGCTTTTGTAAGGAAGCTGTTTCAGAAGTAGGCTGTCCAAATTACTTAATCCAATTGTTCCCAAATTTTGTTGCACTTTAAAATCACCTGGGTAGGAAAACCCTTTTGCTTTGTGTGCAGATGAAAGGCAGAAAACCACATCCAGGAACCTCTGGCATTAGTCTTCACTGAAAACTTGACAAAAAAGTGCTGGTTTCTCTATTCTAGTATCACACTTTTGAAATATTGAGTTATTACTTCTAATGAGGAAGACAGCCATGTTTGTGGTCATGTGCTTTATATATAAAGGTAGCTTTTGAAATGGCACAGAAAACTGAATATAAATGCCCAGTATAGTATCAGGTAACTTGCCTTAAACATATCTAAAGCAGTATTCACTAAAATACTTCAGTAATTTTATGGCTAAGTATAGTAGTCCCTTGGTATCCATGGGGGAGTAGTACTAGGAATCCCCAAGGATACCAGAATCCACGGATGCTCAAGTCCTTTAAATAAAATGGTGTAGCATTTGCATGTAACATACACACATCCTGCTGTATACTTTATTGTATTTTATTTTGAGACGGAATCTCACTCTGTTGCCCAGGCTGGAGTGCAGTGGCGCAATCTTAGCTCACTGCAAGCTCTGCCTCTTGGGTTCCCACCATTCTCCTGCCTCAGCCTCTCAAGTAGCTGGGTCTACAGGTGCCCGCCACCACGCCCGGCTAATTTTTTGTATTTTTAGTAGAGACGGAGCTTCACCGTGTTAGCCAGGATGGTCTTGATCTCCTGACCTCGTGATCCGCCCGCCTTAGCCTCCCAAAGTGCTGGGATTACAGGTGTGAGCCACCATGCCCAGCTCCAGCTGTATACTTTAAATTTTCTTTAGATTGATACCTAATACTATGTGAATGCTGTATAAATAGTTGTTATACTATATTGTTTACTACAGATACAACCATCCCTTTATTCCCCTGTAATATTTTTCTTCCTCAGTTGGTTGAATCCATGGATGCAGAACTGGTACAGAGAGCCTACTGTACACAGTGGAAGCTGTTTTCCCCAAGTTATAAAAAATTATGCAACTAAGGCCGTACCTGAAAACTAGAAAACTGCCGCATTTGGTTAATGAAAATTGATCGTTTTTTTGAGACAGAGTCTCGCTGTGGTGCCAGGCTGGAGTGCAGTGGTGCAGTCTCAGCTCACTGCAGTCCCTGCCTCCCAGGTTCAAGCAATTCTCCTGCCTCAGCCTGTCGAGTAGCTGAGATTACAGACGTACACCGCTATCCCTGGCTAATTTTTTGTATTTTTAGTAGAGACAGGGTTTCACTGTGTTCATCAGGTTGGTCTTGAATTGCTGACCTCAAATGACCATCCCACCTTGGTCTCCCAAAGTGAGCCACTGCGCCCGGCTGAAAATTGATCTTCAATGTCAAGTTTAGTGATCAACAAATTTATAACAGCAGTTGTAAAACACTTGACTTTGAATATTCCGTATGTGCGTTCTCAGCTTGGATTTTTTTTTTTTTTTTTGAGATGGAGTTTCGCTCTTGTTGCCCAACCTCCGCCTCCCGAGTTCAGGCGATTCTCCTGCCTCAGCCTCCCGAGTAGCTGAGATTACAGGCATGTGCCACCATGTCCGGCTAATTTTGTATTTTCAGTACAGATGGGGTTTCTGCATGTTGGCCAAGCTGGTCTTGAACTCCTGACCTCAGGTGATCCGCCCACCTTGGCCTCCCAAAGTGCTGAGATTATAGGTTTGAGCCACTGCACCCGGCCTCAACATGGATTTTTTTTTTTTTTTTAAACCAGCTAGTGAATTGCTCATGTTAACTTTTAAGGTAGAAATTTTTATTGAGATAATTGTAGATTCACGTGCATTTTTGAGAAATAATACAGAGAGATCCTTAATACAGAGATTCTGTGTATGTCCAGTTTCTCCCAGTGATAACAAATTGTAAAACTGTAGTACATTGTCACAAGTGGAGCGTTGATAATGATATGATCTGCAGATCTTGTTTAGATTTCCTCCAGTTTTACTGTACTTACTGTGTGTATCTATAGTTTTCTGCAATCTTATTATATGTTTATGTTCCTGTATTCACCACCATAATCAAGATATTAACAGTTTATCACTACAAGGGTTACCTTTTGTATAACCACACCCATGCACCCTCTCCCACCCCCCTAACTCTTGGCAGTCATTTCTATTGTTTTGGCATTTTAAGAATGCCACATAAATGAGGCATACAATATGTAATCTCTTGGATACATTCATGTATCTATTACCACAGTCAAGATATAGAATCTCGAACTTTAAAAAGCTATTAATTGGGCCGGGCATGGTGGCTCACACCTATAATCCCAGCACTTTGGGAGGCTGAGGCAGATGGATCACTTGAGGTCAGGAGTTTGAGACCAGCCTGGCCAACATGGTGAAACCCCATCTCTATTAGAGATAGGAAAAAAATTAGCCGGGTGTGGTGGTGCACGCTCTTAGTCCCAGCTACTTGGGAGGCTGAGGTGGGAGAATTGCTTGAACCTGTGAGATGGAGGTTGTAGTGAGCTGAGATGGTGCCACTGCACTCCAGCCTGGGTAACAGAGTGAGGCTGTCTCTCAAAAAGTGAAAAATAAAAAGCTATTAATAAATTATTTTGAGGTGGGGTCTCATTCTGCTGCCCAGACTGGAGTGCAGTGGTGTGATCATGGTTCACTGCAGCCTCAAACTCCTGGGCTCAGGGGATCCTCCTGCCTCAGCCGTTTGAGTAGATGGGACTGCAGGTGAAAGTTTACTTTTGAAGGAGGAGGGTCTCACTATGTTGGCTGGTCTCCAACTCCTGGCCTCAAGTGATCCTCCCACCTTGGTCACCCAAAGTGCTGGGGTTACACGCATGAGCCACTGTGCCTGGCCAAAACCTACTTATTTAAACAGCTTCATTGATTATTCCTTAACAGATTGAATGGTCTCCATGTAATTTCTCCTGACTTTTCCGGATTCATATTAATTAAAGTTGGACAATGAAGAGAAAGGACATGTTGATCATTTTGTTACTGGTCTAGCCTACCGCTCATGAAGATCCCCTGAAAGTTCAGTGACAGATTGGGTATCAAATTTCTTTCAGAGTAGATTGATTATCTTAGAACCTAGTGGACTATAGATAAATAATCTAAAACAGGGGTTTCCAGGCTGAGGTTTTGACCCTGGAGTCCAGGAGTGTTAATGGAGGTGTGAATCTTAAAACTTTATTATTTTTAAAAGTCCTATATTAATTGCTAGCTAGTTAATGCATCAATAATTTGCTTTTGGTTAGAATTCGGTTATCTCAGTTTGGGAAAACAAGCTTTCTTGTTCTGATCAGAAGCTCTGATTAGTGGCTGACATTGTAGGAATTGTTGGATTTGATAATTGGATCAAATTCTGGTACCATAGCTACTGTGATCAGCCACAATAGTCTTTTTTTTTTTTTTTTTTAGACGGAGTATTGCTCTGTTGCCCAGGCTGGAGTTCAGTGGCACAATCTTGGCTCACTGCAACCTCTGCCTCCCAGGTTCACGCCATTCTCCTGCCTCAGCCTCCCGAGTTGCTGGGACTACAGGTGCCAGCCACCACACCTGGCTAATTTTTTGTATTTTTAGTAGACACTGGGTTTCACCATGTTAGTCAGGATGGTCTCGATCTCCGGACCTCATGATCCACCCGCCACAGCCTCCCAAAGTGCTGGGATTACAGGCGTGAGCCACCGCACCTGGCCTAGCCACAATATTCATACTGGACAGATGCTATATGTGATCTCCTTTGGCTATGGATATGCAGTGGCAGCAGACATTAGCAGAAATACACAGGAAGGGAACACCTCATGGTGGTGTTAACAGCAAGCCCTTGGCTTTTAGTGGACAGATTCCTAGGAAGAAAATACTTTGTAAATATTGTGACCCTGTATGCATACACACGAATCCAATGGAAACAGAAGTTGCATAAAAACAGTTCTTTCAAATGTGCAATTCTATCATATGTTCTATTTTTTTTTTTTTAACTTTTTTTTGAGACGGAGTCTTGCTCTGTTGCCCAGGCTAGAATGCAGTGTCGTGATCTGGGCTCACTGCAACCTCCGCCTCTGAGTTTCAAGCGATTCTCCTGCCTTAGCCTCCCAAGTAGCAGGGACTACGGTTGTGCGCCACCATACCTGGCTAATTTTTGTGTTTTTAGTAGAGACGGGGTTTCACCATGTTAGCCAGGCTCGTCTCGAACTCCTGACCTCAAGTGATCCACCTGCCTTGGCCTCCCAGAGTGCTGGGATTACAGGCATGAGCCACCACCCTGGCCCTTTTTTGTTTTTTTAAATAAAAATAATGCTGCTTGTCAGCCACATTGATTTCATGAACCATCAATAGGATGTGATTCTGGTTTAAAGAAAAAGCACTACTTTAGACTCATTCATGATATTTCATGTCAACATTTTTTTTTATGCCAGAGCCTCACTCTGCCCCTCTGAATCTTAGTTTAAAACTCTTTTTACTAATTTATATGAAGCATTCAGTAAATTCTTTTTGTATTGAAGCTGAGGAATTAGTTGAGTGCTAACTAGGTCATTTTCCTATGTGTTTTAGTTGGAGATCTATTATAGTAAAATAATTCGAATGGTAGTCAGAAATATTTGGTTGGTGAAAAGATTATTTTGGATTATGTTTGTTTGGGGAAAAAATATGCTGGCCTTGGTATGCTGAGTGAATTAGAGAGCTTTATTTACTTTATTTTCTCAAGGGTCTCTCCCCTGACACTCCCTGCCCCTGCCTCCCTCACTTCACCCAGAATTTAAGCTTCTTAAGGCTGATTGGTGCTATAAGCTTCCTGTGCTATATCCCTTGTAATAGTGCCTGGCACACAGCATAGTAGTGTCTCAACGTAGTAGTAGCTTCTCACGTTGTTCTTTTTGAGCTCTTCTGTACTGATAAACCATCAGACTCTTGAGAACAGAATGTGTGTGTGTGTGTGTGTGTTGTTTGTGTGTGTGGGGTGTGTGTGTGTGTTCATTGTCTGGCGGGTGGTCAGGGCACATCAGTTTTTTTGTTTTTGTTTCTTTTCTTTTTTTTTTTGAGATGGAGTCTTGTTCTGTTGTCCAGGCTGGAGCAACAGATCTTGGCTCACTGCAGCCTCTGCCTCTTGGGGTCAAGCAATTCTCCTGCCTCAGCCTCCTGAGTAGCTGGGATTACAGGCGCCAGCCATCGTGCCCAGCTAATTTTTGTATTTTTAGTGGAGATGGGGTTTTGCCATGTTGGCCAGGCCAGTCTTGAACTTCTGATCTCAGGCAATCCCACCCTCCTCGGACTCCCGGAGTGCTGGGATTACAGTCGTGAGCCACCGCACCCAGCCAATAATTTAAAACATTTTTTTTTGCAGAGATGGGGGTCTTCCTATTCTGCCTCAGCTTGTCTTGAACTCCTGGCCTCAAGAGATCCTCCTCCCTTGGCCTCTCAAAGTTTTGGGATTACAAGCATGAGCCACCACACCTGGCTCATTTTTAACTTTTATCTTCAACTGTAATTTCAGTATCATCACATGACTAAGATTATACAAGAAGTTATCTTGTGAGCATTTGGGACAAGAAACAGAATTGGCCAGGCACAGTGGCTTATGCCTATAATCCCACCACTTTGAGAGGCTGAGGTGGGAGGATCGTTTGAGCTCAGGAGTTCTGGACCAGCCTGGGCAACAAAGCGAGATCTGTCTCTACAGAAAATGAAAAAAATTAGCTGAGTCCAGGTGGCACACGTCTGTAGTTCCACCCACTTGGGAGGCTGAGACAGGAGGATCACTTGAGCTGCAGTGAGCTGTGGTAGTGCCACTGTATTCCATCCTGGGCAAGAGAGCAAGACCCTGTCTCAAAAAAAGCAGAATTATAAAGTTGGTATGGACTTGTGCATACAAACATTGGCACACTGTCTGAGTGTTCCATTCTGTTTAAAAGTATAGTCACCACATTGTTGAAAGATACAAATTTAATGCAAAATAATATTTTTGAGGCATGCAACTCATTTTACAGGTTGAGAAAATATGGAGAAATTGACTGGCTTTCCCGATTTTCTTGAGCAGTTGAAAGCTTAAGGCAAAGGATGCGATGCACACTTTTGTGTACTCAGAATCTTTATATTTGCTAAAATTAGAGAAGGGGACCAGGCACTGCAAAGTCTGAAAACTACTGTTCTGTGAAATTAGGAGTGAAATTTAGTGAATCAGACTTGTGTGCTGTACCTGAGGCAGTGTATATATGTAAAGTAGGCTCTTGATAAAACTGTGGTGATTGCTTGAAACATTGAAGGTTTGTGTATAGGAGAAAGGCATGATGAATTCAGTGTTTCAGATAGATTTTTGTCCTTAGCAATTTGGTTGTATTGTTAGTATATATTGAATAACAATAGGCAAATTATTTGTCTTCTCTACCTCAGTTCCTCTCTCTTGCACCCTCCTTTCCCAAACTCTTTGTCTGTCCTCCCTCTCCACCCTGGATGTGAGATGAGTGTGTTTTGGGGACTAAGTACTTTAAGTTGTGTTGTTCTGTTAGCATACCTCAAGTCAGTACTGCAGTGAGTACAAATCTCATTCATTACTTTTATAAAGGACAAGGCTCTTCTTTCTCTGCATTTGGTCATAAATCTAGATCTTTAGAGTATAATCCCAAGTAAAGCGTAGAGGATAGTTGTAATGACTTCTTTGAGGATTGGTTCTTTCTGTCATGGTCAATAACTTTTCAGTCTCACATGTCAAGTTTTCTGCTATCAGAGAAAGCTGTTGTATCATTTTTGCTTAAATATTTTTTTCTTTTTTTGAAACGGGGTCTCACTGTGACACCCAGGCTGGAGTGCAGTGGCGCAACATTGGTTCACTGCCGCCTTGACCTCCCAGGCTGCCATCTCAGTCTCCTGAGTAGCTGGGACTACAGGTGTGCACCACCAGGCCTGGCTAATTTTTGTATTTTTTGTAGAGACAGGGTCTTACTGGGTGGTCTTGAACTCCTGGGCTCAAACAATCCACCTATATCGGCCTCCCAAAATGCTAGGATTACAGGTGTGATTGCTGAGTGTTTTTGGCAACCTATGTTGAAGGAGAGTCAGGAGGTATTTTGCCTTGACTGCCCCTCTCTTAGCTTGGGCTGCTATAACAAAGCACCATAGACTGGGGGATTAAACAGTAGAAATGTATCTTCTCAAAGTTCTGGAGGCTGAAAGTCTGAGATCAGGATGTGAGCAGGGCTGGTTCCTGGAGAGCCTCTCCTCTCGGCTTGTAGATGGCTGTCTTTTCTCTCTGTCCTTACAGTCATTCTTCTGTCTGTGTTGTCTGTGTCCTAATCTTCGTTTAAAAGAATACCAGTTAGATTGGATTAGGACCCTAAATCTAAATAGACTCACATTGTGAAGTACTGGAGGTTGGGACTTAAACTTATGAATTTTTGAGGGGACACATTTCAGCCCATGACAGCCGCCAAGAGACTGTTGTGATTTTGGCCAAGTAACTTTATAGTTTGCAGGATGTGAAGCTGAAGTGTATAAGGTATAGATGCAGCCTGGTCACTGCATTGTGAAGAGATTTTTTGTTTTAGTTTTATTTTAGGCTGGATGTTTGTTTCAAATATAATTGTTCTTTTTTTTTCTCATTTTCTTCTTGCTTGACCTTTGTTTCTGAAACACCATCAGTACTTGACCATTCAAAGAAAAGTTAAAAGCCCCTTTTCAGAACCAGTTTTACTCAACAAATTTGTAAATGGAAAGATTATTTCCGCATCCTCTACGAGGTCATAAATGAAGGATTGATATTTTTCTGTAGCTTTAACATATGAGTTATTTCAAAGAGTGTAAGTAACAATACTTTTTTTGCATTTGACTTCAGTCATTTTCCTCATATTTGTAGGATAAATATCCTTGATGTGACTCTTGATTAGTGCTTTGTATCCATATACGCTCCACCCAGCTGCAACAGTCATCAACTTTCTGTTGTTTCATCTGTTGTCCCTTAAAAATTTTTTTGCAGTGGGCCAGGCACGATGGCTTATGCCTGTAATCCCAGCACCTTGGGAGGCCGAGGCGGGTGGATCACCTGAGGTCAGCAGTTTGAGTCTAGCCTGATCAACATGGCAAAACCCCGGCTCTACTAAAATGACAAAAATTAGCTGGACGTGGTGGAGTGCGCTTATAGTCCCAGCTACTTGGGAGGTGGAGGCAGGAGAATTGCTTGAACCCGGGAGGCGGAGGTTACAGTGCCTGCCTGGGCAATAGAGTGAGACTCTGTCTCAAAAAAAAAAAAATTTTTTTTTCCAGTTGGTAAGCCTGTTATTCCTTAATTGAGGTAAAAGTCACATAACAGAGAATTCACTGTTGTAACCATTTTAAAGTGTATAATTCAGTGGGATTTGGTAAATTCACAGTTTTTTTGCAGCAACTACCTCTGTCAGGTTGCAAGACATTTTCATCATCCCAAAAGGAAATTCTATTTTTGTTAAACAGTCGTTCTCCATTCCTCTCATTCCCCGGCCCTTGGCAAACACTAATCTTTTAGCTTTTTGTCTCTGTATATTAGCGTGTTCTGGATTTTTCATATAAATGTAATCACACAATATGTGACTTTTTGTGGCTGACTTCTTTCTTTTTTTTTTTGAGACGGAGTCTCGCTCTGTCACCCAGGCTGGAGTGCAGTGGCCGGATCTCAGCTCACTGCAAGCTCCGCCTCCCGGGTTCACGCCATTCTCCTGCCTCAGCCCCCTCCCGAGTAGCTGGGACTGAAGCCTGCCACCTCGCCCGGCTAGGGATTTTGTGATTTTTACCCAGTAGAGGCGGGGTTTCACCGTGTTAGCCAGGATGGTCTCGATCTCTGACCTCGTGATCCATGGGTCACCGGGCCTCCCAAAGTGCTGGGATTACAGGCTTGAGCCACCCAGCCCGGCCACGACTTCTTTCACCGCATTTTTTTTTTTTTTTCGAGGCGGAGTCTCACTCTCGCCCAGGCTGGAGTGCAGTGGCTCGATCTTGGCTCACTGCAAGCTCTGCCTCCCAGGTTCACGCCATTCTCCTGCCTCAGCCTCCTGAGTAGCTGAGACTACAGGTGCCCGCCACCATGCCTGGCTAGTTTTTTTGTATTTTTAGTAGAGACGGGGTTTCACCGTGTTAGCCAGGATGGTCTCGATCTCCTGACCTTGTGATCCACCCGCCTCGGCCTCCCAAAGTGCTAGGATTATAGGCGTGAGTCACCACGCCCGGCAGCATAATGTTTTTGATATTCATGTTGTATTTATATCAACTTAATTTCTTTTTTGCAGCTGAATAATATTTAAATCCCTTTTGACTTGTGAAAAAAATCTATTCTCATTTTATAGTAATAGAAACTATACTGTTAGAATAATTTTATTCTAACGTAATTAGGTATTTGATTTGGAAGTCATAATTTTAAAATATGCTTTTGGGCCGGGATCTGTGACTCATGCCTGTAATCCCAGCACTTTGGGAAACTGAGGTGGGCGGATCACCTGAGGCTAGAAGTTTGAGACCATCCTGGCCAACATGGTGAAACCATGTCTCTAATGAAAATACAAAAATTAGCCAGGCATGGTGGCAGATGCCTGTAATCCCACGTACTCGGGAGGCTGAGGCAGCAGAATTGCTTGAACCCAGGAGGCAGAGGTTGTGGTGAGCTGAGATCATGCCACTGCACTCTAGCCAGGGCAACAGAGTGAGACTCTGTCTCAAAAAAAAAAAAAAAAAAGCTTTTGGGCTGGAGGTGGTGGCTCATGCCGGTAATCCCAGCACTTTCGGAGACCCAAGCAGGTGGATTGCTTGGGCTCAGGAGTTCAAGACCAGCCTACTAAAATACAAGAAAATTACCTGGGCATGGTGGCATGCGCCTGATGGTCCCAGCTACTCAGGAGGCTGAGGTGGGAGGGCTGCTTAAGCCCGGGAGGCGGAGCTTGCAGTGAGCTGAGATCACACCACTGCACTCCAGCCTGGGCAACAGAGCGAGACTCCATCTCAAAAAAAAAAAAAGCTTTCCAAAACAGCTTTATTTTAGAATTACTGGCCCAGACATCTGAATTGAAGCTGGTAATTGAAATTGGGATGCTGAAACTTAATTGGATTCATGGAATAACTGAGTAAACGGAGTCTTCCACCAGCCTCATTGATTCAACTGCTTAGTGCTTTTCTGCCGTTTAATTCATGCACAGCTCTAAGACATAGAATATTTTTCATCTTCTTTCTTTCTTTTTTTTTTTTTCTTGAGACAGAGTCTCGCTGTGTCGCCCAGGCTGGAGTGCAGTGGCCGGATCTCAGCTCACTGCAAGCTCCGCCTCCCGGGTTTGCGCCATTCTCCTGCCTCAGCCTCCCGAGTAGCTGGGACTACAGGTGCCCGCCACCTCGCCCGGTTAGTTTTTTGTATTTTTTTTTAGTAGAGACGGGGTTTCACCGTGTTAGCCAGGATGGTCTCGATCTCCTGACCTCGTGATCCGCCCGTCTCGGCCTCCCACAGTGCTAGGATTACAGGCTTGAGCCACTGCGCCCGGCCTTTTCATCTTATTTCAAGCTAATATTTGCCAAGGACCTTCTGGGATTGCTTCAGAGTGGTGGAAGTAACACAGGTTAAATGCATATTTTATTGCACTATTTATTTTTGGTGTGCGAAAGTCAGGATTTCTTTTCCCTTCACCCCTCCTCCTCGTTGTTATTATTATTATTCAAATTTAATGGTCTTAGGAGGGACCAATGTGACAAGGCTGAATGAAGTAGTACCAAGAATATTTCATCAAAAGGAAATCAAAAATTTTTTCAGCCTCATTGTTTAGTGTCTAGAGAGTGAGATAAGGCAGTTTTAAGAGTACAGACAAATGGCTGGGCGCCGTGGCTCACACCTGTAATCACAGCACTTTGGGAGGCCGAGGCGGGCAGATCAGGAGGTCAGGAGATCAAGACCATCCTGGCTAACACGGTGAAGCCCCGTCTCTACTAAAAATACTAAAAAATTAGCTGGGCATGGTGGTGGGTGCCTGTACTCCCGGCTACTCGGGAGGCTGAGATAGCTTGCAGTGAGCCAAGATCGAGCCACTGCACTCCAGCCTGGGCGACAGAGTGAGACTCCATCTCAAAAACAAAAACAAAACAAAAAAAAGAATACAGACAAATAATAGTGACCACAGTCTTTTCTGCTTTTGAAATCAAAAGCTATTGTGGAAATGTTTCTAACTTCTCTCCTTTATTGTATTTGTAATAGTTTTTCATTTTATTATTTTATTTTATTTTTGGAGACAGGGTCTTGTTCTGTCATCTAGGTTGGAGTGCAGTGGCGCTATCATGGTTCACTGCAGATTTGACTTCCCAGGCTCAAGTGATCCTCCCACCTCAGCCCCCTGAGTAGCTGGGGCAACAGTTGCGCACCAGCACACTGGGCTAATTAAAACAATTTTTAAAAAAAATCATGCATATTTATATTATTGGCATGTAAGTTTAAATGTAGAACATTGAAGTTGAAAAACTATAAGGTCTTAACATTTTTCTCTTCAGATATAAACTTAAGGTTACCTTTGTAAATATGTAAATAACACATACTGAGAAATACGTTTCTGTGGTATTTTGCTCCTGAAATTTGGGCATACGTACTTTCTTTGTTCATTATAGATATGAAATAAGGTAGTTTATTCCTCTTTGTACACTATTCCTAGGAAATTTAAAAGAACAAAAGTCAAATTTTAAAGACCTTTAATGACTTGTATAAAATGGAGTCTTAACAATAAACATAAAAGTAATTAGTTTTATCATCAAACTTCTAAGTGAATTTTTTTTTTTTTTTTTTTTTTTTTTTTAAGACAGAGTCTTGCCCTGTCGCCCAGGCTAGAGTGCAGTGATGTGATTTCAGCTCACTGCAACCTCTCCCTCCTGGGTTCATATGATTCTCCTGCCTCAGCCTCCCAAGTAGCTGGGATTACAGGAGCCGGCCACCACGCCCAGCTAATTTTTTTTTTTTTTTTTTTGAGACGGAGTCTTGCTCTGTCACCCAGGCTGGAGTGCAATGGCTGGATCTCAGCTTACTGCAAGCTCCGCCTCCGGGGTTTACGCCATTCTCCTGCCTCAGCCTCCCGAGTAGCTGGGACTACAGGCGCCCGCCACCACACCTGGCTAGTTTTTTGTATTTTTTAGTAGAGACGGGGTTTCACTGTGTTAGCCAGGATGGTCTCGATCTCCTGACCTCGTGATCCGCCCGTCTTGGCCTCCCAAAGTGCTGGGATTACAGGCTTGAGCCACCACGCCCGGCCAATTTTTTGTATTTTTAGTAGAGACGGGGTTTCACCATGTTGGCCAGGTTGGTCTCGAACTCCTGACCTTGTGATCTGCCCGCCTTGGCCTCCCAAAGTGCTGGGATTTTAGGCATGAGCCACTGTGCCTGGCCTACGTGAAATATTAATTAATTAGTTATTTTTTGAGACAGTATCGCTCTGTCGCCCAGGCTGGAGTGCAGTGGTGTGATCTCAGCTCACTGCAAGCTCCGCCTCCCAGGTTCACGCCATTCTTCTGCCTCAGTCTCCCAAGTAACTGGGACTACAGGCACCTGCCACCACGCCCGGCTAATTTTTTTTTTGTATTTTTAGTAGAGACGGGGTTTCACCGTGTTAGCCAGGATGGTCTCGATTTCCTGACCTCGTGATCCACCTGCCTCGGCCTCCCAAAGTGGTGGGATTACAGGCGTGAGCCACCACGCCCAGCTGTGAAATTTTAATTTTAAAAATGTAAGGCCCGGCTTGGTGACTCATGCCTGTAATCCCAGCACTTTAGGAGGCCAAAGTATGAGGATCTCGAGCCCCGGAGTCTGAGACCAGCCTGGGCAACACAGTGAGAGATCTTATCTCTAGGGGAAAAAAAAGAGAAAAAGTGAACAATTCCCAGTGATTCTACCTTCTTTTATTCCCTAAACATAAACACATACCCATCCACTGACTCACACATATACACCCTGCCTCAAGCTGTTACCAATCCTGCTTTTTTTCTTCAGGAGGCTGAATTTTACAACAAATGCCTATTAGCACTTATTCTGTGAATTAGTCTTTCTCTGCACCCGCCCCCCTTCCTTCTTTCCAACAGGGTCTCTCCCTGTCACTCAGGCTGGAGTGCGGTGGCACGATCATTGCTCACTGCAACCTCAAAATTCTGGACTCAAGTGATTCTCCTGTCTCAGCCTCCAGAATAGTTAGGACTACAGGTGCATGCCATCATGCCCAGCTAATGTTTTTATTTTTTATAGAGATGGGAATCTCACTGTGTTCCCCAGCCCGATCTTACTCCTGGCCTCAAGTGATCCTTCCGCCTTGACTGTCGTCTTTTTCAAATGTGTGGCTGGTCTCTGTTATTGATCTAATATAGTCATGCACCACAAAATGACATTGTGGTCAATGTTGGACCACATATATGATAGTGGTCTCATAAGATTATAATATAGTATTTTTATCTTACTTTTCTGTGGTTTCTTTTCTATGTTTAGATACATGAATACTTACTGTGTTACAGTTGCCACCAGCATTCAGTATAGTAACATGCTGTGCAGGTTTGTAACCTAGGAGCATGAGGCTGCACCATGTAGCCTCGGTATGTAGTAGGCTATGTATACCATCTAGGTTTGTGTAAGTACAACTCTGTGAAGTTTGTACAATGATGAAATTGCCTAAGGATGCATCTCTGAGAACATATGCCCGTTAAGTGACTCATGACTGTAGTTCATTGTGTAACTGGAAATGATGCATGTTAGATAAGGGAAAAGAAGTGTAAAAAGTGTTAATTTAAAAATGTTTTCAGGCATTGTTGGAGTGCTGATATTTGAAGTGAAAGTACTTTTTCCTTATCCTAGTATCCTGGAAGGAAAACATCACCATGGCTACAGAAATTGGTTCTCCTCCTCGTTTTTTCCATATGCCAAGGTTCCAGCACCAGGCACCTCGACAGTTGTTTTATAAGCGACCTGATTTTGCACAACAGCAAGCAATGCAACAGCTTACTTTTGATGGAAAACGAATGAGAAAAGCTGTAAACCGAAAAACCATAGACTACAATCCATCTGTAATTAAGTATTTGGAGGTAAGCCTAATTAATTTGCTTCAGATGACCAAACTTTGGTTATTTATTTGTTTTATTTTATTTTTTTGAGATGGAGTTTCTTTCTTGTTGTTCAGGCCAGAGTGCAATGGTGCGGTTTTGTCTCACTGCAACCTCTGCCTCCCAGGTTCAAGTGATTCTTCTGCCTCAGCTTCCCAAGTAGCTGGGATTCTAGGCTCCTGCCACCATGCCTGGCTAATTTTTGTAGTTTTAGTAGAAACAGAATTTCAACTATGTTGGCTGGGCTGGTCTTGAACTCCTAACCTCAGGTGATCCACCCACCTCAGCCTCCCAAAGTGCTGGGATTACAGGTGTGAGCCGCTGCACCTGGCCTGGTTATTTAAAAGAAGATGATTTTCTAGATGTAGTGTAGTAAGTTATGTATACCTGTGTTAGATGAATTAGTGGGACAAGGTGGAATTTCAAATTGGCTCATTTAGGAAGAACCTCAAACCACCAGCACTTTCTAAAATTCTGTGCCTGTATCATCTTCTAAAAAATTATTAAAGTTAGACCCCATTTTAGAAACAGGATTTGCTCTAAAAGTTCACAGATTAGAAGGGAGTACTTTAATCGCTAGGCCAATCTTAAAACACTTGTTAAATCTGCAGTGTATATGAAATAATAAAAGACCACCAACATAGGAATATTTTTGTTAGACAATGGCTTGGAGAACATGGATTCTCCCACTTCCAAGCCCTGGTGATAGGTGGTACTTAGAGTCAGGGAAAGGGCTTTACATTCGTGAGGACTGAATGCCTACTGCAGTCCTACAAGGTGAAAGCAACTCAGATAGTAAAGTCAAGGCAGGGTCTACCTACAGTTTCCCGTTAGAGTTATTTATTTACTTGGGTTAAGGTAGGAATTGGCCTTATTACTAATATTACCCTATTAGGTTCATTGGGCTTAGGTCTGGCTTCCTATGAAAATTTGTCTGTTTTTCATTACTTTAGACCTGTGGTTAAAGACCTATTTGCATATTGGGCCTAATTAGTATGTTGCAGGCATACTGGAGAAAGAGATTCAGAGATAAAGACAGATTTTGATTTTTCTGGGAATTTCAATTGGGAAAGTAGGCTAGGAGAGAATTTGAGAGGAATTAAGAAGACCAAGGGCAAGATATGAGGAATTGTTTTGTGCTTAGGGCTTTGAAGGAATTGGGGATGTCTGTTTACCCTCTCTGCTGTTTCCTTTTCTTAAGGTAGCATCAGGGAGACTGTGTTGGAGCTGACAGTGTCTTGGATGAGTGGGTAGGGGCTAATATGATAAAGTGAGGAGGGAAGTTCTTTTTGTTTTTGTTTTTTTGAGATGAAATCTCACTCTGTTGCCCAGGCTGGAGTGCAGTGGCACCGTCTCAGCTCACTGCAGCCTCCGCCTCCCTGGTTCAAGTAATTTCTGGCTTGTATTTTCAGTAGAGACAGGATTTCACCATGTTGGCCAGGCTGGTCTTGAACTCCTGACCTCAAGTGATCTGCCTGCCTCGGCCTCCCAAAGTGCTAGGATTTACAGGTGTGAGGCACCGTGAGGAGGGAAGTTCTAAGCAGTGTTAGTAGCATCAGAAGGGAAAGCTCTCTAAGGCACCCACTATTTTAGAAAATAGTATTTTTAAATTCTGTTTATCCATTTTTAATATAGCTTATGTTTTGTTAATTTCAAATTGAGTATAATTAGACTATATAGTCATTAATTGATCTATTTATTTATTTAACAGAACAGAATATGGCAAAGAGACCAGAGAGATATGCGGGCAATTCAGCCTGATGCAGGTTATTACAATGACGTAAGTATATGATGTGTCATACTAGCTTAATAGACACTTCCTTGCTTGAATATTTTAGCTTTAACTACGTGACCTCAAGTCCAAAATGGTCTTTTCTTTTTACATTTTTATAATTAAAATATTCCCAAAGGGATAATATAACACATCTGTGTAAACTGCGCATTATGTTTTTGTCTCAATTTAGATTTTCCTTTTAATCTAATGATGGGTGAATTTTTGATTTGGGGCTTAAAGCAATGTCCAAAAAGAAGCTTTGTAATCTAAAGTCTTGTAATTGGAAAATTAATTTAAATTTCTTAAAACTTAAATTTGAACTTAATAAGCTTTCTGTGAACATGTTTAATTGTGTTGACTTTAAGTACTAACTGGGTTAGTACTTGTACCAACTTGTACTGGGTTAGTACTGGTACTTGATTTTCTTGTTTGTTTAGTAATAATGGGTATTTAACTTTCCTGTATCTCACTTTTCTTCACTTAATTAGTAAGCTAATTGTAATAATTCTTTATTGTAGTTTTTGTGGGAAAGTTTTATATGGTCCCAAATTTGTCTTTAAATGTTGAAATAATTACCTTGCCGTGTTTCTGGTTTCTGCCTTGTATGTAATCAGGAGCTCTAAAAACCCAATTTTCTTTTTTTTTAGCTGGTCCCACCTATAGGAATGTTGAATAATCCTATGAATGCAGTAACAACAAAATTTGTTCGGACATCAACAAATAAAGTAAAGTGTCCGGTATTTGTTGTTAGGGTAAGTAATCTGTTGGATATTTTGGGGGAAAATAATCCAGAGTTATATAGCAAATGTATTTGACAGGGCAAAGAAAATTAAACATTATTTTAAAAGTATATCTGGGCTTATAATTGGTTTATTGCTAGTAATTTTATTTTGGAATATCCAGTTGTTTATCTACTTTATCACCATTGAGTGAGATATCACTTTTGGATTGTTTTTCTTCATGTGGCAATTTCTGTAGAATTCTCTCAATAGATGGATACATGTTGTAGCAGGTCTCAGAGTTGCCTTTGAATAGGGATGCTTTTGTTATTATTTAGAACAGCAGCATCCCAAGGTAAATGAAGAATACTTAGGAGTTACTAGGCAGGAAAACATCTGAGAGCCGAAGAACTATGGCGTACCGTAATTTTTAGCTCTATGAAGGTACCTACTAGGCACTTAATACATTTAAATTTTAAATGTATTTTTAAAATTTTAAAAATACAATTTTTAGTTGTAACTCTGATTTTCATAGATGATAATGTAATCATTTTCTTCTTTGTGTTTCGATTATTCCATTTCCTAGCTAATGCACTTGTTGGTTAACAGTATCCAGAGATGTAGAATAGTTAACAATCTTAAGTTGAGCAAATAACAGTTGAAAAAAAGTGAGACCAAGAAAAGATGATTGTGGCAGATGAGGAAAATAAGCAGATCTTCTGATATCAGAGGAGTATGATAGACAACAGGGAGAACCAAAAGGTCCTGGGAGAGAGATGTCAGTCTGAACTCCATAGAAATAGCTGCATTTAGTCTTATGCCTAGTATTTGCCTAAGAGGCCTTAGGCAGTAGACACATCCCTCACGCCTGTAATCCCAGCACTTTGAGAGGCTGAGGTAGGTGAATCACCTGAGGTCGGGAGTTTGAGACCAGCCTGACCAATATGATGAAACCCTGTCTTTACTAAAAATACAAAAATTAGCCAGGCGTGGTGGCACGCGCCTGTATTCCCAGCTGAGAGACGAGGCTGAGACAGGGGAATCACCTGAACCCGGGAGGTGGAGGTTGCAGTGAGCCTAAATTGCGCCTCCACTGCACTCCAGCCTGGGGGACAAGAGTGAAACTCCATTTCAAAAAAAAAAGAAAAAGAAAAAAAGAAACATTGTTATGTGAGTAGAAGCAACCAGTGTATAGTATAATTTTTTTTTTAATCAGGGAATTTGGTCAAAGGGATGTGATGTGCAGCTAATTTTAATATCCTCTTAGCATAACATGGAAAACCTTTTTGAAAAGAATAAAATCCGAGCACGCCATATTTTATAAGGTGGGTAAATGTTCTCATTTGGGGATTACGCTATAAGGTTTTAGGAAGAATTTGCACATGCAGAGGCACAGTCAAAATCAAAAGATGCTAAGGTATAAAGACTGTGGGCTGTGTGTCTACAGTTTGGTTGTCTGTAGTATTGACTGGGTCAGGATCCATACCAGATAACGGAAACTAGAAAGGGACGAGGCTTTAAATCTGATAATCAAAACTGTGACTTACAGGTAAGCAATAAAAAGCCAAATTGTCACATATATTTGTGTAATTTAAGAAATAACCTTCATTTTATATATCCTATCTTACTGTTTCTATAAGCACATATGTATTTGTATTTTTCAACTTTGTCAGAGTTTTTGGAAAATAGGATTGTTATATTGACATTTTGTATATTTACATCATTGAAGGAAAATGAGTGTGTGATCCATCATAGAAAGTTGAAAATAAAAAGTAAAAACAAAAAATTTGAAATGTTTCAAATTAGCCATCATGTATGCTACAGATTTCCTTTAGTATGCAAATTGTGACATTAAAATACTGATGTAAAAATATTTAAAGAGCTTTAAGTGCAAAAAGTAATAAAGGGCTTTAAGTTTAATTTAAAAGGAGAAAAGGTGCACTTAAAAGTACAAAAAAAATTATTGGCATTGTCATTCCCTGCAAATATGTACATCTATTGTGTATCAATAAAAAATTAAAAATGTTGGTGTAGTGTTAATTAGTCATGGCACTATTATGGTTTTTTTTGAGAGTAGATCAGCCTAAGAGTTATCACTGCTTGGTACTTTGAATGGAGGAGAGCTTACAATTTTTTTTTTTAAAATATGTTTAGGTGCAGGAAGAGTTTGATAGCCTCACTGTCCTTAAATTGGTACTTCTTATTATCTTGTTATTTTAATTAAACACTGGTAACTTTTCTTTCTGAATTTGTCCTCTCCTACTTGTAAGCGCCAAATCCTTTATCCAGTCTTTGAGTTGTTCTGGTGACCTTATTTTTGTTAGTCTATCATATAGCCTAGGGAAATGAGGTCTTCGCATATTCTGTATTGAAATGGTCTTTAGCATGCATAGGTGCATGTAATTTAGTGAGTAGGTGCGTATACTCGTAATATACTTAGTATCTTTAATTCAGCTACTAAGCCAAGGGACTAGAGCCTTCCTTGCACTGTGTTGTTTTCTGACGAAGTACTTCTGATAAAGCTGAGCTACATTTAAGCAAAAGTCAGTTTCATTTATTTATGTCAGTTATTGCATGTTTTATAAATACCTTTAAAATGTTTTTCAAAATTAGTGAAGTTGGAGGATGTGTGCCCTTGTATAACCTGTCTTTTTTTCTCCCTTAGTGGACTCCAGAAGGAAGACGCTTGGTCACTGGAGCTTCTAGTGGGGAGTTTACCTTGTGGAATGGACTCACTTTCAATTTTGAAACAATATTACAGGTAATAGTAATCACCAGATGGTGGTATCATCGTATGGTACTGTAAAGAACTTGAGATATAGTCACTTCATTGGCATTGTTACACTTAGAATTGGACGAATTGTTGCCTCGAGTCAGTATATGCTCTTGTAAGCCTTTAGTCATATATTCTTTGAAGCAACACCTTACTAATTAATGTTTTCTGTTTTCACAGGCTCACGACAGCCCAGTGAGGGCCATGACGTGGTCACATAATGACATGTGGATGTTGACAGCAGACCACGGAGGATATGTGAAATATTGGCAGTCGAACATGAACAACGTCAAGATGTTCCAGGCACATAAGGAGGCGATTAGAGAGGCCAGGTTTATACACAATATACCATTTTCTGTAGTCCCTATTGTCATGGTTAAATTATTCTCTAAGTGTATTCTGGGTGCAGAGATGCATGGGCTCTGTCAGATTCTGGGAAACTTTCTGCACCCTATAAACACAATATTTTTCTTTGTTTTCACACATTCACCATTTTGCTGGCACCTTTCTGAAGTAGTGTTGTCCCGGTATCAGCCTTTGCAATATGTTAGAGATGTACTGTCTGCCGCATTTTGCACTGGTTTTCTCTTTTCATTTATGATTAATAATGTGTATACGTTATTCCTTTTTATTATCTACTGTGTAAGACAAGAATATTTCATTCCAAATAAAGAATTCAGTCTTTAATTATGCAACTGAATAAAATCTAAAGCCTGCAGAAAACAACTTCAGAATTCACACAAAGTGGAAAAAGGCTTAAGTGAAGACCTGGTTGGCTTGGTTATGCCACGACTTCCAAAGGAAAGTATAGGACTAAAACCCTCACAGATAACTGGATGTGGCAAACATTAATGGAGTAATGAATGGGTTCTTCAAGCTTTGCAGCTGTAAGCAGATCATTGTCAAGAAGACTCTAGGACTTTTCTTCTGATTCACTGTTGATAACATCACTTATGCAAATGTATACAATAAGTGGAGTTTAAAATATTTTCAGTGAGTTGTATATTTTTACACATCAGTGAGGTATGTATAGTAAAACTGGGGGAAAAAGTTCCAAATACAAGCCTGAAGAATTGCTGCAGCCTCAGAATAAAGCTAAGCAGCATTCTTTAAGGTTGTGCCACCCATGTGTGGGGGAGGTTGACATCTTTATAGAAACATCATCCACTGTAGTCATTTGCTTATCCTTTCAGAATCTTAACAAATTGTTGGATGAACATGCTTCTGCTTTGTAGATTTTGCCTTAGTGTCTTGCCCATACATTGAGTTTACACAGCTAGTCCTTTCTTAGTTATAGGATTCCAAAGTTCAAGGGAGTTTTTAGAGTTATTTGAGAAACTTGAATGATCTTTCACTACTGGGAAAAACTGAATCCTTCTTGCAGCAGATTCTTTGGCTTGAAACACAAGTCTGAATGTCCTTATTTTAAAGTTTTACTCAAAAGGTGCAACATTCATGGAATAGCTTGCCAGGAAGATGTGAAAATTTTCTACAGACCTTTGGAATGGATGAGAAACATCGTATGTAGGGATGTTTAGCAATCATTCTTTTAATAGACAGCCCACATTGTTTCAGCTTATCATTTCATGAAGTGTCTGAGGCAGAAGCTGATGATAATTTTGGGAGCAGTATTCGTGTGCAATTTAAAAGACTATGGGAATACTGCAAAAATAGAATCCATTTAGTTTCACCACTTAAGGCAGCTTCATGTGATTTCCTGGTATGATAGAAAATAGGGAAGGAACATGGATAGCATTAGCACTAATAATACACACTAGAAGTTCTCAGAATACTGATGATTGAAAACTCAAACAACTGCTCTGTTGAAGACTTCTTTTGATGAGATGCCTATGTTAGCTGACGACATTCACTTTAAGGGCTTCTTCACTGGATTCTTCCCTCTCCTGTTTATAATGCAGCACAGTGTTTTTATTTTTCCCTGTCTGAGAAACACAGATTATCTGTTAAATGCTGACTTCTTTCCCCTGCTGTGTGTCTTCATGTAACAGTTTCTCACCCACGGATAATAAATTTGCTACATGCTCTGATGACGGCACTGTTAGAATCTGGGACTTTCTTCGTTGCCATGAGGAAAGAATTCTCCGAGGTACGTGTACTAACGGTACTGATTGGAATATTTCAATAGGGAAGACATTTGTGGCTAAATCAGCGCAACACCACAATACTGGCTTACATCTCCATTCAGTTTCTTACATATACACACCGTCTCAGGCTCTTCAAAAAAACCAACACTTTCTCTGATTCACAGTCATTTTGTAGGTTTTTACTACCAGTGTTACCTTTGAATTTTTTAGCTATAAATTAAATACAAGAATGCTCCCCCCTTACTTGCTTATCTGTATGCATCTTTTAGGGCTGTATTCCTTTTCCTTTTCCTTTCTTGTAGCCAGGGTACTTGTTCCCAACATATTGACACTGTGGTTTGATTTAGATAGCTGTCATTCCCCTGGCAGTCCTTCTACAACATGAATTAACCAACAAGATAGAGGTATCAAAGCTACACTTCTTAGTGTTACGATTTCTGAAAGCGGTTGGTTTTTCAGTACACCACATTTGTACTACATGGCCCGCATGTTACTAAGTTCGGGTGGCATTGCTTGTTTACTTTTGTTGATTTTATAATTAATAAACCTCTATGAATTACTTCATTCTTTAACCAAAGTCCATATTCTCACTTCGATTATTTTAGATTATGCATTAGAATATTGGACTCTATAAAGTGGGACTGTTGAAATAGTAACAGTACATCTGGGTGAGTTACGTGAATTCAGTGGTGGTAGAGCTAAGGAATTCATTGGATATATGCACTACAAACATCACAACAAAGACACTTCTGACTGGATCCTGTTAGTTTATTAAGTAGGAAGGTAGTTTTCTCAAGTGCTTAGTATGAACCTGTTGAATGTACTGTTTAACAAACAGTACCTTCTACTCCATACCCTTGGTTCCAGGATGCCACAAAAATACTGTCTTTCTCTGACACATAAATACAGGGTGGGAGGATGGGTGCTACAGGTGTTGGGTGTCAAATTATTATTCAGAGCTTTTCCCTTATGTTCAAGAGTCGGCAGAGATAGTTGCCTCGGTTGAATCGTTAAGTTTCTCACAGTTTTTCAGAGCTTTAGCTGTAGCATATGATATTGATGCTTTGTCGACAGGAAAGACTCTTGAGATACTTTAATCTGTATTTCAGCCCATATTTCGAGTCAGTGTCTTCCATCACGTTTGCTTAAACACTCTTGACTTTGCACATTTTGTTAGGGTTTATCCACAGTACTGTATGACGTAGCCTTTTTTATACACAGTACTGTATGACGTAGGGAACCTGTCACATTGAGGGAGTTTACTCACTATAAAGGTCATAATATTGTATAACTTCAGAATGAGACAGAGACTTTGAGATGATCATGTCTGAGTTATTTTATGGATGAACTCCATGATCCCAAGGGTGTAAGTGACATGTTCAAAGCAAAATAGGTTCAGAGCCAGGACTAGAATCTTATCATTTGACTCCCAGCCTAATGCCACACTCATGTTGAATCTTTCCTCTCTATTAGTCTTAGCTGTTAAGCAGAAACAATTTAAACATTTTCTAAGTTTTTAAAATCCTGGAAACTTAGAGAAAATGAAATGATTTTATTTATTAAAAGTAACTCTAGGGTAGCTGGGCGCGGTGGCTCACGCCTGTAATCCCAGCACTTTGGGAGACCGAGGCGGGCGGATCACGAGGTCAGGAGATTGAGACCATCCTGGCTAACACTGTGAAACCCCATCTTTACTAAAAATACAAAAAAATTCGCTGGGTGTCGTAAGGGGTGCCTCTAGTCCCAGCTACTCGGGAGGCTGAGGCAGGAGAATGGCATGAACCCAGGAGGCGGAGCTTGCAGTGAGCGGAGCTTGTGCCACTGCACTCTAGCCTGGGCAACCGAGCGAGACTCCATCTCAAAAAAAAAAAAGGTAATTCGACAGTATTAAAACAACTAATTTTACAGTGGACTATACTAACTGAAGTCTGATCTAAAACCACTTTGCAGCTTGGATATTAAAAAAGAAGGAAATATATGTGATAACGTTTTTCAGTCCCATGATCCAGTGAAGCATTATTCAATTTTGGTGTTGAAAGTGTTTCATTAAGAACTTTCCTCTGAAATTTAGAGTGTGCAAGGGATATTAACTAGGAGTTAAATATTTTCAGATAAGTCCAGGTAAATTTAGATGAAGTTAAGTAGATGCTGAATCATAAATGAGGGTTGAGATTTTTGTTTGAGGGCTCTTTATTTTAGGTTTTTACTATGGAAATTTCAAACATGCACAAAGGTATAATGAGCCTTCATGTACTTTTACATTTACATTCTAGCTTTTTAATACCTTTTGATTCTTTTTAAAAAATATTCTACTTGCTTTACAGTAACAATATTTTTAGTACCCCAAGACACTTCAGTATATGAGGCAGATATGAATATATTGAATTGATTATACCACCCAACCAGTAATTCTGATAGCAAGTCTGGTGTAGGAGAAGAGTTATTAGATTCCAGTTGTCCGTTTTCTGTCATTTCTCACTTTTCCAAATTTTATGCATCTGAGAGCTTCCCATTCTCCCGCTAGTGAGTTGTGGGGTCAAAGCGATGGTGGATTGGCAGTTGTTTCAAGGGATGATGAGAAGCTCTTTAAATAAAATGTGAAGTGAACCTACGTAGCTCTACTCAGAGAAAGTTGGATCACAAAGTCAAACAAATAGGGACAGGATATCCTAACCTCTGAAATATAGTTGCCCCTTATTAAGGATGATGTTCATGTAATGCACATAGACTCTATGGCATCAGGTAGATAAGCATACTCCTTTGCATTGTTAGTGTTGTGTATCAAGCCATTACTTTTGGACTTAAGTATTCAGAAAATCCAAGAATAATTCTATTTAAGGGGAGTTTGTGATCATATAGTCAAACTCCATCAAATACTTTTCTACAGCATTCCTAAAAACTAGTCTACTGGCAAACATTCTCAGTGATGTAGTATTCCCTACTTCACATGAATTCCTTTTTTAATTTTAGACGGCTCTAATTTTCAGGGAGTTTTTTCTTTATATCAGAAATCTGCTTCCTTACAATTTGTCTTGCCTACGGGAATACCAAAAATTAATTCTGCGCTTAATTCACATGGCAAGCCGTTCAGTATTGAAAGACAGCTGTAGGGTCTTCGTGACTGAGTTTTTCAGCTTTGAGCATACAGTGTGCCTGTGCAGAACAGAAGTCATGATACTATACTTTTTAATTTTTAATTTTTTTAAAAAATAGAGACAGGCTCTCCCTGTGTTGCCCAAGCTGGTCTCAAACTCCTGAGCTCAAGGGATCCTCCTGCCTCGGCCTCCCAAAGTGCTAGGATTATAGTGTGAGCCACCACCCTGGACTTGTACTTTTGAATGCAGAATTTATAGTTGCTTTTTATTTTTATTTTCTTACTATTTAAAAAATATGTTTGAGACCAAGTCTTGCTCTGTTGCCCAGGCTGGAGTTCAGTGGTGTGATCTTGGCTCACTGCTACCTCTGCCTCTTGGGTTCAAGTGATTCTCCTGCCTCAGCCTCCTGAGTAGCTGGGATTATAGGCACGTGTCACCATGCCCGGCTAAGTTTTGTATTTTTAGTAGAGACAGGGTTTCACCATGTTGGCCAGGCTGGTCTTGAGCTCCTGACCTCACATGTTTCGTGCGCACAGCCTCCCAAAGTGCTGGTATTATAGGCGTGAGCCACCGTACCTGGCCTGTAGTTGCTTTTTATAATAGTATTTCTGAAATTGTTCTTATGCTTAGAAAAGGATGAAGTTACAGAAGAGAAAAGTAATGAGGATTTTCTAAGGTGTAAAATAAGCATAAATCTGTTGACGGCAGATTTGTTATACAAAAGTCCTTGTTGGTTGGTACGTAAGTTGAAAAAACAGACATTGATGAAATAGAATATACTGCAGCATTGAGAAGCACAATGTATATGTCCACCATTACAAAGGATGTCTAAGTCACCATAGTTCCATTTCTCCTTTTTTTTAGTATTATGGCAATTTATAGACTGGGATTAAAATAACATTTTAAAGTTGTTATTAAAATCTAAAAAAAAAAATTTCCTCCAGCTTCCCAAGCTTATGGTAAAGTAACATTGTACACACCAGAAATATGTGAGACTAAATGAGCCTATAGGTTATGTTTACACATTTGACTCTGACTGAAATAGTACCGTTAAAATCTATTTAATAAACAATGAGTATCTTATATGCAAGTTACCTAGGAGACTGGTTTATAAGGTATAACCCCTATCCTTGTGTTTAATAGGGAGGGTGAGATATTTTCACAATTGTTAAAGACATTTGATAATATGGGAGGAGAGCCGTGTGAGTGCTAGAAGTGTAGTTTTATGGACATATGAAAGCAGGTCACTTAACCACTGGCAGGTTGAAAATATGAAATCGGTAAGAGTATGGAAATACATTTTACTGAGAGGCATTATATTCTTTTATTTTTAATTTTCTCCCACAGCCTCACTTCTCCCCACTATACTCGTAAAGAGAATCGGTTAACAAGTTTCAGCGTGCTTTAATTTTGTTTTACCCTCTGGGTTTTAACAATAACAGCTGACACATTATACTTACTGTGTACCAGGCATATTGTAAGTACTTTATTTGATCTTCCCAGTAGCCCTATGAGAGCAGTACTGATTGTTTCCCATTTTACACATGAGTAAACCAAGGCACCAAAAAGTTAAATAAACCTGTCAAAGGTCATATAGTTTATAAGAGTTGAGGCTAGGATTTGAAGCCTGTTTGGCTCCAGTATTCATGCTCTTAACTACTATGTTAAACTGCCTCTTTTATGTTTTAAAAGTAATGTCAGCAACAGTACCTTTCTAAGCTGTAATTGACAGAATTGTGAAGTAAAGATTTGTACAGGGGAGAAGGGTGTGGGTAGAGGAAACTAGGTACTCAAGTTCATTTTAACATTCTTTAAAACTGTAGAGGTTATAGTGAATGTATGATATATTTAACAAAAATATTAAACCACAGCTATTGATTCACACTACACATGGGTTATAAGGTGTATTAAATAGAACATGGACATAAGCAGTTATATTGAGACTTAATGCAGGAGTTTTTAGTTTTCAAATATAATACTAATGGAATGGAAATTAACACGTACTCACCACACAGATTAAGAAAAATAATATTTTTACTAATACTTTTGATAAGTCTCTGTGTGCCCCTTCATGATTGCATTTGTGGTTTGTACTAAATGAGATGACCCCTGTCTACACAAAGATCTTTTTGTTTGGCAGTGTGTTTTTGGACTGTGTGAAGACACATTTACAAAGTTGGAGTGTTCCAAAAAATGGGTGCTTTTTATTGGAAATAACTGTATTACTAAAGTAAAATTGGTAAACCATGTAGTTTATGACAATGAACCTAATTTATTTCTACAAGGTTTTACAGAACACTCCCCAGAATTCTGTTTTCTCCCAAGACAAAAAACCCTTTAAAGTAGCCCATAGCAGAATAATTCCTTACGTTGACTTACCATGCTTTTAGTGTTAAAAGCACTTCAGGCATATCTCATTTAACCATCCAACCAACCACTTGGACCCATTTTACATACAGCTGCCTTTATTCTGTATCCAGTTTCTTACTTTGAGGAATGGTTTCTTTAAGGCTCTTTGCTATACTGAAAAGACTAGACCATGGTAGGTTGTCTTATTATGTAAATAATTGAGAGATAAAGACTTCATATTTAACATCTAAAGCACATTATTTAAAAAAGTTTGTGTAGTAGGGTCCTGAAATACTCATTTTACATGATGCATTCATATTTTTTCAGGAACGGTTTAAAATTTTTATGATAGACTTTGTTCTTTTAATCGCTATGCTTATTTAAAATATTGTACATAATATGACCAAAACTTATTGAATATAGATTTGTACCTTGCTTGGGGTACAGAGTTGCATCCTGCTGCTATCATATTTAGTGTCTTAATTAAGAGTCAAGAGCCACTCCTAGGCACTCGTTTGTATATGAAGATTCGATTTTTTTTTTGGAGACAGGGTCTTAGTCTTTCACCCAGGCTGGAGTGCAGTGGCGCAATACTGGCTCACTGCAACCGCCGCCTTCCAGGTTCAAGTAATTCTCCCACCTCGGCTTCCCCGGTAGCTGGGACTACAGGCGTGCACCACCACACCTGGCTAATTTTTTCATTTTTTGGTAGAGATGGGCTTTCACCATGTTGGACAGGCTGGTCTCTTGATCTCAGGTGATCCGCCAGCCTCAGCCTCCCAAAGTGCTGGGATTACAGGCATAAGCCACCATGTCTGGCAAGAGATTCAGGTTTTTTAACAGTGACAAATCCCTATGATTAATAATTTAGGCAGTCAGTTTTCAGAGAGAGCCTTTATGTCTTTACATTTATTAAAGATGTAAATTTTATTCTGTAGTTGTCTATTCTATAGTGGTATGCTTCAGTTCGTTTTGAGTGAGGTTTAAATTTTTGTTCTGATGAATTAGTTACCCTGTTCTTTTTATAAATCTCAGCTTATCAAGTCTTTGATAGTTTTGAAAGTTAAAATTCTGAGCTTTGGGAAGGCTGATACAATTAGATAAATGTGTAATGTGTCTTGGCTTTTTCATTTTTGGTGAGTAGATTCTTTAACAAAGTATATGATTAAAATATGGTATAACAAAGTAAGTTTTGTCAATGAGGGAAGTATCAGAACAAATACTGGGTTTTTTGTTTTTTTTTTTTCCCATAGTAATTTTTTCCCCCTTTAATTACTTTTTTTTTTTTTTTTGAGTTGGAGTCTTGCTCTGTCGCCCAGGCTGGAGTGCAGTGGTGTGATCTCAGCTCATTGCAACCTCTGCCTCCCGGGTTCAAGCAATTCTAGTGTCTCAGCCTCCTGAGTAGCTGGGACTACAGGCATGCACCACCACACCCAGCTAATTTTTGTGTTTTTAGTGGAGATAGGGTTTCACCATGTCGGCCAGGCTGGTCTCGAACTCCTGACCTCCAGTGATCCGCTCGTCTCAGCCTCCCCAAGTATTGGGATTACAGGTGTAAGCCGCTGTGCCTGGCCACTTTTTATGATGTACCAGAAAACTGTATCTCAGCAATTTCTGAGAAGCACCTATAGTGCTATGATCTCTTCAGTTGTAAAGAGACCACAGTGAGGATTTCTGTTTAAAGGAAGAAATGGTAGTTTCTGGGTCAGTTAATTCTTTTTTACAGGTTGTTTCATAAAATAACCCTAATTTCTCCAAATGCACATTAAAAGCCTCACAGCCAATCTGCCAAGGCCTCTGTTTTTTGCCTTTGAATGTATTTTGATGTTTAGTAGAGCTCTCTTTGAGAGAACAGAGTTAATATGAGGATAGCCTCCTTAGTCTGGTCATCTCCCTATGCCTGTTGAAGACTGTGACAGTCTTCTCAGTGTCCATGTTTGTTTTGTTACAAATGGAAATTATAAGTATTTTTCCATATTGAAACGTTAGAAAATATTGAAGGAAGTCAGCATGAATACAGAAACAAGGAGTAAAAGGGTGGTTCTAGGAACTCCTTGTCAGGGAGCTCAATGTTTTATCTCCAGCAGACATTTTTAATGTTATTAAACAAGAGTAGTTTGTGATGCCATGAGTCATCAAATGTTAGATTAGTAGTTCTTAATCCCATCAGGCCCGATGACTGCTTTTTTGAATAAATAATTTGTACACTTCTGAAGTGAACTTCATTGATGACTGCCACACATAACTTTCTAAAAAAGGCACCACCACAGGTATGCACATATGCGTGCATGCGCAGACTTGGAGAAAGAAAGCCTTACTGCTTCCATTGAGAAATAGTGGTCTGGAATAAATCATGCTAACATAATCCTATTTTTTAATAGGATTGCTGGAGGGGTCAAGGACATTGTAGCCAGACCAATATAGGGAATCTTTGAGCTAATTTGTGGATCATGGTAGAGGAATGTGGCTTTTTAGCTGCATGAGTGAAAGATCATGGCCAAAGTAAGTTTTCCCTGGATGTTTGTTACCTGTGAGACAGGTATGCAGAGAGTGCTGCAAGACTCTTTACTTGGCCCCTGTCCTATTTAACATTTTATATTAATGTAGATGCAAGTATGCAGAGAGTGCTGTAAGACTTTTTTTTTTTTTTTTTTTTTTTGAGACGGAGTCTTGCTCTGTCGCCCAGGCTGGAGTGCAGTGGCCGGATCTCAGCTCACTGCAAGCTCCGCCTCCCGGGTTTACGCCATTCTCCTGCCTCAGCCTCCCGAGTAGCTGGGACTACAGGCACCCACCACCTCGCCTGGCTAGTTTTTTGTATTTTTTAGTAGAGACAGGGTTTCACCGTGTTAGCCAGGATGGTCTCAATCTCCTGACCTCATGATCCGCCCGTCTCGGCCTCCCAAAGTGCTGGGATTACAGGCTTGAGCCACCGCACCCGGCCTGTAAGATTCTTTACTTGGCCCCTGTCCTATTTAACATTCTATATTAATGTAGATGGTCTTGCTTTGTAATTTACAGCGGATTCAAAACTACAAGTAGAAGTTCACTAGATTTCAGGATTTGAGAAGATATTATGGTGTTAAACTTAATAGAAATTTAAACTGTAAAATTTAAATAAAGATAAATAGGAAGTTCTGTACTTTGCTTACCAACCTCAATTCCAGGGTTTGTTAGATTGGTTAATTAGAATTCATAAAAACAATCCTGTGTTTTAGATGATTGGTGTGAACTCTTGAGGTGTCATGTTTTTCGCCACTTAGTAGAATACTTAATAGATGTTCAGAGTGGTGGAGCTTCATTTTTGAGGGGAGTTTACTAGAAGGGAGAGCGGTCTGGAAATCATGAAGAAAGAGTAAAGGGAAGATTAGTATTTTGCTTGGTTAAAAGAGACTTGCGATTATAGTTACTTTCAGATACTTAATGTATTTTGGAAGTAGGATTTGATTTATTTTATATAGGCCTAAAATATAGGGGATGAGGAGGATATAGGACATCATATTTGGATTTCATTATGGAAATTATTTTCCTGTGGAAAGGTAAGAGAATGTGACCAGGCACAATAGCTGTAATCCCAGCTTTTTGGGAGGCTGAGGTGGGAAGGTTGCTTGAAGCCAGGAGTTTGAGACCAGCTTGGGCAACGAAGTGAGACCTGCCTGGGCAACAAAGTGAGACCCTGTTTCTACAAAAAAATGAAAAACATGGTGGCATGCACGTGTAGTCCCAGCTACTCAGAAGGTAGAGGCAGGAGGATTGCTCGAGTCTGGGAGTTCGAGGCTGCAGTGAGCCGAGATTGTGCCACTGCACTCCATCCTGGACGACAGAGGGAGACCCTGTGTTTTTCCCCCATGAAAGAAAAGAGAACAACGGACTGTTGTGTGAGCTATTGGGCTTCCCTTTCATGAAATTTTGCCACATTTAGCTTGCCACCTACCTATCAGGGAAGTTATAGAAAGCATTTCCTTTTCAGATGGATGGTCAGATTTGATAATATTAACGTTAGTTTTATGTTTCAGGGCAGACCTAAAGTCTGAAAGTCAAGCGTTGCAAAGAGTTAAGTGACTAGGTTGTATCACAAAGGGAAATGTTGCCAACCTCTGTTGAGACATTGGATAATGTTATTAACACTGTTGTTTGAAGTAGTGAATGGAGTCTCAAAATTCACCTAATCTTTGAAAAAGTTTTTGAAATATTTATACTTCTTAGTTGTATATATACAGTAAATGCACAAATCTTAAATGTACAGTATAATGGGTTTTTCATATTTATATACTTGCCTAACTACCTCTAGATAAGATACAGAGTAATTTTAGGAGTCAAAGATTTCTTCATGTCCCTTTCCCACCTTAGCTTTTTACTAGGTAGGTTAGGCTTTGAAAGATATTTTCATTAAGTTATTTTTCTTTGTCTTTTCTTTATGTTTTGTGATTTTTGTGGTTTTTATCTCACCTTCCACTGTGTAGAGTTGTCTTAATTACCTTTCATTGATTTGCATCTATATTCTTTTTTAAAAAATATATGCAGTCCTGAATCTAGATGCCTCCATATTCTTTTAAAAATACTGTTTTATTACTTTTTCTGATCAGCTTCATCTGCTAGTCTCCTGCTACTGAAACCAACTCATTGGAAGTATATAAAGAGACACTATTGCACATAATTGCATATGAAATCACAAGCTCTAGAAGCTGAATGTTAGTCGCAGTTTCAGCTCTTAGCAGCCAGTTTCAGCTCTTAGCAGCCATGTGACACTGGGGCAAGTTATAATACTTTGTGTCCTCATCTATAAAGTGAGGTATTGACCTCGTTGATATGTCATTTCCAAAGTGAATTTCAGAGCCTGCTTCCAAATCTCTGGACTATTTTAGGATAAAAGTGGTTATTTCAGAACTTACTTGAATATTTTTCAACCATTGTTATGACAGTAGTATAGGCTTTTATATTTATAAGCAGTCTGTAAATACGACTATTTGTTTAAACAAGCTGTCATGATTTTTTAGTGTTTTTAGATGTAAAAAATTCAACAGATATGAACTTAGAATTGGCCTTTTTGAAGTCTTGTAAAAGGGCTGTGCGTGGTGGCTCATGCCTGTAATCTCAGCACTTTGGGAGGCCAAGACAGGTGGATCACTTGAGATCAGGCGTTTGAGACCAGCCTGGCCAACATGGTGAAACCCTGTCTCTACTCAGAATACAAAAATCAGCTGGGCATGGTGGCATGTGCCTGTAATCCCAGCTTCTGGGGAGGCTGAGGCAAGAGAATTGCTTGAACCCAGGAGGCAGAGGAGGTTGCAATGAACCGACAGTGTGCCATCGCACTCCAGCCTGGGCAACAAGAGCAAAACTCCATCTCAAAAATAAGTGAATAAATAAATAGTCTTATAAAAGGATTTAAAGATTTTATCTTAGTTGTTAGATGCATCAGATAATTAATGATGACATGCTGTGGCCAGTGTGCTGTCATTGGTTCTTTTGCTGATAAAAATTTAGTAGCATGGCCTCTTCCCTTTAGCACCATGTCCATCATTTTCCTAGTTATCTTATTTCTTCAGAAATGTTTTGTGGATTGATGAGGTACCACATCAAGCAGGAATACTGTTTTACATCGACAGTGAGTAGTCTCCACAGCTCATCAGCAGCAGGCTATGGTCATTGGTGCCCAGACTGTTTCATCAGGATAGCATTTAGTTTTTTGGGGGGTAAGAACAGTTTTCCTGCTGACCAATCTGAAGCATAAGAATTAATCCCTAACTCCATTTAGTGATAAGGAAGTTGGATGAACAAGTGATAGCTCTGGTAAAATGTTATTTCATTTTGTTGTCTTGGATGAGTAATGTGTCAGCAGTAAGGTGGGAGTCTTGGGGAAAATGTACTATACATATATTTTTGTTGCAGTAGACAAGGTTCAAATATAGAAATCTAATGTCTTGTTTGGACTCTCCTTGTTACCCTCTGCATCCACCCCATCAAACTTGTCAGTTTGACCAAACAGACTCGCTGACTTTGGGGACTTACTCTGCCCTCAGAGTCTTCAGTGTAGTTTGTTGCGGGGTAGGAGCCGAATCCTTACCTGTGACATAGCAGATATGGGCCTGATTCAGTGACTCTTAAGATCAGAGAGGTGACATCTGTAGTAAAAAGCATTTTAAGTGTAGTGATTTCTGAACTAAGATGCTGCTCCTTTCTTGAGGTCGTATAGTATAGCACTCAGTTTTAATGTTCTTTCTGTGGAACCTGGATATTAAATACCTTAACAATTTGGTGGTGGTAATATTAAAAAAATTTTTTTGCAATGGTTAAATCAGATCATTTCGTTTCCTGAAATCTATGCAAATTGTTCCATTTATATCTTTTTTAAGTGTACTAATCTGATTTTAAAATTCATTATTATTTTTCAGAGACAGAGTTTTGCTCTGTTGCCCAGGTTGGAGTACATTGGCATGATCATAGCTCACTATAACCTCAAACTCCTGGCCTTAAGCCATCCTCCTGCCCAACCTATTTTTTTTCTTTCTTTTTTTTTTTAGAGTGTCTTCACTCTAAATATCATTATCATTATTATTATTATTATTATTATTATTATTATTTTGAGACAAGGTCTTGCTCTGTCAACTCAGGCTGGAGTGCAGTGGCATGATCTTGGCTTTCTGCAGCCTCCACCTGCCAGGCTCAAGTGATCCTCCCACCTCAGCCTCCCGAGAAGCTGGGGCTACAGGTGCGTGCCACCATGTGTGGCTAACTTTTGTATTTTTAGTAGAGACAGGGTTTCACCATGTTGCCTAGGCTGGGCTTGAACTCCTGGGCTCAAGTGATCCGCCTGCCTCTGCCTCCCAAAGTACTGAGATTGTAGGCATGAGCCACCGTGCCTTGCCATCAGTCTGATTTTTTAGAACATTGTTAGTTTTACAGTTTTTATGTTTTAGTGTGCCATGCAAATGTAAGTTCCCAAGGGTCTTCTGAGTGGAAATAAAATGTTTTAAAACAAAAATTTGTAAGAGTATTCACTAGACATTTTGTTTAATTTTTAAAATTCTAGCAGGTAAATCATTAAATCAATTACTGTAAATTACCTTCAGTTTTTGAATTAGCTGTTTTACTTATTTTTACATTTTAACCTCTGAAAGAAATAAAATTCGCTGTTTTAAAATAGTTTTTCCCATATTTTTTATATATTTATATATATATAAGACGGAGTTTCACTCTTGTTGCCCAAGCTGGAGTGCAGTGACACAATCTCGGCTCACTGCAACTTCCGCCTCTTGGGTTCAAACAATTCTCGTGCGTCAGCCTCTCAGATAGCTGGGATTACAGGCACATGCTACTATGCCTGGCTAATTTTTGTGTTTTTAGTAGAGATGGGGTTTCACCATGTTGCCCAGGCTGGTCTTGAACTCCTGACCTCAAGTCATTCATCTGCCTCGTTCTCCCAAAGTACTGGGATTGCAGGCGTGAGCTACTGTGCCTGGCCTTCCCTTATATTTTTGACTTATAGTTTATTCTCGGCTGGGTGCGGTGACTCATGCCAGTAATCCCAGCACTTCGGGAGGCCCAAGGCATGCAGATCACTTGAGCCCAGGAGTTTGAGACCAGCCTTGGCAACATGGCGAAACCTCATTTGTACAAAACAAATACAAAAAGTTAACCGGGTGTGGTGGTGTGTGCCTGTGGTCCCTGCTACCAGGGAGGCTGAGGTAGGAGGATCTCTTGAACCTGGGAAATCCGAGGCTGCAGTGAGCCAAGATTTCACCACTGCACTCAAGCCTGGGTGACAGAATGAGACCCTGTCCCTCTCTCCCCTGAAACACCAGTTCTACAATGAGAAATAGGCTGATACATTTTTGACTTAAGAAGAAGCAGATATAAGCAGATATTAGGAATTACAGCCTGTGAGAGAATGGCGTGAACCTGGGAGGTGGAGCTTGCAGTGAGCTGAGATTGGGCCACTGCACTCCAGCCTGGGCTGCAGAGCGAGACTCTGTCTCAAAAAAAAAAAAGAAGAAAAAGAAAAAGAAAAAAAAGCCTGTGAAATGAAAGGTATTTGAAAGACTCAGTATGATGGAGAGTTTCAGTTCTTGCTGAGGAGAAACACTGAGGACTGTGATAATTGTAAAGGTTAAAGTTTGACAGAGTTACTGAGGGCTTGTCTTGAAAGAGAAAGTAGTCAACACCATGGTGTTTTTTTTTTTATTTTATTTTAGAGGTGGAGTCTTGCTCTGTTGGCCAGGCTGGAGGGCAGAGGCACGATCTCAGCTCACTGCATTCTCTGCCTCCCTGGCTCAAGCGATTCTCCTGCCTCAGCCTCCCAAATAGCTGGGATTACAGGTGTGTGCTACCATGCCTGGCTAATTTTTTGTATTTTTAGTAGAGATGGGGTTTCATCATGTTGGCCACGCTGGTCTCAAACCCCTGACCTCGGGTGATCCACCTGCTTCGGCCTCCCAAAGTGCTGGGATTACAGGCATGAGCCACCATGATGGCCTTATGGTGTTTCTTCATCATCATTTTATTTTGTTTTTATTGAGACCGTTTTACTCGGTCACCCAGGTTGGAGTGCAGTGGCACGATCACGACTCACTGGAGCCTCAACTGCCTGGGCTTATGCAGTCCACCTGAGCTTTCTGAGTAGCTGGGACTGCAGGTACATGCCACTATGCCTGTCTAACTTTATTTTAGTTTTAATAGAGACAAAATGTCACTATGTTGCCTAAGCTGGTCTCAAACTCCTGGGCTCAAGAGATTTTCCCATCTTGGCCTCCCAAAGTTCTGGGATTACAGGTGTGAGCCACCAACCCCAGCCACATTTTTGGTTTTGTACCTGTAGATACGATTAATACTTAGAGAAATTATATGAAAATATTGCTTTATTTTCTTCTCACGGCTAACATACTATCCAGATAATTCCAGTAGTCAAGGTGAGCACTTTTCTTTTTTTTAAGTTTCAGCTACCTAGGAGCCCCTGTTAGGGGGTTCACTTGAGCCCAGGAGATCGAGACAGCAATGAGCCATGCACCACTGCACCCAGGCCTGGGTGACACAATGAGACCCTGTCTCAGGAAAAAAGATATTACTCACTTTCATGTTTTCCTTATAGCTTCAGCTTTGTTGTTGATGAGCATTTCACTGCATCCTTTGTTTTAAAGTACCTCTAAACCTTGACATATCCCAGATACTTGGACGTGCTGCTGCCAATTGAAATGACCCTTGATTAACTCCTGCTTATTCTCCTGATCAACTTGGCTATAAAAGCTTCTCCTCTGCTTTATCAGTTTTTAATGCTTTTTACTTTACCTGAGCCATTTAAAACAGTTTACCATGGTCTTGACATTAAAAGCAAAACTGAAGAAATCTTATACCAGCATCATCCAAAGCTCCCTCCTTGTGAATTGCAGTTTTAGAGTCATTTTCTAAGCCTAGAACATCTATTTTCATTTCACTGTTAGTATTCACAAGTGTGAATACCCTTCAGCTAAAGACCACTAGGAATACACCTGTAACAGAGCAAGTTGGATTTATTACTTATTGCAGCAAAGAACACAGACCACAGGGAACCATGGGGTGTCCTAGTAACAGGGTGTTATAATGTATTATAGGATTTGGGCTTTGGATAATTTTGGGGGAAGGTCTAAGGACGTGAGGGCTTGCTCTAGATAGGGTGCTGTCGGAAAACAGGCAATTCTATGATTGGGTATCAACAGATCTTATAGAGGGGGTCAACTAGATTGAGGATAAAGCCATAATTGATGAAGAAATAGCTGTCACTCATTTGGCAAGAAAGATAATTTTGTTCTTGTGGGTTGTACAGTGACCTCGTTTTTTCTCACTTTGCCATGGTCTTGGAGTGACTACTTTTGATACTGATGTTCAGTGAGATTGTCCAACAGGAGAATGGAATGTTTAAGCTATAAATGTCATAACGGTTTGTAGTAACACCAAGGCTTAGCTTGAACGTTAGATTAGTTCTGAGAGGTCAGAGGCTGCTGCTTTTTACTTTCTCAGAAATACTCAAATCCAGACAGAGTGGAGGTCAGGATTTAGTAGCAGTGACATGCTTGGCAGGCACAGGTTGGAACAAGCTGAAATGATACCAGCCGTACATTCTTATGAAATGGAGCAACTGGGGAGAATTTGGTGGCATGTTAACCAGCATTAGACAAGCAGGATACATTATAGGCAAAAGCAGCCTCTTCGGATAGTACCACTGGTTTTGCCACTGGTGTATAGAATTTTTCCATAGAAATAAAGAACGTTATCATGTATCATCATTGAAATCTTCATAGCTGCTTTTATGCTAACATCGAGTGCTCATGAGAACCTCAAAATCTTTAAATAAAGGTTTTAGATTGTAAAAGCTTTTACTTGTTTTTTTCAGTAGAGCAGCGGTAGCCTTAAAATATTGTTGATTTGGACCTAACTGAGGATAAAATGTTTTCAGAATAAGATTTTTTCTCCTAAAGACTATTTCACACGTAAATATCTGTTCATTTTAGATTTTAAACACTGTGTGTTAAACTATTGTTTATATTTTATTAAGTATAGTACATAATTTCATATGGAAAAAACATTAGCATATTCCAGAGTTAGCACAGATTTCAGGATTGGTAGATAAATACCATTTGCGCCTGTGTCTAAATTGTGTAGATGTCAGAATTAATTTTCATATAATTTAGACACATAGATTTGTGGTGTATTCTCTTGGTCAAAGTGCCTTGATAATAAGGCTTTGTATTTTGAAACTAAATCTGTTTGGGCAGAAACCCACTTTGGTGATCTCCACAAAATTCACTGGTTTTAGTAATCTTCTATAATTGTATATTTACATTTTTTTTTTTATAACATCCGTTTACCAGGATTGATGCTGAATAGTACCAGTTTACTGTGTCTTTTCATAGTCAATGATGAGTGCAAGTCTATTTGTAATAAGTATTTTTTCTATAAAAAGAGAAGGGTAACTTTTGTGTATTGTTAACTTTAAAATGTAATGATAGGAGAATATAGTGTAATTACTGTTTACAATGATTAAGTGACAAAGAAATTATTAATGTTGTTAAACCTCCTCTTTAGCTGCTCCAAAATTCTAGGTACAATCGTAGTTTCTACTTGGCACAATCTCTGTTTTTCCTCTAGGGAACTTAACATCACTCAGCTGAGCGTCAGCAGGTTCTGGCTTTGAATCCCTGCTTTGCCACTGGGCAAGTCAAGCCTTTCTCGGGTTGCCTCTCCTCGTCTGTAAAGGAGAGTTAATGATACCTACCTCACAGGGCTGTTGTGAGGACCACAGACATACTCTCCACAGTACAGGATGAAGCAAATGTTTGTTGCTAAAGTCATACATGTCAAGGAAAGATGCTAAAAGACAAGATAGGAGTAAAGAAAATAACATATTTTACTTAATTTAAGAGGAGATTGGAATTGATTAGGAAAGATATTAAAGAAGAGGTATTAAAGGTATTGAGGAAGGGTATTTATGGGAGGAGATGATTGGATTAAGAATTAGGATTGGAATATGATTATCTTATTTTCAGTAGTGATTTTTAGATTTAGAAGTGTCATTGATGAAATTATAAGCCACATTTAAATAGATAACATTATATTTAAATAGAATATGACTTCTTTTTAAAGCTTTATTTATGTAAGTCCTCATATTTTGTTTCCGCTCTCATCTCAGAACCACAGGAGTGCCAGAAGGCAGTCAGGCCTTCACCCCCTGCATTCCCCGTGCACTGGCCCCAGAGTTCTCTTCATTGCCTTTGCTTGCTCACTTTTTTTTTTTTATTTTTAATTTTTAATGTTTTAGAGACAGGGTCTCGCTCTGGCTCCCAGGCTGGTGTGCAATGGTATGGTCATGGTTCACTGCAACCTTGAACTCCAGGGCTCAAGTGATTCTCCTGCCTCAGTCTCCTGAGTAGCTGGGACTGCAGGAGCTTGCCACCATGCCCAGCTGCAGATTGTTTTTTGAATAGGTAATATATTTGAATCTTTCTGGAGAAACACGTGCTATTTTTTGAGTTCTAGTTAGGTAAATTCATGTTGGATGAGTGTAAGACATACTGAGTTACTCTGTAGATTTGGAGCATTCTTTCCACTGGTACTTTTTGCTAGGTTTACAATATCTTGAAAAAATATGAAGACCATAAAACGATATGTCTGTAGTATGAGCTGTTTATTTGGACATTTTTAATAGTCATTTTAAGTTAGATCAAAATCAAATACTTCATTGTTAGAAATATTTATATAACCAGCACTTTGGTTGCTTCGCAAGTCCTCAATCTGTTTTTCTTCAGTCTTTGATTTTCTTTGTTGCTGTTTCTATAAAAGAATTATGAAAGAAACCATTATTTAAGTACAGTTAAGGGTGAGAAACCTTCATTCCGCCATATTTCTTGGATTTTGTGTTCAGTATGTTGGTTGAAGATGAGAAGTACGGACCAAACACTGGGAACTTAGTGGTCCCACATATTCCAACATCACACTGGTCCCAAAGAGCACAGAGGCAATGCTGCTGCATATATCTGGTTAACCAGAATTCTCTCTGGGAAGGATCGATAGCACAGTTATGTGATTTTTGTGTGTGCTTGACTGGGTTGTACAAATAAACTCTGGGTCGTACATATACACAAATGTGTTCTTCAGAAAACAACAACCGTGCCACTGAAGCCCGCTCTCAGTATGCATTTTAAAGAAGTGTCTCCACTAGTTAAAATGGATTTACTTTGATCCTTCTACATCTGGTCCTGTGATCAGGAAGATAAGTACAAAGGCAAACTGACTGCATAACAATAACTGACGTATATGGGGATCTCACTTGCAACCTGGCTTCGTTAGCAGTGCCATTCTCTAACCAACAAGCTGAAGACCACATGCAACACTGAGATGCAGTTTTTTCATCAGTCATGCATGGTGAAAGGTATATTCTATGAATTGCATGGAAGTAAGAATTGGAGACCGTTTTAAGGTGAATTCACACCTACACAATATGCCATGTGAAGGCCGAGATCTGTGGTGCAAGGCTGAGATCTGTGGTGGAAGAGTACTGGGGGAATGGAAGGGTGGAAAGGTAAGGAAAGAATTGGGTGAGATTAAGAGTTGTTTTTCTTGAGAATTTTTGCCTTTTACAAAGGTAATAAACATTCATAAAAGGTTCAATTAGATGTAAAAAGCCAACATCTTTCCCCTCTTATTCCCCAGTTTCACATCCAGAGGTAAGCACTGTTCTCTTAAAGCTTGGTGTATATCTTTTTAGAACTCCTATACATACACAAAAAGATACTTTTAAAAATCACTACATGAAAGGAGATTATACTACATATATTCTTTTGTTATTTGCTTTTCTCACTACACTGTATATTAAGGTCATTTTTCTGTATCATTACTACCCCAGTCTTTTTGACTGCATGTATCTACTGTAATTTATTTAACCATTCCTCACTGATAGGCCTTTGGGATTTGCAAGAAGTTTTTGCCAAGACACAGTTGTGCACTAAGCTTCCTCCTACCTTTATATTTGTGTTACTTACGTAAATTTTCCATTAGGGTAGACGCCTAAGAATCAAATCAGTGGAGCAAAGGGTATGAGCATTTAAATGTTTGCTTCCAAGATGAGTTGTCTTCACTGTCCAGGAAATCATTAACGATGAAGTTTAAGAAAGTCGTTGTCATCTAGCCAAACTGAAAATAACACAGGACTAACATTTTAGGAAATTGTCACCACCTAAATACTTAACCTTATTTTAAAAAATTAATAATAAGCACACATGGTAAAAAGTCTTTCCTCCGGCACCATAGAGGGATGGAATATGAAATTTAAAAATCAGCCAATCCTTTACCTCTCCCCAGAGGTAGTTTCTGAAAACTAATTGTTTCTATTCTTGTGGTTATCAGAACTTCACATAATATGTATTTTGGTATATCTGTCTGACGCAGTGTCTCTCTCTGTCATGAAAGGTGAGGAATTGAGTGTTATTCACACCACCAACCATGCCTCCTGCCTCCTCGTTTTTGTCATAATGAACTGTAGTTTCAGTGGTTTTCTTTATCGCTTTAAATGTTCTTTAACCTTTATTTTTAAGGGGACTACCAACTTTAGCCAATATTCCTTGGCCCACCATTAGGTTACGGAAGGAAATCTGTGCCTCTAATTTGTTTCCACTTCTGCTGTTTGTCTTCCTTTACTTCTGAATTGTCAAGGATTTTAAGCCAATTTTGTTCTGTTCTTGAATTATGGCTACTCTCTGTTTTCTTCATATTTTAAAATTCTAAACCATGAGAACAAAAAAGATAGCATTTCTGCTGTGAATGATGCTACTGACAACAGAACCAAGCAGTATGATGGGGCTTACAGAGAGAGTGACGATCTTGTGGGAGTCACAGAAAAGTGCTTGGGCAGTGTCAAGATCAAGTGAGCTCCTTTGTATTAAGTCTGTCATGCCGCCAACTGTTGAGAATAATGCCATCGTTTAATTCACTTTTGTCTTGCAATTTCTTATTACCTTCCCTGGTTTTAAAAATTAATGTCACTGAAACTTTTATCATAGCAAATTTTTAGGTTTTTAATTTTTCAATTTGAGTAAATGGTTTTTGTTTTTGAAGGCATTCTTTTAAGTCCACTCTTTTTTTTAATTTTTGCCAGTTCAGTTGAAAATCTTCAAACATTCTCCTCAGAAACAGCACTTAGGAGGTAAATCAAAATTGTTGAGTCTGGAAAGGTATTTAATTACCATCATACTTGACTCATAGTTTGGGTTTGAATCCTTTGCCCTCTGAATTTTTACGTCCTTAATTATCTTCCATCAGTTTTGCTGATAAGTCAAATATAATCCTGAGTCTCATTATTTTGTATATATCTTGATTTTCCTCTCTGAATGTTTTCTGAATGATCTCCTTTCTCTGAGGGTTTTTTTTTTTTTTTTAAACTGTGAGTATAGGTATAAATATTTTAAACTTCATCTTTCTTGGCATGCTGTCATCTGCAGTCTTATTTTTTTCCCATTTAAAGGCTTTTTCTTTCTTTGATGATTGTTTCCATTGTCTTTGCTTGTCTTACGGAATTCTTAGGAGATAACTGTTGGACTGTTTGGAGCTGTCTATCTAGTATTATTTTTTCTTACTTGTTTTGTCTTCCTGCCCTTTCTCTAAGTATTGGGAGATTTCTGTTTGTCTCGCAGAATGCTAATTTAGTTTTCAGTCATGCCCAGTCTGGTTTTCAGCCCTTCTGGTGATTTTATTTCTTTTATTTCTTTTTTTTTTTTTTTTTGGGACAGGGTCTCCCTGTGTCTCCTAGGCTGGAGTGCAGTGATGCAATCATGGCTCACTGTAGCCATGACCTCCTGGACTAAAGCGATCCTCCCACCTCAGTTTCCTTAGTAGCTGGAACTACAGGCATGAGCCACCATGCATAGCTAATTTTATTTTTATTTAGTTTTAATTTTTTGTTGCCTAGGCTGTTCTCAAACTCCTGAGCTCAAGCAATCCATCCACCTCGGCCTCCCAAAGTCCTGGGATTACAGGCTTGAGCCACTGTGCCCAGCCGAAGTTTTTATTTTTATTTATTTACTTTTTGAGACGGAGTCTAGCTCTGTCGCGCAGGCTGGAGTGAGTGGCGCGATCTCGGCTCACTGCAAGCTCCGCCTCCCGGGTTCCCGCCATTCTCTTGCCTCAGCCTCCCGAGTAGCTGGGACTACAGGCGCCCACCACCGCGCCTGGGGAGTTTTTTGTATTTTCGGTAGAGATGGGATTTCACCGTGTTAGCCAGATGGTCTCAATCTCCTGACCCTGTGATCCGCCCACCTCAGCCTCCCAAAGTGCTGGAATTACAGGCGTGAGCCACCGCGCCCGGCCTTATTTTTATTTTTTGAGACGGAGTTTTGCTCTTGTTGCCCAGGCTGGAGTGTGATGGCACGATGTAGGCTCACTGCAACCTCTGCCTCCCGAGTTCATCCGGGGTTCAAGTGTTTCTCCTGCCTCAGCCTCTGGAGTAGCTGGGATTACAGACACTAACCACCACACCCGGCTAATTTTTTGTATTTTTAGTAGAGACAGTTTCATTATGTTGACCAGGCCGATCTCAAACTCCTGACTTCAGGTGATCCACCTGCCTCCGCCTCCCAAAGTGCTGGGATTACAGGTGTGAGCCACTGCGCCCAGCCCAAAAATTTTATTTTTATCAACTGCATGTTTACTTTTCAAGAATTTCTAGTGGTTCTCTGATCTTTTCATTTTTCAAAGAGGCCTATTCTGTAATTGGTTTGTTTTTAAGGAATATACCCCTTAAAACCTTTAACATGGTAATTGGGGTGTTTGTGTGGATGTCTGGTTTGATCTGTTGTTCCTGTTTATTTTCCCTAAAGTCGTGTAATCTGTATTTTTCCTCTTTCCTGGTACTTGCTTTTTCTCAAATGCCCAGTGACCCTTGGTTGTCCAGAGATTTGAATGGTGGTTTGTATTGGTTAGTATAAGTAGTTATCTTGCATTTTTTGCAGTTGGGTTCGCTTACCTACAGAGGTCCTCCTGGATGGAAGATCTCACTGTGGATTCGTGTTTCTGTGTGTGTGCTTGTACATGTGTACACACATGCATGTTTGTGTGTGTTTAATGAAGTGAGTGGAGAAGCACAGGCCACTGCCACGTGTTATCCAGTAAGTAGGTTGTGGGTTGTACTCTGAAGTGGAGTACAAGCACTTGTGGAACTCCTAAGTGGAACTGCCGTCTTTCTCTCCTCCCTCCCTTCTCTTTTCTCTTTTTCTCCTCCTCTCCCGTTGTCTCTTTGCCCTCCACTTCTTTCCATTTTCAGGGTCGTGTATGGCATTTCCACAAACTTTGTGCCGCTTTACTTTTCAGCCTCAAATCCTGCTCTAGGGTTTCTTCCCAGAGTGAAATGTGCTTTGTGTAACAAATGTGCTTTGTGTAATTTGCTTTGTCTGTTCTACAGAAACAGGAAGTCAGGAGGTAAAACCTGGACAAGTCTCCCTATAATTGCCCTCATTACTTCATCACAGCCTTTGTCACTGAGCCTTTGCCACAACCTTTGTCACTGACAGCTACAGTCAAAATACTGTGTATTTTGGGTTTCATTTTTCTCTACTCTGGTTTATTCATGGATAGGGCCCATCTGTTTTTAGAGAATGGCCACGTTGTGGTTGAAGTTTTTTCAAAATTTCCTAAAATTTGTGGCTGACGTATATCAGTCTTGGGAAGTAAGTTCATCCTCTGCAAACCTTTGAAAGTAATTTAGGAAGAGGCTTGCATATTTCATTTTACTTAGTATTAAATCAAGATTTTATTCCAAAGCATGATTCACTTTTCACATTAGTGACCTTGAAATAATCTTCCTTACCTCTCTCCTGATATTCTCCCAACTTCGATCATTTTTCCCTTTCTTAAGAAGTCTTTCATAGTTAAATTTTAATTGTATGCTTGAAGCTTAAGGTAATCCATGGCATTGGGGGATTTAGAGATGAGTAATCAATTAAAATAATTGAAAGATTGTGTTGAACCCAGTTCTTTTCTTTTTTAGAGACAGGGTCTCTCTCACCCAGGCTGGAAGTGCACTGGTTTGATCTCAGCTCACTGCAGCCTTGACCTCCCGGGCTCAAGCCCACCTAAGCCCCTGCCCATGTCTCCCTGGGCACCATGACACCCAGCTAATTTGCGTGTGTATGTGTGTGTATGTGTGTGCAGAGAAATACAAATCCCTCCCAAAGTGCTGAGATTATAGGTGTGTGCCAACGCTGCCGGCCCGACATTTTTCCTGTAGATTTTTTTCTCCTCCTAGAAATGAGTTAATGTTCTTTAACAGCAGAGAAAATGTAGAGGGAACCATCAGACATTCACACCACAAGTAAAAAGAAGTGATTGGTATCATCTTCTCAGTGTTGGAGGTGGCGTTGTAGTCTAATGGAAACAATAGTTACATTAAAAGTATTACCTTTCTTAAGTACTCAGGACTTAAATGCTAAGTTTTTCTTAGTATCTGTCTTTCTTAAAAAAACATAATCAACATAGTGAATGTAATGGTGGTCTCTCATTTTAGATTTTCTAGTTCTGACAGGTAAATGGCATTACATCAAGTGTATTACTTGGGGTGAATGTTCATAATCAGAATTCAGTGTTATATTTTCTGGAGTCATTTGAAAACTGAAATTTAGCAGTCTTACAAAAGTTGCACTTTGGGGGCACGCTCTCACATCGAGCCATTTTCTACTTTCCCATACTCTATTCATAGTAGTAACAGCTCTTGCCGGATAACTAAGTCTATATGGAAATAGCTGTCCCCATGGTGAACTTTTTCAGGGCAGAGATTGGATCACAATGAAAGTTTTTATTCATTGAGTGTTCAGAATATATGCTAGGCATGATGCTAAGTGCTTCATGTATTTAATTCCTGAAACAACCCAATAATTGGGTAATAATCTCCATTTTGTACATGTAAATATTAAGGCTTAGCAAGGGTTAAGTAGATTACATAAGGACATAACTAGTAAGTGACATCTGAGGTTTAAACACATCCAGTTTATTGGAAATTTTTTACTGTTAGTCATTATGTAGCATATGAGCACTGAACCTATTTTTCTTGATTCCAAATGTAGCTGATTTGACACTGTACTTCTGCTTTTATTGGACAAAGCTACTTTCATCTCTTGGTTATTCTCTTCTTACGGGGCGTGGGGGGAAATTATAGTAGACTGTAAGTGGAAATGAAAATTTTCGTCATTTACTCTTGGTCCTGGCTCAGAGATGAAGGTGGAATAAACCATTAATCTATTTTCCTGAAGAGCTTATTTTTGGATTTTAAACAATGCGTGTATAGGTCTATTTTTTGATCTCTCATTTCCTCATTCATTCAATAAAGAGCAAGAACATGGCAGATTTTAAACACCTTCACAAGGAGATAAACTTGTTTATAATATGTTAAGTTTAATTTGAACTGGTTTGGATTTTCCTAATAAGCATTCCTTGGTTTTCACATCTCTGGAATGGTAAGATAGTTTTTCTGAGGTCTGTGGGCAAAAATTTTTAAGGTTCTTGTGTGTCTTTTATTTCATGTTTACATTTATAACGGGACTGGTTGGATATTGAATGCTACATTCAAAACTTTTCCCTCTATTTCAGCACTTTCAAGATTTTGTTCCATTCTCCTCCTCCTCTTCATTTTAATCAGGAAAATTATTTACAGAGTGACTGCTTGTGAGCAGGACTAACCCATAGGCAGTGTGCCCTGAGTAGCCCCACTGTCTTCTTGCAGCTAGTGTGTTGATGGGAAGTTGTATGGTATATTGGAGAATGTCCCTCAGTTGGCATTTATCTATTATTTTTCTCATGATTAGACCGGGGATTGTCGGTTTTTGAGAGGAAGATCACACAGGTAAAGTGCCAGTTTCATCATACCATCTCATGGGTGTGTACTATCAATATGACTTGATGTTGACCTTGATCATCTGCTTGAGGTAGAGTTTGTCAAGTTTGTTCAACAACAGCTACTCTTCTTTCCTACTTTTCATACTGTACTCTTTGGAATAATGTCATAAGATTACTATATAGCCCACACTTAAGGAGTGGAGTGTTACACCTCACCTCTCTTCAGGTGGACTAACTGTAGGTTATATGGATTTCCTACACAGGCATGGGAGACTTGACTCTTCTCTACTTATTTATTTATTCAGTTATTTGCTTATATCAGTATGGACTAAATGGATATTTTATGGGAATATCTTTTTAATATGGTGGAAATTAATAATCAGCTCCCAGTTGAAGTTTTCTCAGGCTACGTTTTTCTTTGAAACAGAAATGGAGATGTTTGTTAAGATCCAGTTGGAGCATGTGTTATCTCAGGTTACTCATTAATAGAAAAAAATCTTAGTCATAGCTGGAAATTATGCAATCTGCCAGGGCTCATGTGATAGATACCTGCCTCCACAGTATTTAAGAGTTCATGTACTCTTCTTGTTTTGATAGACAGATGTTTTCATCACTGCCACTTTCTCCCAAGAGGTGAACAGCAGTCGGTGGACAAAGTTTAGGGAGCCACATTTAGCAACTTCTGTGAATATGCCCAAGAAGATTCTGGCAAAACACAGATTAAAAGTACAGTTGATGCTGTGGATGGCTATAGGTTAACTATTTTTCTACTTTGACATGGATTATTTGTTGCTTTTATGTTTCTAAACTCTCAATTAAAAAGAAGTGTATCCTTAATCTGGCCAACTGAAAATGAACTTGTTCACCTCTTTACCTTGCTTTCAAAAGGACTGCTTACCATGGAAGGGCTCCAGAAGAATCATTTAAAACATCTTTTGTTTTCCTTCTTGGTTCTGCATTTTCTTCCTTAATAGGGACTTCAGTCATGGCTTCTCTTTATTCTTGACCTGGGTTGTCTGCTGGCAATAATACCTCTTTTATTAATGTAGTGTAGTTACTGGCCTTTCTGGTAGTCTTCGTATTGCCAGACTCTCATCAATCTTTTGAATGTCTTTTCTTTTTCTTTTTGCACTTTTCTGGTTTTTCAAGTGATGAGTATATGCTGCTTTTCTTGACTGTATATATTGTTACTGAATTATGAATGTCTGCAGAAATGTTTACTAGAGACCCTGTGACTGTTGAATTACATGTGCCCGAACAAACACACACACACATTTGTACACACACACACCCCAGAGTACACTTTCTTACAGTGGACTTTGCTGCTGCTTTCTGCATGTGTGGGACACTGGTATCTCCCGTCTCAGACAAATGGCTGATGTTCTCTATGATGTTGGTGTTAACATCAAAGAATTGAACACATACAACAGAAATGAGGTTGAAAAATACTCGGTTACTACATTCCTTTAAACATCTTTGATGAATACTCTGCAAAGTAGCCTTTAAAAAATGTAAATTTAAAAAAATATCCACAAAGGAGAATTTGCTGGTTAGCACAAAACACACTGCAAAATTGCTGCTTTATGGTTATTATAACTGAAGAATATAGAAGATTGACACACATTTTATACACCCTCAGGCAGTGTTTTGGAAAAATATTGTACCTTTTCAAATTGTTATCAATTACCTGTTTTTCTCTATTTCATAATTCTCAGGATTTTTCTAAATACAGCCTTTAAACTTGACTCAAATGGAAATTGTGCGCTTTCCTGTTTATACCCTTCCCCACGTTATTGTAAAAGAGTTTAACAGCAGCCTGATATGTAAGTTTCAGCAAAACTTATACCTGTATAGGTTTTTATTTGACTCAAAAATTAGCTATTTTACCATATAGTCATAAGAATTTGCTCACTTTGATGCCAGAAGTACTTAAGAATTTAGTTACATGGCACTAATCTTATGAGTTGTATGCCTAATTTCAATTTCTAACCTACTTGAGAGTTTCTTTTAGGTCAGCCTTTGTTGGTCTTCCATGTAAATACAAGTTGGTACAAATCAATAGAAAGATTTTACCTGCATATGCAAAGTAAATGTGTGACTTAAATAGAGACTGCCAGATTTATGGTGCATCTATCTTTTTATCCATTTGAGCTTGCTGTTTTTTATGTTTGTGTATTGATTGCTCTTGACACTATACATTTCAAAACTTCTTATAACTTGAAAAACACTTCTGTGCTACCACTCAGTTCTGATCAAATCCTTACATTTTGCCACACTCGTTTCTGAATTTTCAATAAAGAAATACGCATTACAGATTAAAGGTTAAAGACCCCTTTACTTGCCCTTCCCCAGTCTCCTCTTCCTCCCACAGAGGTGTCCACTCTGCTGAATTTAGGTTCATCATTGCCAGACAAATGTAGTAAGCTAGTGTTTCACATTTCCAAAATCAGCCTTCTGGCGGACTTGGAAGTACTCTGAGAAAAGAAGACTTGTGACCAAATTCTCCCACAGATTTGTAATAATGTACATATTGAAAGGACTGAAGGCTCTCAGACTGGGAAAGGAACTTACCCATTTTAAAACTCAGCCCTGCTCAACTTCCTTGACTGCTGAACCCCTTCAGCCATGATTCTCTGCACTGTTGTTTCTTGGAACATACATTGTGAAAACACTGCCCTGCCTAGGCAGACCCCCTTTGCAGAATTAACTTTCCATTTAATCCTATAGTTTTTCACTGATGTAACTTTCTAGATTGGACAACAAAGATGGCTAATAGTAATCACTCCAAGTTGATGTTGACTGTTGGGTTGTGGTGAAATCATTTTGCATTAAAGGAAGGTAAAATGCTAATAAATTGCATATTCCTTGACCAGAGCACAGATTACTTATGCTTCCTAATTTTTTAAGAAATCCTCTGTCCAACTGGAGTGTCTGGCTGTGGACCATGGGTACTCATATACCCTTTGTCTTAAACTGATGTTACATTTTATGTTCTTGTGGCTAGAAGTAGCCTGAGTTTGCTGTTAATGTTTAACACATTTTCTTGAGTAACAGTTCTGTTAATATTGTACAAGATGGTACTTGAATTCTTTGTTTGCCTTTTTTCTTCCTGTATTAGAAAACCTTGGTGCTTTTTGTAAGTTTTGTGTAAAAGAAATTTTCTTAAGATTTGTTCATAAAATGGCCTGATCCAGGAAAAATAAAATGGGAACATGGACACCATTTCTGACCTTCAAATAAAACTTATTATGTATTGATTTTCAGACTGTTCACCGAGCTTTGGGATCCTATGGACTGTCTCAAGACAGGGTTATTTAGCTGTTTGGGGTAACAGGTTCCTTAGGATCTGATGAGGTGGAGGAGGGGTGATCAGGTGGAGGAGGGGTGAGGGCCTGAGAAAAATGCACAGGGCACAGAGTTTACATCCAGTTTCACAGGAGCCAGGGAACCTCCTCCTTTAAGGGAATTGTCAAAAAGCAGACCTTCTGCCCTTACTGGTTCTAGCCTTCACTGCACTACACTTTACGGTTCTGGGATAGGGAATAATGAACAAGAAGGCTTCACCATCTACAAAGCAAGTCTAAATGTCTGTGCACCAAATATCTGATGTTCACCAGATATCTAATGCCGAATCCATTTATCATGTTATTCTTAGAATTTTAAGGGTTATTAAAAGGAGTCTCTGCGTTTTATTTTCGGAATCTCCTTTTTAACACATTAAGCATTTTTTCATTAGGAAAATTATCTTGTTTGCATTCTGCACCTTGCCATTTTGAGCATGGTTACATAGCATATTTTAAACAGAGTTTTCTGTTTTTGTTTTGTGGAGAAAGGTCTTTAAAAGTGCACTCGTGTTTTTTAAGGTTCATTTCTATCTTGACCCAGAAGACTTTTATTCTAAGTATTAACTTTCTTAAAAAAATTTGTTCTAGCCCTATGTAACCCTACAAATACTCCCCAATGTTCAGGCCTCATTTTGTTTGGTGACCACATATTTGAGAGGTTGAGCACCAATAATAGGAACCCAATAAATGTTGGCATCATGCACATTTATTTTGAATTAATGAATGAGTGGAAGTGGAAGAGTACATAAATGATTATGTGAAAGAACGAGTAGAATAAGTGAAATCGTTTACTTCCTGTTTGCTGTACATTTTAATGCTATTAGTGGTCGCTTTCTGCAAATAATTATTACAAAGTAGTAAGTCGAACATTTCTGGCATATTAGACACAGGTTAATCTACAAAGCAGCGTCACCTGTCTCCGGGAGATGCTAATTCTGTCCCTGGTCATTTAGCTGGGACCCTGAGGGAATGTTTAGCCGGATAGCTAACTAAGAAATGATGCAAACTCACTGTTCTCAATGCTTAATATCTAAAAATAACTCAGTATGATTAATTTGGAATAGCTTTTGGTGGAGTTAGGTTATGGTTGTCACCTTCCTTCATTCTGAACAAGACTCTGGTCTTCAGAATCAACGTGTTTACTTATTAGCCAAAAGAATTATGTATTTATCCCTAAATTGTTGTATTATATAGTTCTGAGAGGTGGAAAGGAGTGCAGAAGTTGTCATATAAAAGCTCTTCAGTTACAGTTGAGAAAGTGAAAGTTGATTTGTAATTGGAACAAAAGGGACTATCCACTTCATCTGGATGTTATATTTAGTGAGGTGAAGACAGGATTGGATGAGGAGGAAGAAAGTCCGGGCCCCTCCCCACTGCCTTAACCCTTTCAGGCTTCCGAGTTCTCATCTGCAGAGTTAGAGGGCTGGATGGTTTTGCAGGTCTTCTCAAGCTCTGGTATCATTGAAAGATCATTTTTTGTTGTTGCTGTTCATTGTACAACTGAGATAAATAAAAATAAGATTGTGGAAATTTAAAGGGATACTTTCTGTAAGGCCAGTTATTGTCCAGTAGGTTTTTGTGTGTGTGTGTGTGTGCGATGATGGAAGTATTCTATGTCTCTCCTTTCTGATATTCTAGCCACCAGTCACACGTGACTATTGGGCACTTGAAATGTCACTAGTATGACTGAGAAACTAAAATTGTAACTCAAACAAATTTAAACAGCCACATGTGGCTAATAGGTGCCATATGGGACAGTGCAGTTTAAATTCTTCAGTATTTGTGTTCAGAGGGAATTCCACACAGATTTATAACAGTCTTTTTCTTCACATAGCGCTCTACAACTGGAATGTCTTAATTTTAGAATTTTGCAATTGTACCTCCAAGTCTTACTGCTGAATCTTTCATGTGCCCTTTATCACTGGCTTCTTTAAGCTCTGCCATCCTACTGAGGATTCGGCATGTCCACCACAGTCTACCTATAGACTCCTGTCAGTCCCCTGCAGGGCCACACTTTGTGTCTGTAGTGGACTTTGTAGTGTCTGGAGCAGATTTGGTGCTGTTCAGAATTTTGTCTTCCTTTTTTTGTTGTTGTTAGGGACTTGATTCTGAGAAGTTTAATTACTTGAAAAAATGCTTGGTCTTTCATCAGCAAGAAATTTTCAGTACTAAAATCTTTAGCTTTTAGGGAGATGTTTTTAGTACTATAACGTCTAGTCACTAGGCTACAAAAACTCTTGTTACCTGGGTGAATTTTCCATTAAGTCTGTATTAATTCTTTCAGTATTACAAACACTACATTCTTGGAATTTTCACATTTGGGGAATCACAAAGAGCCTAGAATAATGGTATCCTGAAATTCTGTACCTCAGAAATGAAATGATCCAATTTAGTGTAGAGGCATTCTTTAGGCTTAATGTTTGAAATGAATAAACCATGTGTTTGGTACTTCATCATTTTTCTATGAAATAATAATTTAGATAAGATTAAGTTTTTATGTGCGCTTTGCCTCTTCACAAAACCCACAATATCCTGAAACTTAATGCACGCATACCATGTCTGAGAGCTATCAGTGAAAAGCTGCATCCCTTCTGAGTGTCTCAGCCTCATCTTCCTGGGACCACAGGCACTGGTTTGTTCTATTGGCAAATGAAAACACTAATTGGTATCAGTCATTCCCTTGAGTTTTGAATAGAGGGACACCAAAAGTAGTTGCCATTAAATAAAGTAATAAAAGCACATGTTAAGAAGTGTTTGACCAGCCTGTGCAACACAGGGAGACTCCATCTCTACAAAAAATAAAAAAATTAACTGGACGTGATAGTGCATGCCTGTAGTCCCAACTACTGGGGAGGCTGAGGTAAGAGGATCGTTTGAGCCCAGGAGATGGAGGCTGCAATCAGCTCACTGCAGCCTCCGCCTCCTGTGCTCAACTTCCCATTCCACTCTAGCCCCAGCCATAGAGTGTGACCCTGTCTCAAAAAAAAAAAAGTTAAAGAGTATAGAAGAGTAAATGCCACTCTTGTTCCCATACCATTTCTTCTCCCTAAAAAACTGTTACTAGCTTAAGTATTATTTTATACAAATAGAACCATATTAAACCTTGCTTTTCCACTTACATTTTTTAAAAGGCTTATTGGGGGTGTGTATGTGTGTGTGTGTGTGTGTGTGGTATCTTGTTTATATGTATTTTGTTTTATTTTTGAGACAAGATTTCCATCACCCAGGCTGGAATGTGATGGCAAAATCACAACTCACTGCAGCCTTGACCTCCCAGGCTCAAGCAGTCCTCCCACATCAGCCTCCTGAGAAGCTGGGAGCATGGGTATGCACCACCATATTTGGCTAATTTTTAAGTTTTTCTTGTAGAGACAGGGTCTCACTATGTTGCCCAGGCTGGTCTCTACCTCCTGGGCTCAAAGAATTCTCCAGCCTCAGCCTCCCAAAGTACTGGGATTGTAGGTGTGAGCCACCATGCCTGGCCCTGAGGTATAATTTAAATAAGGCAACATTTACCCTTTCTAGGTCTACAATCCTATAAAATTTGACAAATAAATACATTATAATGTAGATATAGAACATTTCCAAAACCCCCAAAAAGGTCCTTATTTCTGCCTCAGTTTTATGAGCTGGATTGTATTCAATTATATATCTTTACCTTAATTTTCTTAAATAACTTCTCATTGATTCATGTTTAGGTTATTTCCAGTTTTGTCAATTCAAACAAGGTGCAGTAAATATCTTTGTACATACATCTTGGTGTGCTTTTGCAGTGACAGGGTAAATTCTTAGTAGTGGATTGATAGAATCAGTGGTTATATGCCTTTAAGATTGTGATAGATATGGCCATATGGCCTCACCCAAAAGTTGTCCTAATTTACTTCCCAACCAGTTACAGATGAGAGTGCCTATTCCTGTCTCTCTTGTTAACATTGAGTGCCACCAACTTTAATTTTTGCTTTTCATTATTTTTTTGTTTTTGAGGCAGGGTCTTGCTCTGTTGCCCAGGCTGGAGTGCAGTGGCGTGATCTTGGCTCACTGCAACCTCTGCCTCCCTGGGCTCAGGCGACCCTCCACCTTTGCCTTCTGAGCAACTGGGACTACAGGCATGCACCACCATGCTCAGCTAATTTTTGTATTTTTTGTAAAAATGGGGTTTCACTATGTTTCCCAGGCTGGTCTCAAACTCCTGGACTCAAGCAATCCACCCGCCTCGGCCTCCCAAAGTGCTGGGATTACAGGCATGTGCCACTGTGCCTGATCAATTTTTGTTAATTTGATGGGAAAATATTACCTAGCAAAGTAACTTGCATTCAGTGGTGTTTTTTTTTTCTTCATATTAAAAACATATCTAAACAAACAAACAACAAAAAATCAGAGTTCCCACATGAAATATAATCCATGTTGTTTATTCTTAAAACTACAATATTATACTAGAGGAAATGTGGATAGAAGTTCATCTTTGTTTCCATTATTCTCAATGTGATTTTCATTTTCTACCTATCCGTATCTGCATTTTGGTAACCATACCAAAATGTACAAGTATAAAATGTACAAAATGTATATACATATGTTAGGATGATTATAAAAATGTGTATTTATATGTATAGTTTGTGTGTTTTGCTTGCTTTTTAGTTCACATTATTTCATGAACTTTTTTGTCTCAAAAATCTTCATTTTAATAGTTTTTGGCTGTGGCAAAGTTTGTTTAATAATTCCACTTCTAAACTTTGTTTCCATTTTTTTGCTATTATTAATAAGACTTCAAGTGCCACCTTTTACATATCAAAGGTTTTTAAAAATCCACTTAAATTATTAGGATGAATTTCTACTGGTCTTATTCCTCTGGATCTAAATATATCAACATTGACATGTGAGGGTAAAATTTTATCATTTGAATTTTTTTTTTCATTTCACTGAAAATTCAGTCACTTCCTCCTGAAGAATGTTTTAATGTAAAAGAGAAAAATAAATAGATTAAGCTGGAATAGAAGAAAATTGATACGCAATCTATTTATTTTTCTCTTTTACATTAAAACATTCTTTTAATGATATATGCTGCTTATAAAGATTTCCCACCCACTTTCCAGAGGTAATCCACTGTTATGTAGTAAGTTCAGTAAATTTTTTTCAGTTGAATTTTCTCAATAGGTCATTAATGTGTTTCAGAGTTGAAAAGTTACAAAACAGTGTGTAGTGAAAAATCTCCTTTCCCTTGTGTCCCAGTCTACCTAGTTCTTGGAGCCAGTTGATGTTATCAGATTCTTTTGTATTCTTTCAGACACACATGGTATGCATTTTAGAGCAAAGGGGTGTGGGTGTGTATCCCTCTGTTTTTAAGTTATAAATGTTAGCATGCTACACATACTTTTTTCATATATTTTCTTAAGTAACTTTATTTCATTTATTTGTATTTAATTTTGAAAAATTAGATACTACATGAACGTGGTTCAAAAGTAAAATGATGTAAAGGCTGAAAAATGAATAGTCGGCTGGGCGCGGTGGCTCATGTCTGTAATCCCAACACTTTGGGAGGCCTAGGTGGGCCGATCACGAAGCCAGGAGATGGAGACCGTCCTGGCTAACACGGTGAAACCCCGTCTCTACTAAAAATACAAAAAACTAGCCGAGCGAGGTGGCGGGCGCCTGTAGTCCCAGCTACTCGGGAGGCTGAGGCAGGAGAATGGCGTGAACCCGGGAGGCGGAGCTTGCAGTGAGCCCAGATCGTGCCACTGCACTCCAGCCTGGGCAACAGAGCGAGACTCCGTCTGAAAAAAAGAGAATAGTCTCTCCCTGTTCCAATTCACTGTCTGCTAGGTACCATTCTGCACTGAGTATGTATAGAGAAGCAAATAGGAAGTGACACAGTTTTGTTTTTTCTGCTCTTGTAATTCTTACATTAACCTTTTCGTATCTAAGAAAGCAGTATCACATAGTCCCTAAGAGCAGAGGCTCTGGGGCCTCCCTGCATCCAGATCTCTGCTCTGCCCCATATCATCAGTGTGGTCCCAAGCAAGTTCTTTAATCTGTCTGCGCTTTACAGTCTTCAGATGTAAAATGAGTCACTACACAGACTTCGCTTAGAATAACACTACACTTAAGTATATGGGCTTGCTAGTATTGTTTGTTTTATTAAGAAGAGTGATGAATAAAATTATATCCAAGAATCAGGACCAGTTTGATTTATATTTGTGATGTGTATGAACATGGGTAAATTCATGAGATTCCTCACTTGCTTAAATTTTAATAAATTTGAGAGAACATTAGAAAACAAAATTAAAGCAGCTGAAATTTATTTTGTGGTTCCTTTTTGGGTTCATAGTTTTTTGTTTTTACGTATGCTTCTTTAAACATATCTTAAAACTAAACAGACATACGTTCTTTATGTAATAAACGTGTCCCAGAGAAGATGAGGGTAGAGATGGCTCTTAAGAATATGAACTTTTCGTATAGTGCGTTGTAATTTGAAACTGCTTTCCCAGGCATTTCCTATAATCCCAAATTTGATTGATTAGTGCGTACATAGCTATACATAATACTTATTTTTGAGTGACAATAGCCCATAGAGTTTTAAAATTCCCTGGCCATACCTTTTCAGGGGCAAATCATTAATTAACATTTCTTAAGGCAAACAAGGGACAAGGGAGACTGAAGTGTATTTATATTTCAATTATTCCATCTTCAGTTATTTTTCTTTTTAAAAGACAAAGCAACAGCAAAACCTCTCTTCCCCTTTCCCATCCTCAGATCCCAGTTACAAAATATGTTCATTGTAGAAAATATAAAAATATAGAATAAACATGGGGAGAGAGAGTCAATACCACCTTCCAGCTTAATATTATTTCTGTTAACAATTTGGTGTCTAGGCTCCTGGCTTTTTTCTTTTATTTAGATAAGCTCACACAGTCACTCATGTTATTGACTGTTGGCCTTTTACAGTGATGGTATACACTGGTGTATTTTTTTTATTAATAAATTTCAAACATTTTAATCATGCCATTAAATCATCTATAGGGTTGTTTATAATAGGTGCATCACATTCCTTTAAGTACATATGCCACACTGCAATTTATTTTGTAATATATTTGTGTTCTATTAAAAATAAATTGAATCAGTAAATGTCCTTGCAGACAAATCCTTTTGCACATCCATTATTTCCTCATGATAAAAATCTAAGACATGAGATTATTGGGTTGTAGGAGATGCACTTTCTCATACTTTTGATACACACAGCCAAACTGTTCTCCAGATTGTTTGTTACCTCCCCACATGCTTGCCAGTATGGGGTATTGTGTTGGGAGAAACCTATGTCCATTTGAGACCCAAATGTCTCCCCTTATGAACAGGTACCAATCACTTTCGGTGCCTCTAACCCATTTCTTCTTTCCCACTTCACTTCCCTTTGTCTCTATTCTTCCGTATCCTTCCTTGTTTCCACCTCAGAACTTCACAGAAGCTGGATTTGATCCAGGGCAGAGAAGGAAGCTCTGAATGTTCTTCCTCACTCCTCACCTGCTTCTTAGTTCATTCGTTATGTAAAATATTCTTGGGGCTTTGTACAGCATCCAGTTCGTCAAAAATCATACCCATCTTTTTCAAATTTGCAAACTGACTTTCACGTTTGTGACTTTTAGTAAGTTAATCTATTACACTTGTGAAGTGACCTTATGCTCTAGCATGGTGGTTAATGAAGTAACCATCCCTGGAATCCCACGGACCAGGCTCAGAGACTCGCTCCTGTTCTTGCTGACCGACTTTGGGATCTAGGATGTGTTATTTAACCCCTCCAGCCCTTCTATTTCTTCACTTGTAAAATGGAGATAATGCTAATACTTTCCTCAGGATTTTGTGAAGATTTAAAAAGGTGATGCTTACATGTGCTCATTACACTGCCTAAAATATAGCAAGCCTGCAGTAGGATAGCTGTTATTATTACCTCATCTAACTGTCACAACATGTGTGAATCAAGCAAAGAGTGTATTTCTCCTGCATTTCAGTAAACAGGAGCTGAAAGCTGGCTTTTCCTGTCATTCCATCTAGAAAGTGGTGTCCTAAATTACTAAATGGTGGTCTCAAAGTCCTAAATTCAGGTTGAATCAAGTTCGTCTGTAAGAACTATCACCAAGTGGGACAACTGAAGTGAGTGACAGGGATTGTGCCCTGGAATCAGGGTAATCGGGAACAACATGAGATGCTTCAAAAGCTTTACATAATGGGGTCTTGAGAGGTCAGCCTCCAAAAGCCTCGACTGACCTCCCGGCAAGTAGGTGGGAAGATGCACTTGGCTCCAGGAGAAGAGGACTGGCTCCTGTGTGTCTTGACATAGGAGGAGAGGATACTGTATCTGAAAAACTTCCAGACACAGAGGCCAAAGAGTCTTCACAAAACAAGTTTTAAGTTGACTGAGCACTGAGAGCAAAACATTTACTAGGTTTCTCTACGTTGGTTTAAATTGCTTTACATGCATATAACTAATTAGGTTTTAATCCTAACTTGTTTCCGACAGGGCATGGTGCTGATGTGAAATGTGTAGACTGGCATCCAACCAAAGGGTTAGTTGTTTCAGGAAGTAAAGATAGTCAACAGCCAATCAAGTTCTGGGATCCCAAGACTGGGCAGAGTCTTGCAACACTGTAAGTGATAGGAGCCCCACTTTGGCCTCTGAACAAAGGGGAGCAAAGCAGTGTATCCTTTAACTTTTAGCTTTGTTTTCTCTTAGTATTTCTGGAAAAGTCATTTAGGCAACAGATGGACTTGGATCTATAGACTTCTTATTAATTAAGTATGATTCATCTCTGAACTCTTAATGAAGTGAGGCTTGTTTCTGTCCTGCCATGTAGACCTAAGTTTAATTTGGTTGTTATATGGGGGTGGGGAGGAGGATGAGGAGGGAGGTGGTTACTATTCTAGCCCATTGTCTGTCGTCAGAATACCTTGTGGCACTGTGAGGAGTGGATGCGTGTGCCCCTTACTAGACACGGCCCAGCCTTCTCCATCTCACATCGTCTATTTCGAGAGGGTTTTCCTCTGGTTTTGAACCAGTTCTCATTTTTTGTCTGATGTGCTTACTTATGTAAGCTATGTAACTAGCTTTCTCTTTCAGTTATTTGTGAACATTCACAACTACATGCATATGTTAACTTTTTTTGACGAAGCATCCATTTCCTGGTCTTTCCCACTGGGAAGAGGACCATATTCAAAGTGAATTGGTTGGAGCAAGGCTGCTTTGTTGTACAACCCCAATGGCCATGCCAACCTGGAATGCCTTGTGAATTTTCCCTTGGATATGTCCATTGTACAGGCCAAGGGTTGTTGCATTGTCTTTAGTTCAAATTAAGTTTCAAACTTTCCAGTCCATTTTTATGCTTTGTCTTAATTAGAGAAACTTTATGGAATTTTTGAAATGTAATGAGCTTTATTGAATATTAATTTCTGTGTTCATGTGCTTCCCCTGCTTCATGGATAAATTTTACTGTTCAGTGGAAGCTCTGCTGCTATATTATTATTATTATTATTATTATTATTATTATTTTGAGACAGAGTCTCACTCTGTCACCCAGACTAGAGTGCATTGGCGCAGTCGTGGCTCACTGCAACCTCTACCTCCTGGGTTCAAGCGATTCTCCTGCCTCAGCCTCCTGAGTAGCTAGGACTACAGGCACGCGCCATCACCCCTGGCAAATTTTTGTATTTTTAGTAGAATCTGGGTTTCACCGTGTTGGCCAGGCTGGTCTTGAACTGACCTCAGGTGATCCACCTGCCTCGGCCTCCCAAAGTGTTGGGATTACAGGCGTGAGCCACCACACCCAGCCTCTGCTGCTGTTTTAACTGGTTGATGAGAGCTGTCTATGTCTGGGCAGTGCATATTATTTCTGTCCTTGACCTGTTTCTTTTAAGAGTGTTTAAAACTGTGATCCTTTAATGTTACAGGCTTTATTGCTTCTAGGCCGAACCTCTTGCCATCTTGATCCATTCGCTTTTCATCAAAAATGGTCATTATATTTATACTTGTTTTGAATTCTGACTTTTTTTTTTTTTTGATACTTTGTTTCTAGTCACGCCCATAAAAACACAGTAATGGAAGTGAAATTAAACCTTAATGGCAATTGGCTACTCACAGCATCACGTGATCATCTCTGTAAACTTTTTGATATCAGAAACCTAAAAGAAGAGCTTCAAGTCTTCCGAGGTCATAAGAAAGAAGCCACAGGTCAGTGGCTGTGAGACGCTTCTCTTTGACAAGGGCAGCTGTGGCATTCTCAGATCCTGACCGCCGTGTCTTTTCCCCTGTCTGTGTTCTGCAGCTGTGGCCTGGCATCCTGTTCATGAAGGACTGTTTGCCAGTGGAGGCTCTGATGGCTCTCTGTTATTCTGGCATGTTGGGTATGTAAGATTTAGTATGTGAAAAAGTCGTGTATTTTGTGAAGAGAGCACCTGAATGTGTGCAGACATGATAGTTTTGTAACTTTTTGAGTGTTCATATATCCTATATCAGAGACTGCTTGCAGTTTTCAATTCTAAATCCAGCCTGGAATAGAAAATGTACCTCTGTTTGTGGATATGGAAGTCATTAAGGAGGAATAAAATAGATTTCCTAGTTTCTAAATGCTTGCAGCCTTTTCCCCTATGAAGTGCTCTTTGGATGAAAGGGTAAATGTCCTTTGGCAATGACAAGCCAGTACCCCTGAGACATGTGGAATTCACCAGAGTCCAAGTCCAGGCTTTGGTAGCTTCGTTTTAAGGGTAACAGAAAATGTCTTTTTTGAGGGGAGGGAGGAGCTGGGTAACTGTTGTGAAAAAGTCTTCTCTCTTTGGCGCTGTTGCAGGGTAGAGAAGGAAGTGGGTGGGATGGAGATGGCCCACGAAGGGATGATCTGGAGTCTGGCCTGGCATCCTCTTGGGCATATTCTCTGCTCAGGCTCAAATGACCATACTAGGTAAGCTTTATATTGAAATAGCAAAGCTTTATATGGAGCAACAGGAAATAAATACTGTATGGGTTTATTTTTATTGGTTGATTGATATATTAATTTATATTCCAACTTATTCTTGGGAACATTTTTGTAGTGGTTTACAAACACTTATATTGCAATAAAGAGATTGGGTATTGAATATGGTTTTGGCTATTCAAATTTTGTTTTGCCTTCTGACTTAAAAGTTGTCCTTTTTTTTTTTTTTCTTTGAGACAGGGTCTCTGCCCAGGCTGGCATGCAATGGTGCGGTCTCAGCTCACTGTAGCCTCAACCTCCCTGGGCTCAGGTGATCCTCCTACCTCAGCCTCCTGAGTAGCTGAGACTATAGGCACACACCACCACACCTGGCTAATTTTTGCATTTTTTGTAGAGGTGGGGTTTCACCGTGTTGCCCAGGCTGATGTCGAACTCCTGGGCTTAAGCAATCCTCCTGCCTCAGCCTCCCAAGGTGCTGGGATTACAGGCGTGAGCCACCTTGCCCAGCCCCACATTTTACTCTTATTTTTATTATTATTTTAAGAGACAAAGTCTTATTCTGTCACCCAGACTGGAGTGCTGTGGTGAGATCACACAGCTCATTGCAGCCTCAAACTCCTGGGCTCAAGCCATCTTCCCACCTTAGCCTCCTGAGTAGCTGAGACTACAGGTGTGTGCCACCACACCCAGCTAACTTTTTGATTTTTATTTTGTAGAGACAGGGTTTTGCTGTATTGCCCAGGCTAGTCTTGGACTCCTGGACTTAATCCTCCTGCCACAACCTCCCAAAGTGCTGGGATTACAGATGTGAGCCAAAGTGTATGACCTCACATTTTAAATTTGTAGAAGAAACAAATTGTAAAAACTTGTTGTGTTTACCAAGGGTCTGCCTAGTACTGTTAAGTGCCCAGAAAAATACTGAAACCATGCTTCTCTTCTCCTCTAATTATTTTTACAGCAAATTCTGGACTCGAAACCGACCAGGTGATAAAATGCGAGATCGATATAATCTAAACCTTTTACCTGGAATGTCTGAAGATGGAGTAGAATATGGTGAGACTCTTGCACATCTGTCCTTCTTTGAAATCTGGTATTCTGTTATAGAAGTGTTAGATGTTGGGAAGATTATACAAAATGAATTTTAATTTTATAGTAGATTTATTTATAAATCATCGGTGACATTCATTTTTATAAAGCATTAATTTTATCAGTCGCTACTTTTATAAATTCTCTATTGACAATGGTGTATTACTATTTATAGATGACCTTGAACCTAATAGCCTGGCAGTAATTCCAGGAATGGGAATACCAGAACAACTAAAATTAGCTATGGAACAAGAACAGATGGGTAAGAGAAGTTACACAGATACATTTTATTTTTATAAATTTTTTTCTTGACCTGTTTATCTTCCTGATAAATATATTGAAATACCAAAATGATTTATGTTGAGAAATGTTGATAAAAATTATACAAACGGCATAATACTCAAAATCTCTTCCAATAATGTGTTCATTGATCAAGTGGCCAATTTCTTTAAGAGGCAAAGGCAGGGAGAGGGATTGCATTGGGAGTTATACCTGATGTAAATGACGAATTGATGGGTGCAGCACGCCAACATGGCACAAGTATACATATGTAACAAACCTGTGCGTTATGCACATGTACCTTAGAACTTAAAGTATAATAATAATTAAAAAAAAAAAAAGAGGCAAACCACTTTTCTTTATGGTTACAGGGAAAGATGAATCAAATGAAATTGAAATGACAATTCCAGGTTTAGACTGGGGGATGGAGGAAGTGATGCAAAAGGATCAGAAAAAAGTACCTCAGAAGAAAGTTCCTTATGCCAAACCCATTCCTGCTCAGTTCCAGCAGGTAAGTAAAAGTGATTCCACCTCATCCACGCAGAGAGGTTTTGGTTGGTTAGTTTGACATTTCTCTTGGATTATCTCACCGTTGAAGGTGTTTCTATACTGGAGCATTTTTCCCATATTCATGCACTGTTAGACATGGTTCTCATCTACTGCTTTGCAGTTGTATTGAGTTTGTTATCAGTCTTCTCTGTTCTGTCCTCACCTGCTTATTATCATCCATGCTATGAGAGGAAATAGAAGAAAGGCACGGAGCAGAGGGAGTATGGGAGCATGCTGATTCTCTTCTCCATTGTTTATCTATCTTCTGCTTTAATTGTCCCCTCAACACAAAGGGCATGTACCCTATGAAAAGGCTGGCAAGCTTTGCATTCTTAATAACATGCAGTATCTTGCAGCTTTTATCACCATAGTAATTTCTACCTAGTAATATGTCAGTAAGAATTAGCATGAGTCATGTACTTGAGTCATGGAGAAAAGGTATAAAGAAAGACGGTTCGGAGGTTAGATTGAGCAGATGACATTGTAGAGTGGTTTTCTCATTTTATCATTGTGATTTTCATACTTAGGGTATATTTTAGTATTCTCTTCTTTCCCAAGGCTTGGATGCAAAATAAAGTTCCAATTCCTGCTCCAAATGAGGTGCTGAATGACAGAAAAGAAGACATTAAATTGGAAGAGAAGAAAAAAACACAAGCAGAAATTGAGCAAGAAATGGCTACATTACAGTATACTAACCCACAACTTCTGGAGGTGTGTGAAGCTCTTTAGGGGGGAATTGAGGATGAGCTAAGAGGGTAGTGGTGGCATTTTTATTGATATGCTCTTAAGGAAAAGGGAAGGGACTCTCCAATGGTCTGACAAGCACCGCCATTTCCTCTTGCTATGCTAGAAGACTAGTTTCCAAAAGAATCCTGTTTCATAAAATTTTAAAAAATGTGTTATTTATGTATTTTGTTTTATTTATTTTATTTTATTTTAGAGACAGAATCATGCCCTGTCACCCAGGCTGGAATGCAGTGGTGCGATCATGGCTCGCTACAACCTCTGCCTCTCAGGCTCAAGTGCTCCTCCCACATTAAGCCTCTTGAGTGGCAGAGACTACATACACGCACCATCACGTCCGAGTAACTTTTTTTTTTAAAGTGACTTCCTTGAGTCATATCTTGGACTTTTAAAACCCAATTAGGGTCAGGCGTGGTGGCTCACACCTGTAATCCCAGCACTTTAGGAGGTTGAGGCAGGCAGATCACCTGAGATCAGGAGTTCGAGACCAGCCTGGTCAACCTGGTGAAACCCCACCTCTACTGAAAATACAAAAATTAGCCGGGCATGGTGGTTGCATGCCTGTAGTCCCAGTGACCATGGGAGGCTGAGGCAGGAGAATCACTTGAACTCCAGAGGCAAAGGTTGCAGTGAGCTGAGATCTCACCACTGCACTCCAGTCTGCACCACAAAGTGAGACTCTGCCTCAAAAACAACAATAACAACAACAAAAACGGAATTAGTGGGGCAGTGAGTAGATCTAAGTTAAATATACATTTTAAATTGAAAAGATAAAGCCAACATAGTTTTAATTTGAATTCACCTATTTATGAAAGACTTTTTCTTTTTTGTCAGCTCATATAGCAGGTAGCTTGTTCTTATTTTTCCTACCTGTGTTAGCTACCAAGAATGATGAAAGTGGTGAATTATTGGGCTTTCCCTGATCAAGATGGACATAAATAATCCTGACTAGGCCAGGCACAGTGGCTCACGCCTGTAATCCCAGCACTTTGGGAGGTGAGGCAGGAGGATCAGTTGAACCCAGGAGTTTGAGATCAGCCTGGGCAATACAGCAAGACCCTATCTCTACTACTACTACTACTACTACTACTAATAATAATAATAATTAGCTGGGTGCGGTGGCACGTGCCTGTAGTCCCAGCTACTCTGGAGGCCGAGGTGGGAGGATCGCTTGAGTCTAGGAGGGTGAGGCTGTAGTGAACCATGATTGCACCACTACACTCCAGCTTGGGGGACAGAAAAAAAAAATAAGGAAAAAAAAATCCTTACTGTTGTGTCCCAGGACTTAAAAAGAATGAGAAAGAACCTGAAACTCCTTACAGTGCTTGAGTGTTGCATGGACCCTAATTACCACTGGAGAATGAAGAGTTTGAGCAGTTTTTATGTTTATTTTGAGAGTCCCCTAATGGAATACATGACAGCAATATTGTCATTTTCAAGGGTTCTGGCCTATTTATTCAACATGCTTTTTTCTTTCTTTCTTTCCAGCAACTTAAAATTGAAAGACTTGCACAGAAACAAGTTGAGCAAATTCAGCCTCCTCCCTCATCTGGCACCCCTCTCCTTGGACCCCAGCCTTTTCCAGGACAAGGTCCAATGTCTCAGATTCCTCAAGGTTTTCAACAGCCCCATCCATCTCAGCAGATGCCAATGAACATGGCTCAAATGGGGCCTCCAGGTCCACAGGGACAGTTTAGGCCTCCTGGACCCCAGGGACAAATGGGACCACAAGGTCCTCCACTGCATCAGGGAGGTGGGGGGCCACAAGGATTCATGGGACCACAGGGACCCCAGGGCCCGCCCCAGGGGTTGCCACGGCCTCAGGACATGCATGGGCCCCAAGGAATGCAGAGGCATCCTGGACCTCATGGCCCTTTGGGACCTCAAGGGCCACCTGGACCACAAGGTAGTTCTGGTCCTCAAGGTCATATGGGTCCTCAGGGTCCACCTGGCCCACAGGGTCACATAGGCCCCCAAGGTCCGCCTGGCCCTCAGGGTCACTTGGGCCCACAGGGGCCTCCGGGTACTCAAGGTATGCAGGGACCACCTGGTCCCAGAGGAATGCAAGGACCTCCTCATCCTCATGGGATCCAAGGCGGGCCAGGGTCTCAAGGGATCCAAGGTCCTGTGTCTCAGGGACCTCTGATGGGATTGAATCCAAGAGGAATGCAGGGGCCTCCAGGCCCCCGGGAGAACCAGGGTCCTGCTCCCCAAGGGATGATGATGGGCCACCCGCCTCAAGAGATGAGAGGACCTCACCCTCCGAGTGGACTGCTGGGACACGGCCCTCAGGAAATGAGAGGTCCTCAGGAGATCCGAGGCATGCAGGGGCCTCCGCCCCAAGGATCAATGCTGGGACCTCCCCAGGAACTGCGAGGACCTCCAGGCTCACAAAGTCAGCAGGGGCCACCCCAGGGCTCTTTAGGACCTCCACCCCAGGGTGGCATGCAAGGACCCCCCGGACCTCAGGGACAGCAGAACCCAGCAAGAGGGCCACATCCATCTCAAGGGCCTATACCATTCCAGCAACAGAAAACGCCTCTGCTAGGTGATGGGCCCCGGGCCCCCTTCAACCAGGTATTACTCATTTCCAACTTACCGGCATTACCACACTGGGAAAATACGCTCTGCACAGAAGCGATACTGCTGAGTAGTGTGGAAAAGGGTCACAGCTGGATATAAATACTTATTAAGTAGTGGCAGTAGCTTAAGATACTAGCATCCTGGCTGAAGAAGGAAATCATAAGAATGATGAGTTAGGTTATACTCCCATTAAGTCCATCTCAGTATTCATTTTTACTTCTCACCTTTTTTCTTTTTTTTGGTAATAGGGTTTCTTCCAGAAAAGGTCAACTCTCATTTGAGTACAGTTGATAATTGTCCCAGGGCTCCAGGAGAGCTGTGACCCTGAGGAGGAAGCATGCTTTACCTGGTGGTCGGCTCTGAGGCTGTCATGCCTCCTTTTCCGGGCCCTTTACATTGCAGCCTGGTGTTCCATGGGCCTGCCAGCCACTGAGTCACCAACTCTGCTTTGAAGAGATAGGATGGAGTATTTAACCATGAGTATACTATAGACTGTATACCTCACTCTGTTTATTACAGTGAATAGAAATAAACGAGACCTGTGATTCCAGAATTGAGCTGAGCATTCTGGAAATGGTGACCCTTTGGATGAAACTCTGCTCAAGTTGTTTTCAGCTCACATATAACAGTATTTGCAGGAAGGAGCATTTCTGTAGAAATTCTCCTTTTTTGAAGACTCTGTTTTTGTTAGCCAATTTTTATTGCTCATTCTCTGAGCTTGTGCTTGAGAGATACTGTGAAGTTCAGGTTGCTTGGGGGAGTGAATTACAAAAAGAATTGCGTGAGCATAAATAGATGTAATACTGCTCAGCTATGTGCGTTTTATGCTTTTCTCAAGTTCTTAGTCTGGAGGCATTATTTGGGTATGAATAACTGAGTTGTGTCCCTGAAAACTCACTTTTGGTCCATTGTGGACCAAAAGTGAGTGAGTAAGCGAATGTTGACTCCCTGAGACACTTGGAGAAAGGGGATGCTACGGATGTAGAAAGCACAATCTGTTTTGGTTTTTCAAATACCACCAGGAATCCCTAATGTAAAGATGACCATTGGGTTCCCTGAACTCAACTAACTAGCTAAAACAAATTAGCTACTATTCTAAAGTAGATCTTCCAGAACCTAAAAGTGTCATAGCAATGGGAAATCTGATGGCATCTGAGTTATTTCCAGATTTTTATTCAGCACTTCTCAGAAGTTAGGATGAATTAAATAGAGGATTGCCATTCTAAATTGCCGTAAATCTTGAAGTATTATATATTTTATTAATTTACTGCTCAGTTGTATGTGTGTATAATATTTATTATAAGCTGTTTTCCTAACTTTTTGGTAGTAAATTAACAGTTTTCATTTTGGAGGATTAAAAAAATGTGAACTTTAGCTACTGTGTTATAACTGAAACATGTCAGAGTCACAAGGACAGGCCTGAGTTTCTGGGACAATTCGATGAGATTTTTTATTGTACCATGTAGTAAAAGATTTTATACATGGAAAGCATGATTCTGAAATTTTAATTGACCTATAGAAATACTGGTAGAATGAGTCTGAAGATCTGATACTTTGTAGTGCATTTCAGATCTCAGAAGTTGCCTGATGAACATTTGTGCTCTTTTTCCTTATATGCTGAAATATAACTTGCTTCACATTAACCAGACCAATTACTTAAACCAGTTGTTTTAATTGGTTTAATTTAGTGTTACTGTGTTAGGATTTCTGACATTCCATTAATGCTCTTTTTTGGCATTACAAGTAAAGATCTAATTTTAAATAAAAGTTGTCAACAGGTTTAAAATACAGGTGTTTTAAAAAAATTATTATAGTACGAGAGGTATCTCCTTTCTCCTGATTTAAGGACAATGTTGCTGTCATCTCACTAGCTAAATATTTACTGGGTGTTTTTATGTTGTCATGTTATGATACAATCGCTATTTATGTAGCACAAGCCTGTGATTTCATACCCTCACTTTAAAAACATATTTTCAGGAAGGACAGAGCACAGGCCCCCCACCCCTGATACCAGGCCTAGGGCAGCAGGGAGCACAAGGTCGCATTCCTCCTCTGAACCCTGGACAAGGACCTGGCCCCAACAAAGGTAAGTATCTGCTCAGCTGAATAAAATATTATATTCTACCACCTTTGTGCACAGTTTACAGTAAATAGTTTTGTTGGTCAGTCATTGATAGACTGGTCATTTGAACCTCTCGGCAAAATAAGGGCATGGTCATTCAGGTAGGAACTTTGTCTTTGGTTGTTTTCTTAGATCGGTTTAGTAGGCAGCAGCGCTGGCCAGAGGAAGTAAGCCCCTCACCCCAGAAGCTGACAGTGAAGGCACCCGAGCAGGCTCCAGCAGTCGTGCCTGTGTGGCAGGGCTGGCCTTGCCCATCTGTTGCCAATGCAGGTGGTTCCTGTGCTCACTGAGTGCATATGTATGTTTCTACCATCCTGAAGAGATGAATTGTTTCTGCTTAAATTTTTTGACAGTGCTTTTATTATCACACCGTGTCCTCCCAAATCCTGTCATATATTGAATTCTTTAGCTGGTTATGTAGTTGTGCACCATTTGAAAAGAAGAAAGCACTCTACCCATATGTGGTTCCTCAGGTTGTTGATATGAAAAGGAAAGAGATGAGAATGATTAGTATTGAGATGTGGGGCTGTTTGGAAGTTTAGAGTTAATCCTTCCGGAGCTGGAGCAGGAGCGTGGTAGGCAGCACGCTGTTGGGGAGAGTTGGAGGGGGTGACTCGGAGTGTGGATGGAGGGGAGTGAGGAAACACTGTGTTATGTTCGACACACACTTCATAGCAGGGAGAAACCACAACTCGGAGAATCAGGAGGACCGCAGAGGTTGCCCTTCACAGAACTTTACTCTCTCAGTTTTAATTGGCTAAGCCCACAGCACTGTGTAGTACATGTTAAGATTCTTTTTTTTTTTTTTTTTTGAGACGGAGTCTCGCTCTGCCACCCAGGCTGGAGTGCAGTGGCCGGATCTCAGCTCACTGCAAGCTCCGCCTCCCTGGTTCACGCCATTCTCCTGCCTCAGCCTCCCGAGTAGCTGGGACTACAGGCGCCCGCCATCTCGCCCGGCTAGTTTTTTGTATTTTTTAGTAGAGACGGGGTTTCACCGTGTTCGCCAGGATGGTCTTGATCTCCTGACCTCGTGATCCACCCGTCTCGGCCTCCCAAAGTGCTGGGATTACAGGCTTGAGCCACCGCGCCCGGCCTCATGTTAAGATTCTTGCCCCCATTTTATCCAATTAAGAAAAGTTCTTGTCAGCATTACAGCCCTGGGACTTTGTGAATTTATGCTAATCTTGAATTGATGTGTGATATTAGAGGTAAGAAAGAGATAAGGGAACTAGAGTGTTTACTGCTTTCTCGTTGTGTGGAAGCGGTAGTAGAGGCTCTACGGAAGGAAGGTGGCCCACAGGGAACTAGAGAAACAAAAGGAGAGTCTTTTACCCCCCAAGTTATCGCCATCAGCAAACTGAGAGCTGCCTCTCTTCCTCTCCCTGCCCTGTGTCTGTCTCCACCTCCTTCCCTCTCATCCTTGCTCTTTCCCTGTTCTCTTTATCCCCCGCCCCCTTTCTTTCTCTTCCTCCTTTCTCCTCCCAGGGACCAAAGGGAGAAGGGAGAGCCGAGAAAGTGGCCCTGCCATCCCCTACTGGAATAACCGCCGCCGCCGCCCCATCACTGGTGGCCACATCCCTTCTAATTTGTAGTGGTGGGTTTCTTTCCTTGAAGAGCAGGGTACTTTTAAACAGATAGAGGTAATGGGAGGATTAATATTCATAGGTAAGTCCGAACGGAATATGTTTAGCTTCCTTACTCCAAAGGTCTGCTGTTTCTGAGATTACACTAAGTTCAAACAACATCATGTCAGTGAAGAAGCCATTAGCTGCAGGAACACACTGAGAAGTGAAGGAGCCTGTCTACCAGAAGGAAATGGAGCTAGGATCTTTGCAAACTGCTGAGTAGAGGGGAGAGGACGGGTAAATGAGACAGATGGAAAAGAGCTGGAAAAGAGAGACTCCTTTAATGGCACATTTTTATCCTGAGATTTCCAAGCATTTAATATATATTGCATGGTAAGGAAGAATTGAAATAGCCAATAGAAATGAATGAAAATGCAAAGGGAGGGGCCGGGTACAGTGACACATGCCTGTAATCCCAGCACTTTGGGAGGCTGACTGGATGTATCACTTGAGGTCAGGAGTTCAAGACTAGCCTGGCCAACATGGTGAAACCCTGTCTCTACTAAAAATACAAAAATTAGCCAGGCGTAGTACCTGTAATCCCAGCTACTCGGGAGGCTGAAGCAGGAGAATCACTTGAATCCGTAAGGTGGAGGTTGCAGTGAACTGAGATCATGCCACTGCACTCCAGCCTGGGTGACAGAGTAAGCCTCTGTCTCAAAAAAAAAAAAAAAAAAAGAAAAGAAAAAGAAAAAGAAAGAAAGAAAAGAAAGAGGAGGGATGCTGTTGGCGGGGAGGTGAGAATTATGGCTGGCTGGGGTACAGGAGGGGTTTGTCTTTATTGCCAGGGAAAAGCAGTAAAAGGCATAAACTGGGCTATTGGAGGAATTTCACTTTAAAAACACAGTTTTTGTTTTTAGAATCAAGAGTATCCTTTTACTACCTACTTTTTAAAAGTGCTTGATTTAAACTGTATGTTGACCAAAAATAGGTAAACATTTACAAAAGCTGCAGTAGTTCAGTAGCTGGGAAAACAGTCCCTTCCAAGTTAGGAGGTGAACTAAGTTAACCATCACACATTTAACTGGCATCTTTCCATCTTTATTCAGTACTTTCACTGTGGTACATATTTTCAAGTATTTTAGAAAACTTTAGTGGGATTCCAAACACTGTCTTCAAAGAATGGTGAGAATATTGTAGATGAGGAACAACATTCATAGAGAGGTGCAGAAAACCCCGACACTGAGCCCAGCAGGGTGGTCATCAGGCAGGTGTTTGAGAGGCTGGGATTGCACGTACCTTACAGAGGAATCAAGTGCAACAAGCTGGGGTTAGAGGAGGGATGGCATGGGTGGCAGTGGCGCCCTGTTGATGGGTGCAGAGGTGAATTCTTGGGGTTAGAGGAGGGATGGCATGGGTGGCAGTGGCACCCTGTTGATGGGTGCAGAGGTGAATTTTTGGGGTTAGAGGAGGGATGGCATGGGTGGCACTGGCGCCCTGTTGATGGGTGCAGAGGTGAATTCTTGGTGCGCTTAGAGGCAGGGATGGCATTAGGGTCGGCAGTTGTGTCACGCCTGTTGATGGGTGCAGCAGGTGAATTCTAATGAAAGGGTTAGAGGAGGGATAGGCATGGGTGGCAGTGGATGCTCCTGTCTGATGGGTGCAGGAGGCTCTCGAATTTTTGGGGTGTAAAGGAGGGATGGCATGGAGTGGCAGTGGCTGATCTCCTGTTGAGATGGGTACATTTGCGGTGAATTTTTGGGGTTAGAGGAGGGATGGCATGGGTGGCAGTGGCAAAGCTCCTGTTCGATGGGTGCAATGCCTCAGGGACATTTGTCTCCTAACTAAGCTGAGAGTTAGAGGAGGGATGGCATGGGTGGCAGTAAAGAATGTGCCCTGAATTGATGGAGATGCTAGAGGTCAGACATGTTTTGGCAGGTTTAGAGGAAGGGATGGCATGGGTGGCAGCTTGGCGCCCTGTTAGATGGGTGCAGCGGCCCTCCAAATCATCACATGGGCCCGATGTCAGAGGAGGGATGGCATGGGTGGCAGTGGCGGGCCTGAGCATGGGCCCGAGAGGGGGCCTTTCCGGGGTGGCCAGGACTGCAGGGGTCCCCCTGATAGGCGTGGCCCTCACCCAGACTTCCCCGATGACTTCAGCAGACCAGATGACTTCCACCCTGACAAGCGCTTTGGCCACCGGTTACGTGAATTTGAGGGGCGAGGAGGACCTTTACCGCAAGAAGAGAAGTGGAGGCGAGGGGGCCCTGGGCCTCCGTTTCCCCCTGATCACAGGGAATTCAGCGAGGGGGATGGCCGGGGTGCAGCCCGAGGCCCTCCGGGGGCATGGGAAGGCCGCAGACCTGGAGACGAACGTTTCCCCCGGGATCCCGAGGACCCACGTTTTCGAGGGCGCAGAGAAGAAAGGTGGGACAGATACTTTGTGGGCCCATTCCATCTTCAGTGGAGCTTTTTACCTGCTCTCTCCACAAAGGTCTCTTTCTTCTTTTTCTTGAGGAAAGAGAATTACATCAATTACTAGCCCTACACTCTCTAGAGTTTGCATTTGGACTTTTAAAAAAAGTGTGCTTTTTTAACCTTAGTCTTGTTTTAATCTTTGCTGTCTAGAAGTCTTTTTCGTTTTGCTTATTTTTTTATTTTTTGGTCCTTTTAAAGAGATGGGAGGATCAGTATACTACAAGACTTGCTGGGATTTGACTTAAAATTTCCAGGTTCTTCTTGATTAGAATGATGAAATATGAGGCAGCTACCTAGATTGGAAATAAAGGGGTTGTGAAATAGATGCAAGTTTTGTGTAGTTGCCCAATAATCTTAACAAACTTAAACTGAAAAACAATCTTCCTGTTAAACTTAGATCAGGCTTGAACACTCATCTCAGCCTGCTTGGGGAGTTTAAGGAACAGAAGAAATGTGGAGAAAGAAACAGGAATTAGCCCAGGACCAGTGTGGCTTATGCCTGTAATCCCAGCACTTTGGGTGGCTGAGGCAGGAAGATCACTTGAGGCCAGGAATTCAAGAACAGCCTGAACAACATAGTGTAACTCCATCTCTACAAAAAAAAATTAAACATTAGCTGGGTGTGGTGGTGCACGCCTGTAGTCCTAGCTACTCAGGAAGCTGAGGTGGGAGGATCAGCTGAGGCCAGGAGGTTACAGTGAGTTATGATTATGCCATTGCACTTCAGCCTGGGCTACAGAGCAAGACCCTGTCTCTTAAAAGAAAAACAAAACAAAACAAACACCCAGGAAATAGTAAAATCTCAAGTGAGACTCAGAATATTAAAGATGATGATAATTGAGTGTTTATTTTGTGTCAGATGATGTTACCTCATTTAATTCAAGGAATTTGTTTTAATTTAGGAAATTAATGACCTCATTTTATTTAAAGAATTTGTGAGATGGGTGCGACTGTCAGCATCTTATGCTGATTCAGACAGAGTAAGAGCAGTGTCTTGACTTTCCGAGGTCTGGCAGGTGGTAGATGTCAGAGATGGGCTTCAGGCCCATGCTGTTCAGCACTTCCGCTTTTACTGTAGTCTCTGACTGCTCCTTAGCTATCCATGTCCTTTCATCTCATTTTTTTTTTTTTCTTGAGACGGAGTCTTGTTCTGTCATCAGGCTGGAGTACAGTGGCACGATCTCAGCTCATTGCAGCCTCCACCTTTCGGGTTCAAGTGATTCTCCTGCCTCAGCCTCCTGAGGAGCTGGGATACAGGCGCACGCCACCTCGCCTGGCTAATTTTTGTATTTTTAGTAGGATGGGGTTTCACCATGTTGGCCAGGCTGGTCTTGAACTCCTGACCTCAAGTGATCCACGTTCTTCAGCCCCCCAGAGTGCTGGGATTACAGGCGTGAGCCACCGTGCCTGGCCCTTTCATTCCATTTCTTACTCTTCTTGTGAATAGGTAGTTAATGCTGGGCACAGTGGCTCACTGTGGAGGCCGGCCGAGGTGGGCGTCGTGAGGTCAGGAGTTCGAGACCAGCTTGGCCAACATGGTGAAACCCTGTCTCTACTAAAGATACAAAAAACTAGCCAGGCATGGTGGTGCGTGCCTGTAAATCCCAGCTACTTGGGAGGCTGAGGCAGGAGAATCGCCTGAACCCAAGAGGCAGAGGTAGCAGTGAGCTGAGATTGCACCACTGCACTCTAGCCTGGGTGACAGGGCGAGACATATATATATATATAGTGGTTGGTGGTTGAGTTATGGTTGGCCAGCCCACCCTCAGGGGTGGTGAGAAAAGCATGGCTGATGACAGGCCCGGAAGCATGACATAGTGAGGGCTAAGGAAGCAATTGTTTTGGGAAGGGGAGATAGGGAGGTTAAAAATAAAGATGTAAGGGCTCCCAGTGTTTTTAAGACCCTCTCTTAATGATATGCAAGCATTACCTTTGACATGGCTTTTTATGACTAGAACAGCTTTACATCTACATAATGTTCACTGGCTTATTGAATCTCTGCGTCTTGTGCAAAATGTTACATTTTACCTTGTCTTTTTTTCTTTTTTTGAGAGGGAGTCTTGCTTTGTCACTCAGGCTGGAGTGCAGTGGCGTAATCTCTGCTTACTGCAGCCTCCGCCTCCTGGGTTCAAACGATTCTTGTGCTTCAGTCTCCCGAATAGCTGGGATCACAGGCACGCGCTACCACGCCCAGCTGTTTTGTATTTTTAGTAAAGATGGTGTTTAGCCATGTTGGCTAGGCTGGTCTCGAACTCCTGGCCTCAAGTGATCTGCCTGCCTCGGCCTCCCCAAGTGCTGGGATTACAGGCGTGAGCCACCATGCCTGGACACCCTGTCTTGATTTGTATTGTCTTTCATCTGTCTGTGCAGACCCACAGCCTAGGCTGGTGTATAAGAGTGTAAAGGTATTGTGGTTATATAGGAGAAAGTCCTTGTTCTTAGAAGAAACGTACTGAAGCATTTAGGGGTGAAGCTCCTGTTGGCAACTGATTTTCAAATGGTTTAGAAAACATGTTCGTGAGTAGCTGGATGGAGAAGATAAAGCACATGTGGCAAAATATTAAGAAGGGATTGATCTGGGTGGAGGATCTGGGATGTTCATTGTACTGTTCTTTCAGCTTTACTGCAAGTTTGAAAATCTTCCAAGTAGAAGATTAGGGTAAAAGGCAATGGAATGGAAACCAGAGGAAGAGCAGAGGCTCGGCCTGGGAGGAGGCCACGCAGCTCATGCAGAGGGGCCCTGGAGGGCGGCGCCGCTGCCTCTAGTGTGCGCTGCCAAAAGGTCACTTTCTCTTCTTTCGCACAGGCCTCCTGGTACCCTGCGTGCCTCAGCCATGCTCCCAGTCAGTGTAGTCTCCTAGCTCCAGAATTCCTGAGAGAAGGGGAAGCTGCTCACTGAGCAGGGCTCCAGGCTGCCGGCTGGCCAGTGGATGGCTGCCTCTAAGCCAGATGCTGGCCTGTGTGCCTGTCAGCTGTGGGCCAGGGCCATGAGTGCAGCTCGTGGCCACGGAGGCCTGCCCCTGGGTGGAGGCTGTAGGCTGGAGCAGATGGCAGAGCCCCTACCCACAAACAGGTCCAGTATGGTTGGCAGACATGATCTGTGCCCCCATTTTTCTGATTATATAAGTCATAAATGTTCATCATACAAATGTAGATGATAATGACAAGTATTTGTGAGGCAGTGATACAGAACCTGGGCCGAGGGTCAAGACTGGCTGAGGTCAGATCACCAGCACTTACTCTATGTCCTTGAATAAATGACATCAGTAATCTGGGCCTCAGTGTTCTCATCAATGGAGCTGCTGCTAATACCAGCTTCATATGGTGGCTGTGAGAATGAAATGAATGAAACAAAGTATACTCGTAAAGGACTTGGCATGGTATAGGCACTTTAAAAATGTTGATGATGTTGTTATTCCTAAAAGCCTGAAAGAAGCTTACAGTAACCCCACCCTCTCGTATGCTTCCTTCTGGTCTGTTTTTGCCTCTGGTAGTATTAATAGGATTATACAATGTGTCCTTTCAAAATACAGTTTTATTTTGTTTTCCTCCCAATCAGCATTATATCATGCTTTCTCATATCACATGCTTTTTTGAAACGTGTGAACTTAGTGGCAAGGTGTTCCCTGAGATGGACATTCTGCTGTTTTCGCTTTACAGTTTCAGAAGAGGAGCCCCGCCGAGGCATGAGGGCCGTGCTCCCCCCAGAGGAAGGGATGGTTTTCCTGGTCCTGAAGACTTTGGTCCAGAGGAGAATTTTGATGCTTCTGAGGAAGCGGCCCGAGGACGAGATCTCAGAGGTCGAGGTCGGGGTACCCCACGAGGTGAGCGAGTTACTAAGGACACCTGCTCTGGAAGAATAGGGTGCAGAATACAGTGGTTGTGAATATACCGGGAACAGTCTGAGTGCAGCACTGTTTGCTCTGTTGTGTAGGAGGAAGGAAGGGTTTACTTCCCACTCCTGACGAGTTCCCTCGCTTTGAAGGAGGGCGGAAGCCAGATTCCTGGGATGGAAACAGAGAGCCTGGTAAGGAAAAGAACCGCTTGTTGGGTAACTCTAGATAGCAGTTCACAAAGTGAGTTCTGAGGGCCCTCTCTTGGGTGTACCGGGTCCCCTCTTTCCAGCTCATGTCTCCCAGGGGCCTGGGCTGTCTCCTGTCCAGCAGCCACAGATCTTGATCTCAGCAGGTGGAATGAGAGCAGAGGAATCCGCCAGACATTACAGGAATCTATCTGAGTATAAAACAGGACTGCTCTTTCCACTAAATTGTTTTTGGAGAATAAAGTTAAGTAAAATTTTCTCAGTCTCAATTGCTAATATGTTAAATATTCGTAGTTATAACTCTCATTAACAAAATCTCTTAGGAGTCCTCAGTCATTTGAGACTGTAAAGACGTCTTGATGCTACACCACGTGAGAACCAGTTCTCTGGATCTTAGTCTAGGTGGCTTACCCCCTGGCCTGTGGCGGGCATTCAGCATGAGTGAACGGTGGCTTCTGAGTTGCTCCCTCCTCTCAACAGTGTCATTCCCATCTGCTTTTGGTCGCACTGTGCTTTCCTGTAAGGAGATTTGTTTCTTGTTTCAGGGCCGGGTCATGAACATTTTCGTGATGCTCCCCGACCTGATCATCCCCCTCACGACGGTCATTCCCCAGCCAGCAGAGAACGCTCCTCTTCTCTCCAAGGCATGGACATGGCATCCCTACCTCCCCGAAAGCGCCCCTGGCATGATGGCCCAGGCACTTCTGAGCACAGAGAGATGGAGGCCTCAGGAGGCCCTTCTGAAGACCGAGGAGGCAAAGGTAAGAGCAGGCCAGTGGTTATGGTTCCAGGAGCTGCAGGGGCTGGTGGAGGCCTTGCCTGCATCTGCTGCACATGCCCTTGCAGCCTGGGCTGTGCAGAGGCACATGCTCCTAAACGTGGTGCCAGTGCCACACAAGCTGTCATCTGGTGGACTGCAACTTGGCCCCGCACAGGACTCCACTCGCCTCCAGGAATCCCCGTTCGCTTGAGGTTTTCACTTCAGCCCTCTGCCAAGATGCCCCAGTCCTCTCTGCTGGGCTTGCTCTCTGGGAGCCCTGCTCTCACTGGCAGTCTGCCCGCCACGAGGGCTGCTCGGAACCCTCAGGGGCTCTCAGTGGGAGGGGAAGAGTTGTCCTCTCCTGGGTGCTCTGTTGGTTTTTCAGCCTGGATCTAGAGGAACACTGCTTGTGCTCAAAGTCACAAAGACTTTGGAAAACATGGTCTATGGGCAGTGTTTCCGGGGGCACAGGAGATTCTCTCCTCAACTAGAAACTCTGGAGCTTTATTTTATAGGCAGCACTAACTTGAGCCAGGAGTATTCGCCTCTGAAGGCTGACTACAACTCTGGTTGCAAGGCAGCGGGGGAGGTGCACAGGTGCTGTGGCTCGGAGGCTCCTGGGAAGGCTGCTCCCCGCGTGCCCCAGCTTGTGCTCTGCTCCCGAAGTTGGCCTGTCTGTGTGGACAGTCCTTCCAGTACAGAGTTCTGCCATTTGGTCTTTTTGGGTTTTTTTCTGTCGCCCAGGCTGGAATGCAGTGGTGTGATCTTGGCTCACTACAAGCAACCCCCGCCTTCTGGGTTCAAGAGATTTTTGTGCCTCAATCTCCCCAGTAGCTAGGACTACAGGTGTGTACCACCACGCCCAGCTAATTTTCGTGTTTTTAGAGAGATGGGCTTTTGCCACGTTGGCTAGGCTGGTCTCGAACCCCTGGCCTCAAGTGATCCACCTGTCTTGGCCTCTCAAAGTGCTGGCATTGCAGGCGTGAGCCACCGTGCCCGGCCTGCCATTTGGTCTTGATAGTTGTTTGTCTCAACAAAACCCTCAGAAATTACCTTATGTATCATCAATAGATCTCCCTGCATAAACATACTATACTACTAGCCAGCGTGCTGTGACCTCGGCTGTCTTGGGTCCTTGGCGCGCCATTATTAGGTCCCTCTGGTCAAGGACGTGCAATTAGCATGGGAATGACGTAGGAGCTGACACGCTGCACAGGTGCCCTCAGGTGGGTTGAAGCTGCTCTTTGTAAGAAAAGAAGCCAAGATTGTTCCTTTGGCTGGTTCTCCTAACCTCATCTCAGCTAGATTCATATTCTATTACAAAATATAAGACCGCGGATAGTTTGCAGTAGTCTTCTGAGAGGGCATTATGGGAGATGTGACCAAATCCTATCATTCCTGAGGAAAAAATTCTTACAAGGTAGATTTTTTTTTCCTTTTTCTTTCTTTTTTTTTTTTTTTAAATATATTCTCAAGCTCCAGCAGAATGAAAGAATTTTAATAGTACCTAAACATTTGTGTGTTCAAGTCTGAAGCAACTTAAGCTGTGCCTAGGTGATATAACCTGAAAGCCAAGTGTTTTGTGGGGTTTTTGTACTTTTCTTTTGTTTTTTCAAGAAATATTTTACTAATTATGAAAAGGAAGCCAAAAGTGCCACATGTCACAGGACAGTTCCAGTGAACACTCATCCTAGTTGGAGCACTTTTTATTAACATTAGCAGCGTGTACTTCCAAAGTCAAGTCAGTGTATTCAAACCTTCCCTCAACATACCCTGGTGGCTGGGAGCAGGTAGGTACACTTCCCATGGCCTGGGACATGGCCCAGTGTGGCCGGATCTCCCTGAAGGTGCTCTGTGCTCATCTCTTGGCTTCCCATCGTCTGTCACAGCCCTGGGGACACGGATCTGGCTGATGCTGAGGCCCATGGCAATAAGCCAGGAAGGGGGAGGCAGGGTCAGGAAAGGGTAGAGGCACACCTCTCAGTACTCTGAATACCACTGCCAGTCTCCCTGGCACCCACCAGAACTGGTCCACTGTCATCAGAGAGTAAAGTTTGTACTGGGAGTTACTGACAAAGAGTTGCTAATACAAAAAGTCCCATGTGAAATTTTCTTTGTTTCAGGCCGCGGGGGCCCAGGACCTGCCCAGAGAGTGCCCAAATCTGGGCGTTCCAGCTCTTTAGACGGAGAACACCACGATGGATACCACAGAGATGAACCTTTTGGGGGCCCTCCAGGCAGTGGCACCCCTTCTCGAGGGGGCCGGAGTGGCAGTAACTGGGGTAGAGGGAGTAACATGAACTCTGGCCCGCCGAGGCGAGGAACTTCACGGGGTGGTGGAAGGGGTCGGTAGAAGTTGGAACTGAGTACCCTGAGGCCTCTCTGGACAGTATTTAAGAACTTCTTGTGGACTTACCAAGAGAAACAAAAGGAAGCCTGCACCGTTGTAGCCCTGAACTCTTCTGGGCACCTGAATCCCAGGAACCCTCAATGAGGTCTTCAAGATGAAGAGACTGCTGCCAGCTACCAGCCCAGCTGGCCCTGTCCTGTCCTGTCCACCCTCATTGCCCCAACTCCCATGTTGTTTTGTGAAGATAAAAGCTGGGATCTTTTTTTTTTTTTTGTTAAGTCTCACAAGACATGGGGCATCTTCACAAATTTAAGTTCCTGTCCATTTGGAAATTTGTTTCTATGTGTACAGTTTGTCAGAGAAAAACATAAAAGTTTTTGTATGAATACAGAATGTGATTTACGCAAGAATTAACAGAAAACTAGTTGTGGAGTGCTTGCCTTAAGGAAACCTTTGGTTTCCATCGCATCCCATCTACTGAGGAGTGCACGGTTATCGCTGATGTTCATGAGCATAGTAACCACTAAGTCATCTAAATTAATCTCAGCTGTGAACTTTGTGTTTCTCAACAAATTCTGTCACAGCATTTTTGTGATAGAGAAATACTTGAAGATGAATGTAGTTTGTGGTAGGTTCAGAGTTATACTCAGACATGCTCTGACAGATGGAGAACTGAACTCGGAAGAGAAAATGCAGTCTTCTGGCTGTCCAGCGAGGGAGTCCCCCTTGGAAGCACCTCCTAGGAATCACAGTTTAGATTTGAATCGCCTTGTCAGGATGAGGAGAGCAACTTGATGTTAGTCAGAAATAACGTCACATGCCCTTTAGATAACTTGAAATCACACATGGAGTTGATAAGGAATGGACCAAAATAGCTCCTAAAACCATTTTGGAACACTTAATTAATTATCTCTTTCTCTTCCATACTAGCTATGTGGAAATACCAGTGTTATGGCAGGGTGTACTTCTAATTCATAAGCCAGACAGATCTTGTCCATGGCAAATTCCTTGTTTGAAATAAACATACCATTTAGCCCAGTTTTGATTGGAAGCCAAAAATTGTTTGTTATACCCCATGATACTTTCTATACTGACCTTTATTTTGGTTTTACATGGAAGCTTTTATTAAAAGGACTGTCCTATGGCCACCTTAACATTTCATTACATTGGCAGCTTCAGTTTGGCGTCAAGTAAAATTTATTTGGCACATTTAGTGGTGCTGGAAGTTTCATTTTTTCTTCTTTTTTTGAGACAGAGTCTCCCTGTCACCCAGCCGGGAGTGCAGTGGAGCAATCACGGCTCACTTCAGCTTCGACTCTGCCTCAGCCTCCCTAGTAGCCAGGACTACAGGCACACACCACCATGCCCAGCTCATTTTATTTTGTATTTTTTGTAGAGATGGAGTTTCACCACGTCGCCTATGCTGCTCTCAAACTCCCCGGCTCAAGCGGTCCACCTCCTGTGGCCTCCCAAAGTGCTGGGATTGCAGATGTGAGCCACAGGACCTGGCTGCTGCTGCTGAAGTTTCAGTGGTTGCTTAGAAAAGGCATACTGACATAGTTTAACAGTATATGAAACTCTAGCTGGTTCTCCATGAATGTAACAAATAGCAAAAGCTAACTGATTTATGTGGAGAAAATGTCAGCCATATACACTGCTTTTCAGTGTTAGAATCCAGAGACTATTTTTTTTAACTTTGAAATTACAGCTTAATCAGCACCCCACCATAAACATGCTATTATAAGGCTCAAGATTGCTTTAGGTTATGGATATTTCTTCACTCCCCCCCAACTGGTATAGCTTAAAGACAGAGAAACTGTAATCAAATTTCATGAAGCTAAAACCGGATCCAGAGACCAAACCCATATCAAGATTAGCCTTTTTTTCCCTGAGATTCCAGTGGAAAAAATTTCATTATTTTGGGCTGTAACTTTAAAAACATAGTATCTCAAGCAGATAACCAGATCACATTTTAAACATTTTCATTTTACCTTTAAGCTCTACTGGACTTGACAGATCACATTTTGAGAGTGATTTCATTTAGAGAAAACAATAAGCCTACATTATATCTATTAAATACATAATGGCATTTAAAAACATCACTGTCAGAATACATACTAGATGTTGTGATTTGAAGGTTATAAAAACTAGATTTTCAATGTTTGAACTGAGAGAAAATGTTTGAGACAGGGTCTCGCTGTGGCCCAGGCTTGGGTGCAGTGGTGCGATCACAGCTCACTGCAGCCTCGACCTCCTGGGCTTAAGTGATCTTCCCACTTCAGCCCCACCCCGAGTAGCTGGGATCACAGTTGTGTGCCACCACATCTGGCGAATTTTTAAAAGATTTTTTGTGGAGATGGGGTTTAACTATGTTGCCCAGGCTGGTCTTGAACTCCTGGCCTCAAGCGATCCTCCCGCCATGGCCTCCCAAAATGCTGAGATTACAGGTGTGAGCCACCAGCTGAGAAATGTTGAATTTTAAAGTTTTTATTTAAGAAATAAACATTGTAAAACATTATAAAACCCCCAACTATTGCAAGTTCTAGAGAAATTGAGAACAGAAATTTAGGTGACTAGAAAGAACAGCCAATGGCACAAGTCTTTACAATTAAAAAAATAAATCATTCTGAAAATACTGCATTTGCTCCCTCACTAGCAGCCGCCTGAGGTAGGTAACCTTGTTTACTGATGGGGAACAAGGCAGTATTCTTCACCAAATCTCAGGGCGGGTAGCCTGCAAGCCTAAAGTGTGGGTGTTGGCCACTTGCGTCACTTGCTAGGACAGTGCTTAGGGACCTGACTTAGGAACATACATTTTGGGGCTGGAGGAAGCAGCAGTGCTCTACCGCGGCCCGGCAGACACCCTGTTAGGCAACACTGGGATCCAGCTCAGGAAAAGCATTATTTTCAAATTGTGCAAGCCAATGCACAGAAGTGGTCTTCAACCTTGGGGAACGTAGAATCACCTGGGGAGCTTTAAAAAGGTCCTGATGTCTAGGACCTACTTCCCTGGTTCAGACTGCGTTGATCAGAGGTGTGGCTCTTCAAGTAACTGACATGCAGTCAAGCTGGAGAACCACTGGCACACAATGTTTAAATTCTAAATATATTTTACTTCCTAGTGTGTTGCTATTGACAAAACGTAGTCTTCTGGACTCATCAGAATGTTAGGCTCATACTTTTCTGGCAATAAATTACGGTAGGTAAAAGTAACCGCTGAACCTAAAATGAAGGAAGCAGCAATTAGATATAAAAAGCATCTTAAGATCAGCCTGCAAATTGTAAACTAGTTTACAAAGCAGACCATACAATGAGGAATAATTCGAGCTTGTAGAAATCCATGGTCTCCATCAGATACAGGTGTTCTGGATCTAGAATTATCTTCCTATTTGCAGGATTTCCGCAGAGCCCGCTAAGCTTGTACGCGCCCCTTCCTGGATCCCATGCTGCTCGGGGCAGGAAATTTCTTTTGGTCCATCGCTTTCGTCGTGAAATACAGAACTAATTTTCCTTTCATGTTATAAGGCAACATATGTATGATTTTGTTAACTGAAGAAAAAACCCGGGATTAACTCTTAAATAAGTACTTTTAAAAGTACTTACTCAGTGGCTGAATTCGGTGTTTAATAATCTGATACCCTTCTGGATTCGCCGGCACCGAAGAGAATAATTTCCAAGTTTTAGCACAGCCAAAACAAAAAATTACCGTCGCTAAGCTACATCTAGCGCTGGATTTTAAAATGACAAAACAGCCTGAGAAAAATCACGAGAGCAGCTAATTCGAAGAAAAGTCCTTTTTCTTTACTCAGCGGAACCTAAGATCACAGTTACTTCGACAGCAACTTATAACCGTCTCACATCCTGTCACCAGTTCAATGACAAAATCTGTTTTCAGAGCATGTGCCAAGTCCAGCACAAAACGCTGACATCGACGACCTCCCAACGCTGCGGTCGCCTCCCCTGGCAGCAGCCGCTCCCGGCTTTGACTCACAGGCGGTCGCGGCAGGGTCTTCGCCGCGGGCGTCCCGGCACCGGCGTGCAGTCCTCGGCTCGGCAGGGGCAGTCTCCGACGGCGCTGGCTACGCGTCCTTCCCCAGTGGCGCGGGGTCGAGGTCCTCACACGGGCAGCACCTTGGTGAGGCCGGCGCCGCGGCCCAGGCGACCCAGCGCGAGGCGCAGCGCGGTGCCGCCGCCCCAGGGCAGCAGCCCGACCAGCGCGGCCAGCAGCGCGGCTACCTGCGCGCCCGCGCCCAGCACCGTGAGCAGCGTGCTGCGCAGGCCCAGCGCGGCGAACAGCGTGGCGCCCAGCGCTGCCGTGTAGAGCAGCGCGGGCCGGGACGGCGCTTCTTCGCAGCGCAGCAGCCGCCCGCACGCCACGCCGCCCCGCAGCAGCGCGCCTCCCGCCAGCGCCAGCGCCGAGCCCAGCGACCAGAGCAGCGCGAACTTGCGCGCGCGCAGCAGCAGCACCGGCGCGTAGAGCGCGGCCAGGCCGAAACAGAGTGCCGCCAGCAGCAGGCACCCGCCGCCCGCCGCCAGCCGCTGCCCGCGCGTCACGCTGGGCAGGCACGCCGGGCCCGCCGCCGCCGACTCCCCAGGGCTCCGCGCCCAGGTCCAGGGTAGGCCCGCGCGGCCCAGCCACGCCCCCGCCGGCCCGTCCCCGGGCTCCTCCGCCTTCCCCGCGGCGAGCAGCGGCTCCGCGGCCGCCGGGCCGTCCCCTTTCCCCTGCGCCAGGTACTCCTGCAACTGGCGGTGGAGGTCCGCCATCTTGGACAAGGCGGCGGCAGGAAGGAAAAACACCGTTCACATCCGGCCCTCCCCCGCCGCGGGCGGAAGCGGCTCGGCCTTCGGGCCGCAATTGGTCGGCCGCGGCGAAAGGGGCAGGGCCTGCGGCGCTCGCGGAAGTCCCGAGGTGGCTCCTTCGCGGACTTTTGTGGTGTCCTCAAGTACCGCGGGCGCAGGTGCAGTTTGTCCGCCTGCAGTCGCCCTCCCAGCGCCTGACCCTCTTCCTTGTTCTCAGTACGCGCCCTTACGGCCTGGCTAAGTCCTGCCAGCATTAATAGTTGGAAGGCAACGGTGGGCGTGGTTCCAAAGGGGCACAAGAGGGACCGTTTTGCTGATAGAAATGTCCTGTGGCCTCACTGTCTGCGTCTGCCGTGGCGGTGATATTGTGCTAGTTTTGCAACATGGAGGAATGGGTAAAAGGTACACGGGATCTGTTTCTTACAACTGAACACAAACTTAACAGTGATCTCAACATAAAAATTTGATTTTTAAAAAAAGTTGAGATCTGTGTGACTCAGGTGGTTTTTTTGGGGGGAAAAGTTGCGTCCTGATTAGTTACGTCACTTGTAGTAATAGTGACCATCCTAATCACTTACCATGGGGTTGATAAAGGAAGGGTTGACACCCAGTAAGCTCCACCTGCTTCTCTATTCTGTTCTCAGTTTCAGCCACAGGCCTGGCAACATGCTTGAGTCCTTCGCGCCCCTTGTCCAAGACTCGGTGCTGCTGTCCTGTGTGTTTGGTGTCACTCTCGTGCTCTGGACACCGCCACGCCCAGGTGTCCTGACTCATCGTCAGATCGCTCCGACAAGCTGGCCGCACGCAGGTCAATCCTGATTTATTACGAGGCCGCACCCACGTGCCCTGCTCTTTCTCAGAGCCTCCTAGAGGTTGTCTGCCTGTGGTTCCTCTCACAGGTCAGATTCCTCCAGATTCTTCCAGCTGCCTCCACAGCTCCCCTCACCACCTTGGCTTCCCCTGGGTGGCCCTGCGTCCTTTGTCCTCTGCCCTAGGTGGATGTAAAGTGAATGGCTTCCTGCTGTTTGACTTCTCAGCCTTTCCATCCCCTGTGTGACTAATCTCCCCCACTAAGTTCCTTTTAATGCTTTCTGTTTTCTTGGTTGGATCCTGACAGATGTAATTCTTTTTCAAAATACATTCTGATTTGTTACCTCACTTGATAATAATAGGGACCATCCTGATCACTTAGCATGGGCTAAACCATTAGGATGGCTAGGATGGAAACAAAAAACAAAGACAAAAAAAACACACCAGAAAGTTACAAGTCTGTCAAGGATGTGGAGAGACTAGAAACCTTGTGCACTGTTGGTGGGAATGTAAGATGCTACAGCTGCTGTGGAAAACAGTATGGAAGTTCCTAGAAAAAAAAATATATAAATAAATAAGTATATATATATGTATATATGTACACACACACAGAGATACATAGACACATAAACATATACACATATTTGTATACATATATGTGTGTGTGTGTGTACATAATTACAGTCTGATCCAGCAATTCCACTCTGGATATATACCCCAAAGAATTGAAAGCAGGGTCTCAGAGTTTGTATAACTCTTCACAGCAGAACTATTCATGTTAGTCAAGAGATGGAAGCAACCGAAGTGTCCACCAGCAGATAAATAAATAAAATGTGAGATATGCATACAGTGGACTGTTACGCAGCCTTGAAAAGGAAGGAGATTCTGACACATGCTACCACATGGATGAACCTTGAGGACATTATGCTGAGTGAAATAAGCCAGTCACAAAAAGGACCAATACTGCATGGTTCCACTTCTGTGAGGTACTTAGAGTATTCAAATACGCAGAGCTAGAAAGTGGACTGGGGACGTAAATGCCCATCAGTGATGTTACCTAATCATTTATGCAGCTACCATATAGAAAAGGCAGGACTGTGCTGCGCATTTTATAGGTGAGGGAAGCTGAGAAATACCAAGAAGTTAAGTAACCTACCCAAGGTCACCTACAAAACTGACAATAGGGTAGTGTTAGGTTGTGATTTCTGGTTTCTAACCTTCCCATTGCAGGAAGAGGCCTTTGCTGGGGGTCCTTCTGTGTGAGCCCTGGGTGGGTTTTCTGCTGTGGTTTGGTTGCAGGGAGGGAAGGTCATTAACAAAACCCACCTTCCTCCAGCACTGCAGCGAAACTCATCCTAACAACCATCTCTTGCTTCCCCGTCTCCCTTGAAGCCCTTCTACCAGGCCTTCAGTCCACCGTGCCAGCAAAATCGTTCATCACAAAATCGCCAGACGCTGTTGGCTAGTGCAGTGAATTTCAGCCTTCAGCCCCAGGCTGACACCGTGGGCTCCTCTCTTGGCTGTTCCTCCTCCTGAGCCCTCAGCGTTGCTGCTCCTGGGGGATCTCCTCTTTTCTCTCTCGGCACCCTCTGGCCCAGCCCGTGTTGTTAAAACCCTCTGCGTACAGATCCTCCCCCACTTCTCCACCAGGCATCTGATAGACACCCTGGAGGTCGTGTGCAGAACCAGACACTTCACTCCTGACTTCCCCTCCTCATCCCCCAAAACCTGTAGCTACCCCCTCCTCCGCACCTCAATAATCGCACCCCATCAGCAAGTCCCGCCACTCTACCTTGGAAACAGATCCAGTACCAGCCCATTCTCCCCTCCACCACTAACCCCACATCTGGGCGCCTGCCTGCACCCCACCACAGTGTCCCTGTTTTGGTCCATGCTTTCTTCACGGTTCACACATCGGCCTGAGGGACCTTTGTCCATTGAGTCAGATGATGTCACTCCCCCATTGCTCACCTCACACTCACAGAAGCGACTTCCTCACCTCGCCCACGCTGCCCTGTGGGATGGCCCGGGACCTGTCTGCCTCTACTCCCCTGCTTTCTCCCGCCTCCATCCTGGTCTACATCGGGTGGCCTTTGGGTTGTTTCTGGATCTGTCAAACATGTTCCCCTAAAGCATTCCTCCCACCCCAAATATCTTCACAGCACCCTCCCTCATTTCTTCAGGTCTCTACTTCAATGTCACTTTCAGAATGTCCTTCCCTGACCTCCCGGAAGCAGCAGCTCCCGTCACCCTCCAGCCTTTTCACTCACAAGCATAACGGACGGTGGCACACTCATTTCCTGGGTGGTTTAAGAACAGGCAAATGCCTTTCCGAGTCCTCCCTCCCTCCCCATCCTTCATTTTGAGCCTGTCCTTCCTTCTGGGCTCCATTCACAGTGAACGTTGATGTGGATGGAGATGCAAAGGAGCCAGACTCACACAAATGCAGCAGGGCCCCAAAAGAATTTTTTTTTTCTTGTTCTGAAACCCCATTCTGTGTTCCTCTTTGTGGTGCTGGATAGCCTTGTCCCCGCAGGGGGAGGCCTGGCTTTTCAGGAGCTTTAGATTTCACCGCATCAGCACCAGGCAGGGCCTGGCCTCAGCTCTTGCAGCCACCGCATCTGCAAATCCCGGGCAGGGGCTCCTCGGATGCCCGCGTCCTCCCTCCCACTATTGTTGGACTTTTGCATAAGGTCAGGCAGGTCCCAGCTCCCACCTTCCCCAGGGGAAGGGGCCAGAGCCAGCCTTTTCTGCTGCCAAGGTCTTTCACCTCGACCTAAGGAAGCAGTACCCTTCGCACCAAATCTTCTCCCGCCTGCAGTAAACTGTTATTTTCTCCCAGAGCCCAGCAAGTGTTATCCACGCTTCTTTTAAGGGCTTTCCAGAGTGGCGTCTCCCTCCCTTCCCTGTCTGCCATGGCCCTCTCTGTTCAGCTGGGTTTACTTGTACCCTGCCTGGCCTCAACCTGAACTACGTTCTCCTTTCTTCAGTGTGCTGGGTCAGCCAGCGCCAACCACTCACTTGTTTTTGAGACAGGATCTTGCTCTGTCGCCCAGGCTGGAATGCAATGGTGCGATCTTGGCTCAGTGCAACCTCTGCCTCCCGGGTTCAAGCGATTCTCCCACCTCAGCCTCCAGAGTAGCTGGCACTACAGGCGCATGCCACCATTATTTGTGAAGATGGGGTTTCCACAGGTGGCCCAGGTGGTCTCGAACTTCAGAGCTCAAGTGATCCGCCCACCTCAGCCTCCCAAAGTGCTAGGATATTACAGGCATGAGCCACGGCACCAGGTCTACCAGTGCCCCTTTTCAAAACTGCTATCTAGTCCTGTCCTCTTTACCTAATATTCTTCAGTGGCTCCTTATCTCCTACAGATTAAATTCTAATTCCCCGCCTGCCACCCAGCCTTCTAGGCCCTGCCTTAGGCCCCTATGGCTGTCCCCGATGCTCTGTGGGGTCCCTCTGGACCTAGCAGTTTGGAGACTCCCTTCTTCTGTGGCTTTGCTGAGCCTGGGCTCTCTGCTGGGTGGACCCCTGTCTACTGCTCCTTCCTCTCTCTCTCCCAAGCATCCCCTTCCTCCGGGTCACTCCTCAGGGCCCACACAGCCCTGTCACTGACTGGTGACATTGCCAATGCCTTGAGGAGTTTTGTTATCAAGCAAATGGGCTCACCGCTTAATGCACAGTGAAGCCAGTAACACTGGCAGCAGCTTTTGAGAAAAGAAAGGCTTTATTGCAAAACTGACCAGCAAGAAGGCAGGAGTGGGGCTCAAATCTGTCTCCCCAGTTTGAGGTCTGGGGCAAGCTTTAAGGGGCCAGAGGGCAAGGGAAATGATTTAGCAGTGTTGGCTTGACAGGGTCTGATTGTGGGGCTTCAAATTTAACCATTATGGAAAGGTTTGTCAAGGCAGATTTGAGCCCCAGTCTCCCAGGCCAACAGATCCCTGCTTCTGAAAGATTTCCATGTTCAGGTTCCAGTCCTGTCCCGGTCGTCTTGGTTCTGAGGGGAGGAGTCATTGGTTCTGGGTATTGTTAGAGGTCAAAGCTTGTTCCATTGTGCATGCCTGGACTGCATGCCTTGCAGTTTTGGCTCTGTCGTGCCTATAAAGCAAGGCGACATTCTGTCATCAACAAGGTAGGCCCAGTATGGGTGGGTCTCACAGTTATATTTTCTTCTTTCATTTACTAATTTTTGAAAGAATACCTAACTCTCGCGTGGTGATAGTCTTCTCAAGTCTCATTTCTTTGTGTCCTGCTTCCCAGCCCCTGTCACTGTCTTCATTGCCTTGGCTTTTCCGGGTGACCTCGAGTTGGGTGGCTCAGGCTTTGTGACAAGTATTGGCTCACCAGGCTGATTCATCTTGGCTCAGTCCCTGTCTGGGTTGGTCGCCTGGCCATGGTGATCTTCCTCAGGCACACTGCCAAAGCACTTGCCACAAAATGATGCCTCCCGCCCTGCCCCACTGGGGCAGCAGAGCCTCTCCGTGACCACTGGCGCCTAGAGCTTCTGCACCGAGGGAGGTGCTCCTGCCAAGGCGGTGGTGACCAGCAGCCACATGTAGCATCTGCACCTGCGGGGCAGCTGAGGAACTGAATTTTAAATTTGAATTAACCATAGCTGGGCGTGGTGGCTCACGCCTGTAATCCCAGCACTTTAGGAGGCTGAGGCGGGCGGATCACGAGGTCAGGAGATGGAGACTATCCTGGCTAACACGGTGAAACCCCGTCTCTACTGAAAATACAAAAAAAATTAGCCGGGCGCGGTGGCGGGCGCCTGTAGTCCCAGCTACTCGGGAGGCTGAGGCAGGAGAATCGCTTGAACCCTGGAGGCGGAGCTTGCAGTGAGCGGAGATCGCGCCACTGCACTCCAGCTTGGGCGACAAAGCGAGACTGTCTCCAAAAAAAAAAAAAAAAAAAAAAAAATTGAATTAACTTTAGTTAATTCATTATTTAGATTGAATTATATTGAAAACATCATAATATAGCCACATTATTATACATAACATACATCATATAGTATTTGTATATATTTATCATAGCCACATGTGGCTGCTGTGTTCCCTCTGCCCCTCGGGAGCGCGTTGGAGACAGGGGGCGCAGTTGGCCTTGTCACCACGCTGCCGGCCCTGAGTGCTGGAGTGCGCGTCGGTGCCGCGGGAGCGCTGGCGGCGCGCGCGTGCGGCTGGGGATGGGCAGCTAGGGGTGCGGGCGAACGGTGGGGCTCCCGGACACAGTGGGCAGCGGCGTGCCGGCCCTCGCCCGGTTGTCTCCTTACGCGTCCTGGGGAAACTGAGGACTCAGACGTCCTCCCACAGAAGCGTCTGAGCCAGGGCGCCTCCCAGGATGCCTCGCTGTCCCTCCGGCCTTCGTAGCGTCGGCACCGCCCCTCCTGCCTCCGGGGGCCCTGGCATCTCGGCCCCGCGCGGGCCTGTCCCGGGACCCCACCGGCCGCGGGCCGCTCGCCGGCGCTTTTGGCTGCAGCCCTCCCCGGCCATATTAGATTTAAAATCGCCAAAGGGGCCCTGTTCTGATAGCTTTAGAGATAAGTAATCACCTTATATAAATGGAATAGTCCCGAATTTTTCAGAAGTTGGGGAAATGTAACTTCTAATACTGTTAATGGTCAAAAAGGAAAAGAAAATTATTTTCATAAAAGCTAACTCAGAAATGTTTTCAGAATTCAAAATCTTTTTATTTAGACAAATGTGACTGGGTTAATATTTGTGGTTTAATGAAAACAGCTATGGGCCGGGCGCAGTGACTCACGCCTGTCATCCCAGCACTTTGGGAGGCTGAAGCCAGCGGATCATGAGCCCAAGAGTTCGAGACCATCCTGGCGAACATGATGAAACCTGTCTCTACAAAAATACAAGAAATTAGCTGGGCACGGTGTCGGGAGCCTGTGGTCCCACCTTCCGCAGAGGCTGAGGCGGGAAGGTTTCTTGAGCTGGGGAGGTCAAGCCTGCAGTGAGCCTAGATCTTACCACTGCACTCCAGCCTGGGTGACAGTGAGACCCTAACTAAAAACAAACAAACAAACAAACAAAACTCATTTAGGAAGGGCTAATTTCTTTACAATTATTTTCCTTCTCTGTTGAGTTTAAACAAATATTTAAATACTTTATTGTCATGGCCAGATACAGTGGCTCACACCTGTAAGCCCAGCACTTTGGGAAGCCGAGGCGGGCGGATCACAAGGTCAAGAGATCAAGACCATCCTGGCCAACATGGGGAAACCCTGTCTCTACCAAAAATACAAAAATTAGCTGGGTGTGGTGGTGCGCACCTGTAGTCCCAGCTACACAGGAGGCTGAGGCAGGAGAATCCCTTGAACCAAAGAGATGGAGGTTGCAGTGAGCTGAGATCACGCCACTGCACTCCAGCCTGGCGACAGAGCGAGACTTGGTCTAAAAAAAAAAAAAAATTATTTTCAGTTTGAAATGAATAGCCAAATAGTTTCTCATGACTTGACTTCATTCTTAAGTGGTTAAATCTCTTGATAACTTTGCTTTCTCCCTTCCCAATATTGAGTCCTAATGTAAAATAAAATAAGATAAAATTCCCCAGGTTTTGCCTGGAATGTCATTTTTGAGAATGGCATTCATTTGGGATAGCTTTGATGTCTAAACTGTCTTTGAATTTCCCAGAGAGTCCTTGAAAGCACATGTTGTCTTGTCTACTCTTTGAAAATGAGGTTAATAAGGGCCGGGCGCAGTGACTCCCGCCTGTAATCCCAGCACTTTGGGAGGCCGAGGTGGGTGGATCACAAGGTCAGGAGTTTGAGACCATCCTGGCAAATATGGTGAAATCCTGTCTCTACTAAAAATACAAAAAAATTAACTGGGCGCGGTGGTGCATGCCTGTAATCCCAGTTACTCGGGAGGCTGAGGCAGGAGAATTGTTTGAACCCAGGAGGCAGAGGCTGCAGTGAACTGAGCTCACACCACTGCACTCCAGCCTGGGCAACAGAACGAGATTCTATCTCAAAAAATAAAAAAATTAAAAATAAAAATGGGGTTAATCATGTTTACAATTATTTTGTCGAAAAATTTTGACTTTATTATCTCATTTTGCAGGATGCAGAAACAACCATATTTCCTTGTCAGATGCACTATTGTAAGGAACTGTCATCTAGTCTTTTGTATTTGAAAATTATCTGGCTAGATAAGGAATTCCCCCTTTCTATTTTTCTCATAAGTTATCTATAATTCATAACAATTTAGTCGAGTATACTTTTGTAAACAGAAATGAACTGTTTGTAAAATGATTTCTTCTTGCCTGACCCCTCTAGAATTCAAAATGCTTACTGAGTATTCTTATTTTCACGGAAATGTGAGTTATTGTCATAAATGCAGTAAGAATATGTCCTTCTTGTTAATGGGAAACAGTTGGAAACATTGGTGATACAACCAAGGCCTTGTCTGGAATATCATATTTGAGGATGACGCTCATTTAATCAGATATGACCAGACACTTCTAGGGAGCTAAGGTTGACTTTATGGAGCCAACACGTACAAAGCCATCTTGAAAAAACCAGCCTGGTATCTGGCTTACAGTGTTCCCAGAATTATAAGTGAGGAAGGAAGGTTGACCTTCCTTACTTTCCTTTCCCGGCTGACCCAGGAAACTTAGGATATTTTGGGGACTTAGAGAAGAGAGGAATGTGCCCAAATCCACAGGTACTGCCAGGGAGATCTGGTGGTAAGTTCTTAGGTTGGCTTCTTGGCCTCAGTGGTTTTTAAAAGTTCACTCCTTATGCAAAATTCTGGTAAACCAAACTCAGAAGGCCTATGGTAAATGAGCATTCTTGCTGTACCTATAAAAATAACCAGGCCAAATCTAATCAGACCAACTTTTTCTGATGTGGTGTGTGTATGGTGGCAGAGGACCGGGGACGGGGGGTCGATAATAAGCTTTCTTTGAGGTTATTCTTATCAAAATGAGAGAGATTGAAGAAAAATACTTATGTTTCAATGGAAAGCTATGCACACTTCATAGCACATTTTTCTAGGTTACAGGTTCTAGCCTTGTTCATAGTATTTAATCTACTTTACCTCTTTGTAAATCGCAAGTAACTGATGGATATGTAAACGCTCTCTTGCCTGGTAGAGATTCTTCCTCAATGTAGCAGAATAGATTTTGACACCTAGCTGCTAATTGGACTGGATCCTGCTACTTTGCCCATACTGTCAATCATTACCAAATTTTAAATTCTTCCTGTTTCCATTAATATCTGGTTATGGCTGAGTGTGGTGGCTCATGCCTGTAATCCCAGCACTTCAGGAGGCAGAGGTGAGAGGATTGCTTGAGGCCTGTAGTTTGGGAACAGACTGGGAGACACAGTGAGACTTTGTCTTTACAAAAAAATAGAATTAGCCAGGTGTGGTGGTACACACCTGTAGCCCTAGCTACTTGGTAGGCTAAGGTGGAAGGATTGCTTGAGTCCAGGAATTCAAGACTTCAGTGAGCTATGATTGCACCACTGCACTCTAACCTGAGCAATAGAATGAAACCATGTCTCTTAAAAAACAAAACAAAACAAAACACTAAATGAAGGTGAAATGACAATGTCTCATTGGAGAGTATCAATAAAGGAGTAGAAATTATAAAAATGAACCAAATAAAAAATGTTGGAGATGAAAAGTACAATAAACAAAATGAAAAGGCCAGAAGTGGTGGCTCACATCTGTAATCCTGGTATTCTGGGAGGCCAAGGCAGGAGGATTGCTTGAGCCCAGAAGTTTGAGACCAACCTGGGCAACACAGTGAGACCTCACCTCTAAAACAAAACAAAACAAAAACAGAATAAAAAATTCACTGGATAGGATCAACAGTCAATTTGAGTTGGCAGAAAAAAGAATCAGTGAACTTGAAGACACATCAGTAGAAATAATGCAATCTGAAAAACAGAGAAAAATATAAAGAAAAATGAGCAGAGCATCAGAACAATATGGGACACCACTAAGTGCACCAACATATTGATATGGTTTAGCTCTGTGTCTCCACCCAAATCTTATGTCAAATTGTAATCCACAATGTTGGAAGTGGGGCCTGGTGGGAAGTGATTGGATCATGGGGGTGGTTTCCAATGATTTAGCATCCCTCTTGGTTACAATAGTGAGTGTGTTCTTGTGAGATCCAGTTATTTAAAAGTGTGTAGCACCTCCCCCCCTCCCTCTTTCTTCCTCCTGCTCTGGCCATGTAAGACATGCCTGTTCCCCCTTTGCCCTCTGCCATGATTGTAAGTTTTCTGAGGCTTCCCCAGAAGCTGAGCAGATGCTGCCGTGCTTCCTGTACAGCCTGCAGGACCACGAGCCAATTAAACCTCTTTTCTTTATAAATTACCCAGTGTCTGGGATTTCTCTTTAGCCATGCAAGAATGGACTAATATAGAAAATTGGTCCTGAGGAGTGGGACATAAAGATACCTGAAAATGTGGAAGCGACTTTGGAACTGGGTAATGAGAAGAGGTTGGAAGAGTTTGGAGGGCTCAGAAGAAGACAGGAAGATGAGGGGAAATTTGGAACTCCCTGGAGACTGGTTAAATGGTTGCGACCAAAATGCTGATAGTAATATGGATAGTGAAGGCCAGGGTGAGGAGGTCTCAGATGGAGATAAGGAACTTATTGGGAACTGGAGCAAAGATAACCTTTGTTATGTATTAGCAAAAGAACCTGGTGGTGGTGTGCCCTTGCCCTAGGGATCTGTGGAACTCTGAACTTCGGAGCGGTGATTTAGGGTATCTGGCGGAAGAAATTTCTAAGCCGCAAAGTGTTTAAGGACTGGCCTGGTTGCTTCTGACAATCTATGCTCATATGTGTGAGCAAAGGAATGACCTGAACCTGGAACTTATATTTAAAAGGGAAGCAGAGTGTAAAAGTTTAGAAAATTTGTAGCCTGGCCATGTGATAGAAAAGAAAAGCTGATTTTCGGGGGAGGAATTCAAGCAGGCTGCAGAAATTTGCATAAGAGGAGCCAAGTGCTAATAGCCAAGACAATGGGGAAAAGGTCTAGAAGGCATTTCAGAGACCTTCATGGCAGCCCCTCCCAGCACAGGCCTGGAGGCTTCAGAGGTCTGAATGGTTTTCTAGGTCAGGCCCAGGGCCCTGCTGCCCTGCACAGCCTTGAGATTCTGCTCCCTGCATCCCAGCTGCTTCAGCTCCAGCTGTGGCTGAAAGAGGCCCTGGCTGCTGTTTCAGAGGGTGCAAGCCATTAAATTTGGTGGCTTTCCTGTGGTGTTAAGCCTGCACAGAATGCAAGAGTTTAGAATTGGGAGCCTCTGCCTAGATTTCAGAGGATGTATGGAAATTCCTGGATATCCAGGCAGAAACCTGCTGCAGCGGCAGAGCCCTCGTATGGAACCTCTACTAGGGCAGTGTGGAAATGTGGGGTTGGAGCCCCCACACAGAGTCCCCACTGGGACCACCTGTGAGATGAGGACCTCTGTCCTCCAGACCTCAGAATGGTAGATCCACTGGCTGCTTGCATCCTGTACCTGGAAAAACCACAGGCACTTAAGGCCATCCCTTGAGAGCAGCCATGGGGGCTGAACCTTGCAAAGTCACAGGGGAGAGCTTCCCAAGGCCTTGGGAGCCAAGCTTTCATACCAGTGTCCCCTGGATGTGGGACATGGTGTCAAATGAGATTATTTTGGATCTTTAAGATTGAACAACTACCCTGCTGGGTTTTGAACTTGCATGGGGCCTGAAGCCCCTTTCTTTTGGCTGATTCCTCCCTTTTGGAATGGGAGTATTTAACCAATGCCTGTATCCCGTTGTATCTTGGAAGTAACTAACTTGTTTTTGATTTTACAGGCTCATAGGTGGAAGGGACTTGCCTTGTCTCAGATGAGACTTTTGACTTTTGAGTTAATGCTGGAATAAGTTAACACTTTGTGGGACTGCATGATTATATTTTGAAATATCAGAAGGACATGAGATTTGGGAGGGGCCAGGGGCAAACATTATATGGTTTGTGTCCCCACCCAAATCTCATGTTAAATTATAATTCCCAGTGTTAGAGGTGGAGCCTGGTGGGAGGTGACTGGGTCATGGGGGCAGTTTCTCGTGGTTTAGCACCATCCTCCTTAGTCATAATAGTGATTTCTTATAAAATCTGGTTATTTACAAGTCTGGGCTGGGTGCAGTGGCTCACACCTGTAATCCCAGCACTTTGGGAGGCCAAGGGGGGCAGATCACCTGAGGTCAGGAGTTCAAGACCAACCTGGCTAACATGGTGAAACCCCGTCTCTACTAAAAACACAAAAATTAGTTGAGTGTGGTAGTGGGTGCCTGTAATCCCAACTACTCAGAAGGCTGAGGCAGGAGAATCACTTGAACCTGGGAGGCGGAGGTTGCAGTGAGCAGAGATTGCACTACTGCATTCCAGCCTGGGCCAGAGTGAGACTCCAGCTCCAAAAAAAAAAAAGTCTGTAGCCGCTCCCTGCTCCCTCTCTTTGCCTTCTGCTCTGGCCATGTAAGGCGTGCCTGTTTCTCCTTCACCTTCTGCCATGAGTATAAGTTTCCTAAGGCCTCCCCAGAAGCCAAGTAGATGCTGCCATGCTTCCTGTACAGCCTGCAGAACTGTGAGCCAATTAAATCTCTTTTCTTTATAAATTACCCAGTCTCAGGTATTTCTTTATAGCAATGCAAAAATGGACTAATACACATAAGAATAATAGAGAGAAGTGAGACAAAGGGACATAAAAATTATTAGAAGACACAATGGCTGAAAATTTCCCCAAATTTATTTGCTTATTTATTTAAAATTTATTAATATTATTATTTTCATAGAGAGAGTCTTGCTCTGTCACCCAGCCTGGAAGGCACAAGCACAGCTCACTGTAACTTTGACTACCTGGGCTCAAGCATTCTTCCTGCCTCAACCTCCCAAGTAGCTAGGACTACAGGCATGCACCCCAATGGTCAGTAAATTTTCAAGTTTTTTGTAAAGACAGGGTCTTGCTGTATTTCCTAGGCTGTATTCTGTATTTCCTTGAACTCCTAGCCTCAAATGATCATCCCACCTCAGCCTCTAAGTGCTGAGCTTACAGGCAAGGGCCACTGTGTCTGACCAATTTCCCCAACTTTGATGAAAAACATTCTCAACATCTGAGAAACAATGAATTTCAAGTAGGATAAACACAAAGACATTCACACTCAGACATATTATAGTCAAATTTTGAAAGCCAAAGATAAAGATAAAATCTTAAATGCAGCAAAGGGAATACAATTCATTGTGTACCACAGAAGTACAATAAGATTGACAGATGATGTCTTATCCAAAGCAGTGGGGGCTAGAAAGCAGTGGTATGACATATTCAAAGTGCTTAACAGTAAAAACAAAACAACAACAACAAACCGGTTAACCAATAATTTTATACCCAACAAAACTATCTTTCAACAATAATGGCCAAATAAAAAGCACTCCAAAATAAATAAAATCTGACTGAACTTATTGCTACCAGGCCTGAGTAACAAGAAATATTTAAGGTTTTTCAGACAGAAGCCAAGTGACACCAGATACTAATTTGAATCCACATGAAAAACAAAAGTGTTGGTAAAAGTAGATAATTACAAAAGAAAGTAGAATTGCATATTTCTTCTCCTTTCTTCTCTTAACTGATCTAAAAAGTAATTGCATAAGAAAATATGCATGTAATTTGTTATGGGCTATGCACATATAGGAATGTAATATGTGTCAACATTTTGTCAAAATGTTGTTTAACAGTAAGAGCACAAAGGAGATGGATGAAAAATTACAGCCAACATCTCTTATGAATATACACAAAAATCCTCAACTAATTACTAGCAACTAAATCCAGCAACATATACAAAGGATTATATACCACATCTAAGTGGGATTTATCCCAGGAATGCAAGGTGGGTATAACATATTAACATCAATCACTGTAATACACTACATTAATACACTGAAGGACAAAACTCATATGAACATTTCAATAGACATAGAAAAGGCATTTGACAAAATCCATCACTCTTTTTTTTTTTTTTTTTGAGGTGGAGTCTCACTCTGTAACCCACGCTGGAGTGTAATGGCATGATCTTGGCTCACTGTAATCTCTGCCTCCAAGGTTCAAGCAATCCTCTTGCCTCAGCCTACCGAGTAGCTGGGACTACAAGCATGCACCACCGTGCCCAGCTAATTTTTGTATTTTTAGTAGAATTGGGGTTTCTCCGTGTAGACCAGGCTGGTCTCAAACTCTTGACCTTGTGATCTGCCTGCCTTGGCCTCCCAAAGTGCTGGGATTACAGGCGTGAGCCACCATGCCCAGCCCACTACTCTTTCATGATAAAACAAACAAATGAACACAAGAACAGAAGAGGACTCCTACCAACAATAGAAGAAAGCTTCCTCCTCAACACAGTAAAGGGGTTTATGAAAAACCCACAGAAAAATCTTATATATATATAAAATCATATATATAATCATATATATAAAATCATATATATATATTTTTTAGACAAAGTCTCACTCTGTAGCCCAGGCTTGAAGTGCAGTGTTGCTATCCTGGCTCACTGCAGCCTTGACTTCCTGGCCCAAGTGATCCTCCCACCTCAGCCTCCGAAGTAGCTGGGACTAGAGGCGCATGCCACCATGATTTGCTGAATTTTTTTTTTTTTTTTTTTAATTTTTGTAGAGACAGGATCTCCTTATGTTGCCTACGCTGGTCTTGAACTCCTGGGCTCAAGTAATCCTTCTGCCTCAGCTTCCAAAAGTGCTGAGATTATAGGTGTGAGTCACCATGTGTGTCCTAAAATCATGTTTAATAGTGAAAGACTGTAGGCTTGCAGCCTATGATCAGGAACATGACAAGGATGTCTGCTCTTTCCACTTCTATTCAACAGTTTCTAGCCAGGGACAATAGGCAAGAAAAAGAAAAGGCATCAAGATTGGAAGAAATGAAGTAACACTACCCTCTATTTGCAGATGACATAGTCTTGTGTATAGAATAGTCTAAGGAATTTCCAAGAAAGCACTGGAATTAACAAGTACAGCAGGATTTTAGGATACAAGATTAATATGCAAAATTTATTTGTGTTTCTATATGCCAGCAGTCATAATCTGAAAAGGAAATTAAGAGAACAATTGCATTTGCAATCATATCAAAAAGAGTAAAATACTTAGGAATAATTTATCTAAAGGAGTACAAGACTTACACACACTGAAAACCACAAAACATTGTTCAGTGGAATTAAGGAAAATCTAAATAAATGGAAAGACATCCTATGTTAATGGATAAAAACACTCCTTTATAGTCACACTCACTCCTGTACTGCAACTATTCCCAGTCTCTGGCAACCACTCATCTATTTGTCATCTCTATAATTTTGTCATTTGAAGGCTACTATCTGAGTAGAATCATACAGTATGTGATCTTTGCAGGTTGCCTTTTTTCACTCAGCATAATTCCCTTGAGATATATCCGAGTCATTGTGTATATCTTACCCTGCCTTGTTATGTAAGCCTTGAACATTTTTTAGAATCCCATTTTTACTTATCTGTACTGTTTTGGGGGTATATCTCTTTGTATAGATTTTTTTGTGGTTGTTCTAAAAAGCCATACATATGTAACTTATGCACAGCCTACTGGTGGCAACACTTTACCAGTTCAAATAAAGTGTAGAAAACTTACCTCCTGTTAATTCCTTGTATTAGTCAGGAGTCTCCAGAGAAATGGAACCAATAAGATATGCATATATACAAATATAAAAGGAGATTTATCTTGAGGAATTGGCTTGTAGGACTATGGAGGACAAGATGTCCCATGATCCGCCACCTGCAAGGGGAAAATTCAAGAAAGATGGAATAATTCAGGCTGAGTCAGCAGGGCTGAGAACCATGGGAGCTAATGGTATAAACCCCAGTGCAAGGGCAGGAAAAGATGAGATGAGACATCCCAGCTCGAGCAGGCAAGAAGGAAAAAGGGTGAATTCCTTCTCCTCTGCCTTTTGCTCTGTACAAGTCCTCAGTGGATTGGATGGTGCCCACCCACGCTGGGGAGGGCAGTGTGCTTTGTGGAGTGAGTCCACAGAGTCAAATGCTGACCTCACCCGGAAACACAGCCGCAGACACAGCAGAAACAATGTTTAATCTGGGCAGACCATGGCCTGTCAAGTTGACACATAAAATTAGCCAGCACAGTTAATCCGTTTCCCTCCCCCATATATAATCCTCTGAAATATTTCTTTCCTGGCCCACCATAGTTTCATCACACACATGTGCTTATCAGCATTCAATGGAATACTTGGGGGAACGCTCGAGATCTGTGTCCGCTCTCTGTGCAGCCTCCTCCGGTCTGGTATCCAGTCCTGTGGCGTCTGGCTGCCCTGGTCTCCCTGTACTCTCAGCTCCACAACTCAAGCAGTCTTCTCAGCCCCACCTGGCTTTCCCCTCCCTGGGCGAGGTCTTGGAAGTACTCTCACAGCAGAGAGCTGGGGCAATCATGGCTTTCTTTGTTTCCCATCTCTTACAGATCACTGTCCCTTGCTGCCTGATGTTCAGTATCTTGGAAACAATTGTTTCATGCATTTTGTCTGGCTCCTGCTACTCCATCTTGGCTGGGTACCGAAGTCTTAGTAATTATTTCTTGTTTTAGAAAATATAGTTAGTTTTTTAATAAAGATACGTCATTGTATTCATATTGCATGCATACGTAATAGTTTTCTTATTGATTTGTAAACTAATAATGAAATATTCTTGACTGGGCACGGTGGCTCACGTCTGCTATCCCAGCACTTTGGGAGGACAAGGCGGGCAGATCACCTGAGGTCAGGAGTTCGAGACCAGCCTGGCCAATATAGTGAAACCCCGTCTTTACTAAAAATACAAAAATTAGCTGGGTGTGGTGGCACAGGCCTGTAATCCCAGCTACTCAGGAGGTTGAGGCAGGAGAATTGCTTGAACCCAGGAGGTAGAAGTTGCAGTGAGCTGAGGCTGCCATTGCACTCCAGCCTGGGTGACAAGAGTGAAACTCTGCCTCAAAAGAAAAAAACAAAAGAAATATTTTATTTTATTGTATTTATTGTTTTTGAGACACAGAGTCTCTCTCTGTTGTTCAAGCTGGAGTGCAGGGGCGCCATCTTGCCTCACCGCAACCTCCGCTTCCAGGGTTCAAAAAATTCTGCTGCCTCAGCCTCCTGAGTAGCTGGGACTACAGGTGTCCACCACCATGCCTGACTAATTTTTGTATTTTTAGTAGAGATGGAGTTTTGCCATATAGGCCAGGTTGGTCTTGAACTCCTGACCTTAGGTGATCCACCTACCTCAGCCTCCCAAAGTGCTGGGATTACAGACATTAGCCACCGTGCCCGGCCATAAATTAACAATGAAATATTCTTTTTTCTTTTTTTTTTTTTTGAGACAGAGTCTTGTTCAGCTCACTGCAAGCTCCACCTCCCGGGTTCATGCCATTCTGCCTCAACCTCCCGAGTAGCTGGGATTACAGGTGCCCGCCACCACGCCCAGCTAATTTTTTGTATTTTTAGTAGAGATGGGGTTTCACCGTGTTAGCTAGGATGGTCTCGATCTCCTGAACTTGTGATCCACCCTCCTCGGCCTCCCAAAGTGCTGGGATTACAGGCGTGAGCCACCGCGCCCGGCCATGAAATATTCTTAAAATGTATCATTTAAATTTTTATTATGGTAAATATTGATAGATATAGCCCACATAAATAAATAGTCTTTGATATACTCAACACTCCTTAAGAGTATAAGACAGGGGTCTTGAGACCAAAAAGTTTTGAGAACCACTTTCACATTTGAGTTTTCTTACCCCTTACAACATTCTTATGAGGAAGGTACTGTTGTTATCAACCTTATTTTACAGATGAGGAGCCTGAAGCCAAGAGAAGTGAAGGACTTATCCAAGATCATACAGTGAGTGAGACAGAATCTGAACCCAAGTAGCCCGGCTCTGTAGTCTACGTTCCGGGACCCACCGTGCCACGCGGCCTCCATTAGCGTGTGTTTTCAGACTGTTACCACACTTTTAAGCTTCACAGAGTAAACATCAGATGCAGGCCAGGCCTGTTCTTCCCCAGCACCTGCACCCACTTCTTGTCCAGCAGGGGCCGTGTCTGCATTGCCCACATGTGGCAGCAGGCATGCGGTTGATCTCCCTCACTCTTGGACCTCACACCAATGGGCTGGATCTGCATGGACAGAAGTGCAGTGGGGCTGCTGCTTCTCTCGGGGGTACTCGGCAGAGGCAGTGGGCCTGCCCGTAGCTGGTCGGCCCCGTGCACATGCATATTCGGCAAAATGACGTTAGTGCCGGGCCAACTTACTGTGCTGTGGGCTTCTCAGGCTGCCTCTCCTGGGGCAGATCTCAGGCTAGTGTGCAGCCATAACATCTGGAATATGAAAAATGGGTTTGAGAGTGAACTGGTTTAGAGTCTATTATTATTTTTCTTTCTTTTTAAAACAATATTTGTATGAGAGACAGGGTGTCGCCCCGTCACTCAGGCTGGAGTGCGGTGATGCAATCACAGCTCGCTGCAGCTTAAATCTCCTGGGCTCAGGCGATCCTTCTGCCTCGGCCTGCCAAGTAGTTAGCGCTACAGGTCCTGGTCAAACTGTTTTTTATTTATACAAATCCCATTCAGGAATAGATATGTTGAGTAAAGTGATCTTTGAGATTCTTTGAGCGAAACAGGATGATACACACTCTACATTTAGGCAGCTCCTCACACGAGTGTAAAACTTACCAAGAATGTTTATAACAACATGCCGTAAATATTTACTGAGTGGTTTACACTCTGGTGTATAGCATATTTATAATATGCAGCTAGGTTATTTTTTAAAATGTAACAGTACATGGGGCTGGGCATTGTGGCTCACGCCTGTGGTCCCAACTACCCAGGAAGCTGAGGCAGGGGGATTGCTTGAGCCCAGGCTTGTTTGAGGCTGCAGTGAGCTATACTCACACCAGTTTACTCCAGCATGGGAAACAGAGTGAGACCCTGTCTCTAAAAAAAACAAGGTGGCTATAAAATAATACCTCACTGGTTTCAACACATCTTTGAGTGCCTGCTTTATCTCTAGCTGGCTCTCCGTTGGGCTCCGTGTTGTGTAAAAGCAAATAGTCCTACCCTGGAGGGGTGTAAAATTTGACTGAAAATGCAAACCAGTTGTGATCATAAAAGCTGGACACAGAAATCATGTACGCAGTGTCCATAAATCCCAGCACTCCTTCTTCCAAATAGCACAAGACCAGGGAGATCCTGGGGTGCCGCACGTTGTGAGGTGCCTCTCAGCTACAAGACCCAGGGCGGCCCTGATGCGTACTGAGACGATGGCAGATGTGCAGACAGCTGCACATCTACTGCCTGGCGGGGCTCCTGCGCTCGGGGCTTCGGGAAGTGCTCATTTGGGGGCTGCCCCTCTGCCGGCCTCTCTGGATTCAGAGGGCAGCCGCTGCTCCTTTTGTTCTGTGGGCCTGGCTCTGGGCCCTGAGCAGCACTTCCCCGGGGAGGCCGCCTTTCCTTCCGTGGCTTCTTCCGTCCCCTCCTGACCCCAAGGTGCCTCCGGCCTCTGCCTCCAGCTAAGAACCTCTGGCCAAGCCTCCTGCCCAGGGAGAGGCGAAGCTGGAGTGCCTGGGTGCCCTGTGGTGGCCGGACACTCCTGGCAGCTGCCCAGTCTTGCACGTGGCTGTGCCAAGCGGGCCAGGCAGCTGCTATTTCCCTCAGAGAAGTTGCTGGCAGCACTCAGGGAAGGAAGCACCGAGGAGGCGGAGCGGCGTCTCGGTCACGGAGGTAGAGACCCTGTGATGGGCACGGGGCCCCGGGAGGGCCTTTCCACCTGCCAATCGCTGAGCTGCCCCTGCAATTCCCTGTACCTCTGAGTGGTTGTGCTAATGTTGCTAATTTGGGGTCAAGGAACAGCCCTGGAGCGGCTGCCCTCAGTCAGGCGGCATGGGGACGGTGAAGGTTCAGCCCACCGTGGCCACACACCGGGCCTTCTGCGGGCGAGGCCACGTCTGGACAGGCTGGGCTTGGGATGAGCAGCTGCTCTTTCCCCTGGACAGAGTGGGACAAGCTCCAGTGGGAAGGTCACAATGGGAAAAAAGAAGCAAAGGGACCCTCAGTATGTGGAAGAGATACTCTTAGAGGCTGGGAGAGGCAGGTGCCCCGCAGGTGAGGAACTCTGCGCCCAGGAGGCGCTTGCTGGATACTCCAGGTGTGATGCGTTGAGGCGTAACAATGTGGCCTTCCTGGATATGTGGGGGGTGCTGCCCTCCGGTAGCCGAACCCGTGAGTTGAATGGAGTCTGTCCCAGAGCAAAGGCGAGAGAGAGATGGCCTTTTCCTCCCAAACTCCAAGGCCAGGTCATCTTTGGAAAATTGTGAAGCTCGATGGTCCACTTCCACTCCTGAGCAAATCAGACTTTCAAGAAGGGCACTGGGCTCCCCTCAGACTGAAAAGAATCCCTGGGTCTCTTGTGTGTTCTGCAAATGTTGAGAGAATTGTGGATCAACATTCTGCCAGATTCTCTCACTGAGCTGCCGCGTGGCGCCGGGAGAGGTAAGGCCATTTCGTGCTGGTCAGAGGGTGTGTCTAATGACAGTTCTGAGGGCAGGCTCAGATTTTAATTTTTATTTATTAGATTATTTCTAGAGACAGGAGATTGCTCTGCTGCCCAGGCTAGAGTGCAGTGACTCAGTCATAGCTCACTGTAACCTCGAAATCCTGGGCTTAAGTGATCCTCCCACCTCAGCCTCATGAAGAGGTAGGCCCACATGCAGGCACCATCGTGCCCAGCTAGTTTTATGCTCATATTTTTAAAAAGAGACATTTACTTTTCAATGTGTTATGAAGCCCGTGGGTGCCGGGGCGGCGTGCTGCTCACTATTCTTCCTTTGGCCCAGGAGCCACCATACAGGTGCTTCCCTGCTTCCCCCCCCAGGGGGTCTCACAGCCACTTCCCGAGTTAACTCTGGTCTCGCAGGAGGCGGCTGACGGCTTTGAGCTTTGTGGTGATATTCGGCAGGCCTCTGTGTTTTGCCAGTTCCCGGTGCCCTGAAAGGGACAGGCCTTAACCAGATTTGGGGCAGAGGCCTTGTGGAGTGGCCGTCTGGGCAGCCTGCATCACACGGGGCCACCCGGAAACAGGCAGATTCACAGCCCAGGACCTGGGCTGTGGCAGGAGGCCCTGAGGCCTCTTGAGAGCTGCAAGGCCTTCTCCATTCCCTGCCGTCACATGGGGACAAGGCTGTGGCTCTGGATATTGGAGGAGGCTCCTTGAGGCACTTGAGAACCCCAGGTTCCCCTCAGCCTCCTACTGCTGATTAGCCACGCTGGCCAAGGCCGGCCCCTCTCTTGGCCCTGTCTCCCAGCTCCCATGAGCCCTGGGCCCTGTCCCCTGGAGTAGCGAAGGGAGAAGGTGGGGGTGGAGAAACTCGGGTACTTGCCCTGCAAAGGGGGTGCCCACCTGCCCTGAGCCCCAGAGGGTAGAGGGCTCGTGCCCGGGGAAATGCTGCACCTCATTCCCCTTCTAGGACAGCTCTCATGTCACTCTGTGGCCCAGCCTCAGCCTCAGAGCCCCATCTGTCCCCCAACAAAGACTAAGTGTGTAATTCAAGCCACTCCCTGAATGTCCCTCAGTGACATCATCCTATAAAACCTGGGCATGGACACTGCGTTCTCACCTTTTCCTCTACCCACTTCCAACTGCTGTCCCTTCCCTGCCCCTTTCAGAGCATTCTCCCTCAGAGACACTGTGTGCAGCACTCCGGGGAGCACCGTCTGCACAGACCCCAAGGAGGGGTGCTCCTGGGGGAGGCACTGCAGGAGCCCTGCCTGCCCCTCTGCAGTTGGACTCAGGCCCCTTACTCCCATGGACCAGCTCTTGACCCAAACCCAGAGGCTCCCTGGCCTCCGCACGCAGCGGTGTGCACACAGCGCTCCGGGCTTCTGCGGCACCTCACGCTCTCCTGCCCTCCCCCCCTCACTTCCTGCCAGTCCCACCTCTTACCCTTGGAGGGCTCCTGACTGGCACAGACACCCCAGGTCTCCATGGAGCCCTAGAGCTGAAATTCCATTTGCACCTTTTTCGCATCTATGCCACAGAATGGACCTCTCTTCCCTGCTCCAGGTTCACAGTGCCCTGCCCACCATCTCCCCTGGGATGCCTGGGGCGGGCCCAATGCAATGTCAGCCCTTGCTGACCTGCCCAGACTGTCCCACTGCCACCAACATCTAGGAAAGCAAGGCCACCTGCAAGTCCTTGACTCCCACGCCTGTACACTCACCCCTGCCACACACACACCTGCCCCACAACCACCATGCCTGTGCTGGCCACGCCCATGCCGGCCACGCCCACACATCCAGATTCCCAGCAAATGCGGTTGGCTGCAAAATAGACCCTGTATCTAACACCTTCTCACTGTCCCTACAGTCGCGTGGCCCAAGGCACCAGTCCCTCCTGGATGCTCACTATAGCCTCTAATCAGACTGTCCCTGAGACCACTCTGTCCCTCACACAGTGGCCACACAGCAGCTGGGGACACTTCTCCCTTTTGTTATGAAAAACTTTAAGCACTCATCAAAGTTGAAAACCCAGATACCCACCACTTAGATTCTCCCATTAATATCGTGGTAGACTCACTCTACCACCTCTCTGTCCATCCCTTTATCCATCTCCCCATCTTGAGTTCATTTTTTAGAGGCAGAGTCATGCTATGTTGCCCAAGCTGGTCTTGAATTCCTGGCCTCAAGTGATCCTCCCTCCTCAGCCTCCCCGTAGCTAGGGACTAGCTGGGACTACGGGGATCCACCACACCTGCTCATCTTGATTTAAACAATCTATTTTAAAGTAAATTGCAGACATCAGTACCTTTCTACCTAAACACTTCAGCATTGTACATCATTAACTAGAGTTCAGTATCGTTTACAGTATTTTTGTTTTGAGGTAAAATTTACATATAATGAAATGCGCAAATCCTGGCCACATATTCCATGAGTTTTAACAAAGGCGTATACACTTGTGTGACCCAAACTCCTACTAAAACATTGCACGTTACCCCAGAAGCTCCCTCACATTCCTTCCTCGTCAACCCCTGTCCTCCCGCCCGAGGGCAGTCTGGGGTGCAATAGACCAGCCTGGGGCAGCCACCGTTCTGAAGTCTTCTACCACAGACAAATGTTGCCTATTCTAGAACTTGATATAGATGGAGAAAGTGCTCTTTCTTCATTCAGTCAGTATTGCTGAGATTCTCCCCTGCTGATGCTAGAGTGTTGTGTCTGTCTTTGCTTAGAACTCTCCATTTAAGGGTGGTATCCTACTGCTGTGGCACTGCTGCTCTGCCCCATCCCCCTCCACCCGCCACCTCCCTGTTTTCCAGACCTGCTGGTCTTCTTTCTGACCTTGCATACCCCAAGCTCATGCCACCTCAGGGCTGTTGCACTTGCTGTTCTACTGCCGGAATGCTTCTCCTGCAGATGGTTGAGGGCTGGCTTTTCCCTCATTCCGGTTTAGCTCGAACATCACCTGCTCAGAAAGTTTTCCTCACTCTTCACTCAAATCAGCCACCAACCACCATCGTCCTTTTTTTCGCAGCACTTACCCTTGTCTAAAATCTAGTTTGCGTATTTATTTGTTTATTGCCCATCCTCCACCCCCGCTAAACTCCATGAGAGCCAGGTCCATGTCGTCTTGCTCCCCGCAGTACTTCCGGTGCCCATGCAGTATAAGTACTCTTGAAGGAACAAGTGGATAAATGTGTGAATGTGTGAGTGCCGGCTCTTTCCTGCAACTCTGCCCTCTTGGCTGAACTGTGGGAGGCTGGCCCTGGCTCTTTGGAGCCTCTGCATCTCCAGCAGGGCTAAGCCATGCCCACAGCCCCCACCAGCTGTCACTGAGCTTGCACTGGCCCAGGGATGAGGCACGCTGGGAGCTGCACAGGGTCCTGGTTTGGCCACATACAGATCCACCTGTGCTTAGCTATCATAAGCAGGGAGGCTTTTGGGCTGAAAGACAGGAATGAGGTCTCCTCTGTGGAGAGCATGGGCCTCTGTTGTAATGCTTTCAACTGTTCATCCTCTTTGGTTTCCACAGGACCCAATATTCAATGAACTGTCCAGCAGTGGCTTTCTGGTGCACGGCCCCAGCATGCCTATACCTCTGTGACAGTAATGGTGGAAAGCCTTTCTCCCTTTATGGGCAGGTGAGCCAAGAAATTATCCATACTTAGGCTTAATCAACCATCAAATTACAGTTAAGCAGAATCAGCTGAGACACACTCGAAACAAGACGTAATCACTTGAGGCTGTCGGATCACCTGAGGCCAGGAGTTTGCCACCAGCCTGACCAACGTGGTGAAACCCATCTCTATCAAAAATACAAAATTAGCTGGGCCTGGTGGCGTACGCCTGTAATCTCAGCTACTTGGGAGGCTGAGGCAGGCGGATCGCTTGAACATGGGAGGCGGAGGTTGCCCTAAGTCAAGATTGCACCATTGCACTCCAGCCTGGGCAACAAGAGCGAAACTCCGTCCCCCCTCCCCCCCTACAAAAAAAAGTAACAGCTGCAAACGCACTCCACAATACCAGCCACTTAGGAACAGGTGTCTTTTCCCAGCTTATTTCTGCAGCTGGAACTGCAGGATGCATCAACTCATCTTTCTGAACGGCACCCGTTTATTTGTGGGTTGCTAATTCACACCGTCATTTCTAGATCACCTTTCTCTGCTGCCAGGACTGGAGTAGACCACATTTACACATCAGGCCACCCAGCTCCCAACCCTCAGTGTGACATCTGGGCAGCTTCCAAAGATGAGCTGCACGCCACTGTCCAGCCAGAAATATCTGCCTTTAGGCGGGGCCAGGGTTTTTTGTTTTGTTTTGTTTGTTTCAAAATTTCCTCAGAAGATATTCCCTAAATAGTTTATATCACCCCTTCCTCTTAACGCCTCTAATGGTAGCTTGTCAACAGCGCTTCATTATACAGAGGTGCCTGGTTCCCCTGGAAACATGGGAGCTGGGCATTTGGTTTTGTCGTTGAAGAAGTACCTTTGGCCAAGTTAGGGCGATGGCCCGCCTCGGGGGATGAAATGGGAATTTCCTGGGGAAAGCAAGCTTGCGACTGAAGAGGGACGCTTCCCTTGGGGCGGGACTGCGTGGACTCGGGGGTCCCGGGTGCCTCGGGAGGGAGTCAGTGCCCAGATCCGCGTGGGAACTCGGGGCTTGGAAAGCCCGGGAGGGAGGTGGTCTCAGCATGGCCCCCATGCCTCCCATCTCCTGCAGGCGTTTGCGGTCTGGACTGCCCAGGGACGGCAGAGGGGGCGCCGGGCGGGGCGTCCCGGCGAGGCTGTGGGGGTGGGGGTGCTTGTTCGCGTTTATGATAACTGCACTCCCTTTAAAAGGAAAACTATGCCCGGAATCCGGGGTGGTCCGGTTGGTCCACCTTCCTTCCATTCGTGTTCCTGGGCTGTGGGGCTGTTGGCCGGGCCACTCCCTCCACTCCTCCTTCCTTCCCTCCGGCCACCCCCACCCCTCCTTCCTTCACCCCTCCACCCTTCCTCCATCCACCTCCAGCCACCTCCTTCCTCCACCCCTCCTTCCAGCCCCCCTTCCACCCTCCATTCCACCTTCCACCCCTGCCACCCCACCCCACCTGGACTCCCATGACCTCCGCCCTCACCTCCTGTGCCCCACCCACTCATTGGCCGGTATCCACTTGCCCAGCGCCCCGGATTCCACCCTGCCACCGCCTACCCCTCTGGGCTGGGCAGCTCTTGTGCCCACGGGCGTCTCCCTGCTCCGCGGCCCGGGCTGGCGGGCGGGTGCTCGGCTGGCGGCAGAGGGAGACCCGCGGCTACCCCGGGCTCGGCGTCGCTGCCACCATGACGGGAAGGTAACGGCCCCCACCCACGCCCCCGGGCCGGGGAGGAGGGACTGAGGGACCCCTGGCCCAGGCCCGGCCCGCCCTCGTACAGCCCCGCGGCGACACGGTCCCCGCTGCGCCCTGGAGCGTCGGATTCTCGCAGCTCCCGGGGCGGCAGCGCCCGTCGGGGCCGGGGTCCCCCAGCCCCCGCGCCCCTTCCTCTGGGCGAGCGCCCGCCGCGGAAGGTGGAGCTCCTGCCCACCCGCCCGCACCCCTGCAAGATGGGACAGGCATCTGCTCACCACCGACGCCCAGGGCTGCGGGAGGGGGTCTTGTCCGAGGTCAGACACCTACCACGGGCAAAGGGTTCAACGGCTGTGTGCCGCCCCCGACTTCCCCGATCCCCGATCCCCGGTGAGTGACATCTCTGAGCCTTCCGTTTCCTCCTCTGTAAACCTGGGGTGGTCAAAATGTTAAAAATGATGAAGGGTACGTGGGGACTTGGCCAGAGCTGCGCCCAAGCACCAGCTGTGCAGGGGTTGGCAGGGGACAGGGCACTCTCCTGGGCCTGGCTCACCCTCTGCCCTCAGGCCCCTAGTTGCCATTTCACAGATGAGGTCACCAGAGGCCACAGAAGCTGGGCCACTCAGGAGGCCACAGGTCCACCAGTGTCCGGCCAGTGTTTGTCTCTGCAGCCCTTTCTGGAACCTAGCTGGGTACAAGTGCATGACTCAGGGCTGGGTGGGAGGGGCTGTCCCTGAGGCCCTGGACCCCCCTAGCCAAGTCCTGGCAGGGGGATTCTCTTCTTCAGGATCCCATGACCTGGGGCTCTGGGGGAGCTCCAGCCCTGAGAGTGACCTGTGGCTTTGCTGGGAAAAGGGGCTTGGAGAGTGCAGCGCAGTGTCCAGGGCTGCAGTCCCAAATCCCAGGCCCACAGGGGAGCTGCCTGTGATTGCCATTAAGGCTGTGGCCTGGGGTCTCAGGGCAGCCCCAGGAACCAAAAATAGCCTGTAACTTGTCACTTTGTAAGTCCTGCCTTCCAGACACACTTCCCTGTCTTCTCCCCAAGCCTCTCTTCCCAGTCAGCTCCCCTGACTTGGAGTCACCCCTAAGCCTTGGCCCAGGCCCCTCTGCAGTCAGATGGAGGGACCCTTCCCCAGGAGAGTGGCACCTGCAGGCCCTCTGGCTGCCTGTGGTCACCCCCCAGGGTTCGGCGGGGCTGCCTCCCATTTTCCTCAGCCTGTCCCTGCCAGTTGCCGGGTTCTCACCCTCCATTTTCTAGGAAAATAAAGTGGGGAGAGACAGGAACAGGTCAGGAGTAGCCCAGCAGCAGCGCTGAGGTGGAGGTGGGTGAGAGGCGGTTCCTTCAGGCACAGGAGGGATGGCAAGGTGGACAGAGCCATGAAGGGAGTGGGGCTGGAATGGGAGGCCCCGAGGTGCCACTGCTCCCTGGCAAGGGTCCTCTTGCCCCTGAGTCCCTTGGGCCTTTCCCTGGAGACGGAGGTGGTCAGGTGAGCCCAGCCGGAACCACCGGGAAGGCAGGTGGTGGCGAGCGGGGTCAGCCTGCCCTTGCTGCTGTGGGCTCCAAGGGCCGGAGAAACTCTTATCCTCAAATGACAGTGGGATGACAGTCAGCCTTTGGCGGACACTGTGTAGGGCGTTCCTCGTCCAGGCAATACTGCGTGTCTTAGAGAATGAGGAGAAACCTAGAAACATAAAAGATAACAGAAACATAAAGAGAGGGAAACGGCAACAGTTCCACTCCCGAGAGCCTCCCTTTATGCAGTTTGGGTGGCTCCTCGCAGTTCCTTTCTCCCGGAGTGTTTGTTTGATACAGCTGTGGGCGATCTGAGTGTAATGCACCTGCTCCTTCAAAGGTGGCCCTGCTGCCCGCCGTGCTGATGCCCCACCGGCTTCCCTGCCCTCCATACACAGGGATTGGGCTGGGCCAGACTGTGAGGAATGGACATCCAACCCGGCCTTTGGAGTGGGCGAGAGTTTTCCTGTCTCAGAAGCAGTGGAGTTTCATTTCCACCGTTTCATGCTGGGTGCCCTTCCCCATGTCCACTGTCCCCATGTGATCCCAGGCAGCTCCTCGTGCCTGGATCCTGGTTCTCTCAGGATCCCCCAGGCTGCCCAGAGTCAGGCTGTTTTTGGGAAACACCCTCTCTGCTCGCATACCTTCAGTTCGCCCTGCCAGCTCTCCCCGGGACCTCACCAGGCAAGAGCAGAGGGAGGGCGGTGGGGAGCCACCAAAGGGACCTGGAGTGGCCTGCGTGGCCATGCTCTCTGCAGATGAACCCATGGGTGCTGTGTGGAGAAAGGGCTGCTGGGAAGGAGATGGGGAAAGAGACAGAAGGCAGACACTAGGGAGGCCTCTCCTGGGTGGCTGAGGGGGGGGTGGAGGAGAGGAGGCTGACTCAGGGTTCTGGGAGGTGGAGTGGACAGGACCCAACTGACTGGCTGTGAGGTGGGCCACAGAGGGTGGGGCTTGGGAGCATGCCCCCCCGTGATGGCAGGTGGGGGAGGCTGGCATGCTTGGTGTGGTTGTGGAGTGCTTGAAGAGCTGTGGCAAGTCTGAGGGGGAGCCATGGGAGGCACCTGCGCATGGAGGGGCTGAAGCCCAGGAACAAGCCAAGCTGGGCGGGGAGTGAAGGCAGCCCGGAGCGTGGGTGGCATGCCGTGGGAAGAGAGGGGGCTCGGCCTCAGCGGCAACCCAGGGGCTTTGGAACTTACAACCACGAGATCTTTGACTATCACAGCTGAAGGGACCTCTGGCATCACCATTGTTCTACAGGGAGGCAGACATGGGGAAGGCCACCTACCAGGGACTCAGCTGTCCCTGGCATTCCTGGAAATGGGAGCCTGGGATGTTGACACCCATGGCCGTGTGAGCTCAGTGGCTTGGCTGCATAAAGTGGAGTCCACCCACCATGTGACCGTCGTGTGTGTTATGTATGAGGCTGTCGTATATGCCTGATTGTGTGCTGAGTCCATGCTTAGAACAGCGCAGAGCAGGCTGCTAGATCCCTGCCCTCATATCCACCAGTCTTGCCCCTCCTGCGGGTGGAGTATGTCCAGTGGTCCCCTAGGCAGAAGGAGTCAGCCGTGGGGCAGCTGAGTGCAGCCAGAGCCCTCAGCACAGCACAGGAGGCTGCAGTGGCATCAGGGGCTTAAGCAAAGTGTGAAGTGGGTAACAAGTGATGTGGCTTGTGATGTGGCACCACTGAGCCCTGAGCCCCAGACTGGGCCAGGGGGGCACTGCCATGGCCCCTCACCTCCTTCCCTTTTCTTCTACTTCTGGTGCTGACTGGCCCCTTCTCGCTGGCCATTGGCACAATAGGGATGGAGGGACTGATCTGCAGGGTGTCCAGTCCCGTGGTGTGAATACCCCCACCTGGGTTCATGTCAAACCGCCAACGCTTGAATTGGCATTAACGCTTTACAAAATTCCTGAATAGTTAACAGTCAGCACTTGTGAGCTGGCAAGGGACCGCCCAGGCAGCCACTGTGGAGAGGAGCCTGGGTTTCCCACCCACAGTGGGCCATCCTCCTTCTCTGTGTCCCTATCTGTGCTGTGCCACGTGCAGGCTTTCTTTCTCTTGTTTTGAGACGGAGTCTTGCTCTGTCACCCAGGCTGGAGTGCAGTGGCGCGATCTCAGCTCACTGCAACCTCTGCCTCCCAGGTTCAAGCAATTCTCCTGCCTCAGCCTCCCGAGTAGCTGGGACTACAGGTGCATACCACCACGACCGGCTAATTTTTTTTGTATTTTTAGTAGAGACAGGGTTTTTACCGTGGTCTCTACCAAAAAAACAGGTTTTTACCGTGTTGGCCAGGGTGGTCTTGATCTTCTGACCTCGTGATCCACCTGCTTCGGCCTCCCAAAGTGCTGTGATTACAGGCGTAAGCCACTGTGCCCAGCCTGCATGCAGGCTTAACCAGCCCTTAGGTCTTCATTTCCAGGTGGGGAAGGGAAGCACTGTCACTGTCCTCCTTGTTCTGTTTAGGTGTAGCGTGTTCATTTCTGAAGGTGAATATTTACTTAGATGACTTAGCAGGAAACCACCCTAATGAGATACTTCCGTGGGTGAATGCGTATGTCTTGCTGAGATGAGGTGACTGAATACACATATGAACGTAAAACCTACTGTGTCCTCACCCATGTCCTTGGAGGAACACACGGGAAACTCATGGAGTTGTTTTCAGCCTCCCAGTGAGGAGTCTGGTGGGGGAGCTGGGTCTGGAGGACAGCCTGTTTGTGGTGCCTCTGCCCACTGGGCTGAGGGCACGTGCCCCAGGGCCTTGGGGAGGCAGCCCTGCCTCACAGCTTGGGGCCTCAGTTCCAGCCTCTAGGAAACCATGTAGTTGTATTCTTCATGACTCATGTGTTTTTTAAAATTTGAGACATAGTTCACATATTATTAAATTCGCCATTTTAGTTGTACAATTCAGTGGTTTTTAGTGCATTCACAAGGTTATGCAACCATCACCGTTAATTCCAGAACATTTTAATCATCCCTAAAAGAAATCTTGTACTGATTTGCAGACAATCCCCATTTCCCCCTCCTCCTAGCCCTGGCCACCAGTAACCTGCCTTCTGTCTCTACAGATTTGCCTGTTCCGGACATTTCACATAAATGGAACCATATATTATGTGGCCTTTTGTGCCTGATTCCTTTCATTTATTAAGAACATATTTCCAAGGTTCATCCATATATTGTAGCATGAATCAGTACTTCATTCCTTTTTCTGGGTGAATAATATTCCATTGTGCCACAGTTTGTTTCTCCATTCACCCGTGGTGGATATTTGAATTGTTTCCACTTTTTGGCTACCGTGAATAATATTGCTATGAACATTCCTATACAAGTTTTTGTGTGAACATACATTTTCTCCTTGAATATATACCCAGGACTGGACTTGCTGGGCATGTTGTAACTCTTATGTTATACTTTTTGAGGAATTGCCAAGCTGTTTTCCAAATAATTGAACAATTTTACATTTATTAAATTTTACACCAGGAATGTATGAAGGTTCCAATTTCCCGACATCCTTGCTGATGCTTGTCATTGTTGTCTGGTTTAGTGGGTGTGAAGAGGTGTCATATTGTGGTTTTGATTTCCACTTCTCTAATGACTGATAATGTTGAGCATCTTTTCATGTGTCTGTCGGCCACTTGTAAATCCTCTTGGGAGAAATGTCCATTCAAACTCTTCACCCATTTTTAAATTGGGTTGTCTTTTTATTGTTGAATTATAAGAGTTCCTTATTTATTTGGATACTAGACACTTCTCAGACATATGATTTGCAATTTTTTTTAAGATGGAATCTCGCTCTGTCACCCAGGCTGGAGTGCAGTGGTGTAATCTCAGCTCACTGCAACCTCCGCCTCCCAGGTTCAAGCGATTCTTCTGCCTCAGCCTCCCCAGTAGCTGGGACTACAGGCATGTGCCACCATGCCCGGCTTTTTTTTTTTTTTGTATTTTTAGTAGAGGGGGTTTCACTATTTTGGCCAGGCTGGTCTTGAACTCCTGACCTCAGGTGATCCTCCCGCCTCTGCCTCCCAAAGTGCTGGGATTACAGGTGTGAGCCACCGTGCCCAGCCGATTTGCAAATATTTTTTCCTTTTCTGTGGATCATCTTTTCACTTTCTTGATTGTGCCATTTGAGACACACAAGTATTAAATTTTAATGAAATCCAATTTATTTCCTTATTCTTTAGTTGCTTGAGTTTTTGTTGTCATGTTTGGGAAACTATTGCCTAATCCTAGCTTATGAAATGAAAACATCTCTTTTCTTCTAGGAGTTTTATACTTTTAGCTCTAACATTTAGGTTTTTGATCTATTGTGAGTCAATTTTTTTTTTTATATGGCATGAAGTAAGGGTTTAAACTAAATCTTTTGCATGTAGCTATCTAGTTGTCCTATCATCATTTGTTGATAAGACTACTCTTTCACCCATTGAATGGTCTTGGCACTCTTGTCAAAATTCAGTTGACCACAAATATATGGGATTATTTTTGGACTCTCTTTTGAGACAGGGTTTCACTTTTTCACCCAGGCTGGAGTGCAGTGGCAAGATCTTGGTACACTGCAGTCTCAACCTCCCTGGGCTCAGGTGATCTTCCTACCTGAGCCTCCTGAGTAGCTGGAACCACAGGTACACACCACCACACCTGGCTACTTTCTGTATTTTTTGTAGAGACGAGATTTTGCCATGTTGCCCAGGCTGGTCTTGAACTCCTGGGCTCTGCCTGCCTCAGCTTTCCAAAGTACTGGGAATATAGGCATAAACCACTGTACCCAGCCTACTTCTGGGCTCTTGGTTCTGTTCTATGGGTATATATGTCTATCCTTACACCAGTGCCACACTTGTAATTTTTAGTAAGTAAATTGTAATTTTTAAGTAAGTTTTGAAATGGAAAGCATGAGTCTTCTTTGTTGTTGTTTTGTGATGGAGTCTCAGTCTGTCACCCAGGGTGGAATGCAGTGGCCTGATCTCAGCTCACCGCAACCTCCACCTCCTGGGTTCAAGCGATTCTCCTGCCTCAGCCTTCCGAGTAGCTGGGACTACAAGTGTGTGCCACCACGCCTGGCTAATTTTTGTATTTTTAGTAGAGATGGGGTTTTGCCATGTTGGCCAGGATAGTCTTGAACTACTGACCTCAAGTGATCCACCCACCTTGGCCTCCCAAAATGCTAGGATTGCAGGTGTAAGCCACTGCACCTGGCCTTTTTTTTTTTTTTTTTAAAGTTTTTTTTATTATTCTGTATCACCTGCATTTTCATATAAATTTTAGGAATGCCTTGTCTATTTGCAGGAATTTTAATGGAGATTGCATTGAATCTATAGGTCAATTGGATGTAGTGTTGTATTGCCATCTTAACAATATTGTTTTCCAATCCATGAATATGGGATATCTTTATCTTTATTTAGGTCTTCTTTAATTTCTTTCAATAATGTTTTATAGTTTGCAGTGAATAAGAAGTATTGCACTTATTTTGTTAAACTTACTCCTAAGTATTTTACTAGTTTTGATGCTGTCCCAAATGGGGTTGTTTTATTTCATATTCAGATTTCTCATTGCTAGTGATTCTTGTATAATGATCTTATACCTTGCAGACTTATTGAACTCATTTCTTAGCTGTAAATAGGGTTTCTTTTTTTGAGGGGGGATTCTTCAGGGTGTTCTATATATGAGTAGGTAATATGCAAATAAAAATAGTTTTACTCTTCCTTCTCAAACTAGATGTCTTTTATTTCTTTTTCTTGTCTAACTGTCCTTGATAGGATCTCCAGTGCCATGCTGCAAACAAATAGCAAGACTGGAAATCCCCCTGACCTTAGGAGGAAAGCATTCGTTTTCTCATCACTAGGTATGATGTTAGCTATGGGTTTTTGGTAGATGCTCCTTATCAAATTGAAGAAGTTCCCTTCTATTCCTAGTTTGTTGGGTGCTTTTATTATGAAACGGTGTTAGATTTTGCCAAATGTGTTTTCTGCATCTATCGAGATGGTCATAGAGTGTCCTCCCTTTATTCTATTGATATGGTATGCTACATTGAATTTTGGATGTGAAACAAACCCTATATTCTTGGGATAAATCCCATTTGGTCATGTTGTATAATACTTTATATATAGAGTGTTAGATTTAGTTTATTGTATTTTATCAAGGACATTTGCATCTATGTGACCTTCGTGTTTTATTTTGATATCAAGGTAATACTTATAGAACGAGTTGTGAAGTGTTCCCTCCTAGTCTTTCTTTTTTTTGGAAAGATTTTGTGAAGGTTTGGTGTTTTTTGTTTTTTGTTTTCTCTTTTTGAGACAAGATCTCACTCTGTCACCCAGGCTGGAGCGCAGTGGCGTGATCTCAGCTCACTGCAACCTCCGCCTTCTGGGTTCAAGTCATTCTCCTGCCTGCCTCAGCCTCCTGAGTAGCTGGGATTATAGGCATGTGCCACCACACTGGTGTTTTGTGTGTGTTTGTTTGTTTGAAGGTTTGGTGTTGATTCTAGTTAAACCTTTGATATAATTCACCAGTGAAGCCATGTAACTCTGGCTTTACTTTGTGGGAAGTTTTTTGGTTACTCTCTGTCTCTTTACGTGTTATTGGCCTTATTTGGTGATTTGGTTAGGCTTCGTGTTCCCACCCAAATCTCATCTTGAATTGTAATCCCTATAATCCCCACGTGTCAAGGGAAGAGACCAGGTGGAGATAATTGAATCATGGGGGCGTTTCCCCTCATGCTGTTCTCGTGATAGTGAGTGAGTTCTCACAAGAACTGCTGGTTTTATAAGGGGCTCATCCCCCTTCGCTTCGTATTTCTTCCTGCCACCTTGTGAAGAAGATGCCTTGATTCCCCTTTGCCTTCTGCCATGACTGTAAGTTTCCTGAGTCCTCCCCAGCCCTGTTAAACTGTGAGTTGATTAAACCTCTTTCCTTTATAATTTACCGAGTCTCATGCAGTTCTTAATAGCAGGATGAAAATAGACTGATACATTTGGATTTTCTATTTCTTTTTGAGTCTGTTTTGGTAGTGTCCTTTTAGGAATTTCTCCATTTCAGATAGGTTATTTCATTTATTGGCATACAGTTGTTCATAATATTCCATTCTGTTAATTCCTTACTGGGAACACAGGCTATTATTGTTTTTCAAGGCAGGCATGGAGTTAGGGAGCAGGAATAAGGGACTAGGATAAGTTAAAACAACACAAACCTCACTGTTGTTGTGTTTTTGTTTGTTTGCTGTTTGTTTTTTACTAACATTCATCTGTTTTTCTTGACCAAACATTCCTAGGGTTACTGAAAACCTTTGGTGGATTTGCAGAGTTCTGAAAGAGTAGATTCTGATAGTTTTTTTCTGGATTTTTCATTGCTTTTATGGAGGGATGAACTTCTGGAGGTCCTTACTCCACCACTTTTTGCTGACATCACTCTCAGTGTGTTTGCAAATGTCTAGAGCCAGAGCACTGACCCAAATCCCATTTGGTCACGGTGTATAATACTTTGTATAGAGTTCTAGATTCAGTTTGCAGTATCTGTGGTCCCCAATCCCATCCCTGCAGCAGGACAGGCTGCAGAATGGGTGGTAAGGTTGTGCAGAGATTTAGGATTTGGGCTCAATCAGACTCTAAGCCTCTCTCAATTTCTAGCCTTCGACGTCCACTTTTATAGTAAATATTTGTTGAATTGATTAATACTTGGTAAACTTGTGCTTGAACTTCATTTACAAATTATGTTGTACAAAACACTTGTGCCTGTAGCCTCCTTTCCAGCATTATATGTGACCCTTGGAGCCCTAAATAAATGTTTCCTCCTTACAGAAAACTGTGGGTCTGCATGAGAGTCCTGGATTCTAGTGTTGAGGATTTCCACATGGATGGGCTGAGTCGGGAGTGGTAAGAGCAGCCTAGGCCCCATCACGTTGACTTGTAGCTGCTGTAAGAACATTTTCTGCATAAGTTTTCTTAAGCATTCAGCTACCTACATCAGAGAGTCAGCGGTATTCCTTACTCATTTTGGCTCCTCTGGGCTCAGCTTCTCCATGCCCTTTAGCTCCTGGGGCCACCTTTAAAATCTATTTGTTGAATTGATCAGTGTTGGGCAACTTTGGAATTGGGCTGCATTTACAAATTATATTGTACCCAATGCTTGTCGTCACTTGACTGCCAGGGTGCTTAATGAGCACCTCCTCCTGTTGGGACTTGCTGGGTGAGTGTGTTCCTCGGTGGCGTGTAGGCCTGGTATCTGAGTGCCAGTGAGCCCCTCCAAGGCTTTCTCCCACCCTAGTTTGGGAGGATCAGTGCCCTGCTGTCTTTAGTTGACGGCTGCCAGCTCTTGCCTTCGGAAGGCAGAAGATACTGCTCAAGCTTTCTGACCTTTCTAGAAAGGTCTTTCAGGGAAACGGAGTCAATGTTAAAGATTTCCACGAGTGCTCCGGATCTTTATTGTATTGCTGACCAGGGTCACCTTGGCCACAGTTTGGATGCCGACCGTGGGTGCTTATGAATCACAAGGAACTTTGCCAGTCTCTCTGGGTAAAAATGCGGGGGACATGGTGCCTTCCTGGTGGTTTCCACCAGGTCCCTCTGCGTCTGTTCCCCTGGAAGCTGGAGGATTGCCTTTTCTCTAAACCTCTTTTGGGGTGCCTGACCATTTGTTGGCCAGATCCAGATGATCGGCTCTGCCCTGGTCTGGGTGCTCCAGGGTGATGATTGTGGCAGAGGCTCTCAGAGAAGGGAGCAAAGCAGAATGTGGAACTGTGCGGCTCCGGTCCTCGCTTTCTTAACCGATGGCAGGGATCCTAAAGGCGCCAGGTCCTCCCCGTCCTCCTCCGCTGACTCTGCCCTCCTCAGTGTGTCCACGGGCACAGGCTTTCCTCCTGGCAGGTGGCAGCTGGAGACCTCCTGGGTGTCCTGCCGCCACTGTGGACCTCACCTCAGTGCTATCTGGGGCCTTCCCAGACCAGTCCCCTCCCAGCGGGACCCAACCCTGCCAGCCTCAGCTTTCAGGAGCTGCCCCCACGGCGCAAACAATATGCTTTCTATTTGGAGTTGACTCCGCTGCCCTTTGGAGATCCCAGCGCGTAACGTGAGCTGGCGACCAGCGCGGGGGAGGCGCCCACACGCCCGTCCCGTCGCGGTGTCTGGCCCGAGGCGGCCGCGCCGCCCCTCCGAGGTGGTCCCTCGGCCCCTGCACCAGGCGGCCCGCGCCCGCGACCTCGAGGCGGCTGCCCTGCGCCATGGCGGCCCGGCTGGGTGCGCTGGCCGCGTCGGGGCTGTACCGGCGGCGCCAGCACCGGCAGAGCCCGACGCCCGCAGCGGGGTAGGTGGCCAGGGGCGGGGCAGGTGGCGGGGACAATGGCCGGAAAGCTGCCGCTGCTGGGCAGGCCTTCCCTCGGAAACCCGGCCGGGCCTTCCGACACGACACCGTGGGCTCTCTCCCCGGGCGTCGGATGGGCCCTGGGCTGGCGACAGGGTGGGCGCGTGCGACTTTATCTAACTGGGTTGGATGTCACCTGTGATCAGCTCTCTTGGCAGGGTGTGCCCAGGGACCTGTGTTAGAAAGCAGGGGGCCTGCGTAGCCCCCAGCACCGCTTTCAGACTGGGGTGATGATGCTGCACTTTGTAAATGAGCAGACAGGCTCTGAGCGCAGCAGGCACCTGCTGGACTCACCCACCCCAAACATGGCGCTGTGATTTGAACCCAGGTTAGACTGACTCCAAAGCCTGCCCTGCTTCATTCCATGGAGGACTGCCAGTGTAGACAGGCTCCTTTTGGGCTGGGAGGAGGGGGCAGCGGAGTTGAGGATGGTCCTCAGGGCATCTCAGAGAATGAGTTGGTTCTGGATGGGGAGGTGGGGAGGGGCACCGGGACGGTGGTGGAGCCACCTCCCCTCACTCTTGGGGTCAGGGGCACGAGGAGGAGCTCCTGGACACGTTGCCTTTGCAGGGCCCAGGGGCCAGTGGGGGAGAGAGAGCAATAGGGCTGTGAGCTTGGGATCCTTGATCAAAGTGACAGATGGGGACCCTGGGGAGGAGGCCAAGGCTGGGCAGAAGGGCTGGAGGGTCAGAAAGGGAGCCAGGAGCATAAGTCACAGACATAGGGGAGGGCCTGGAGGACGCAGGAGCAGAGGAAGGCCAGTGCCACCCAGGGCAAGCACAGCCCGCTCTGAGCTCCTCGTATGTGGTCAGGGAAGGCTCCCAGAGGGGCAGTTAGAGGACTGAGCCATCGAAGATATCTTCTGCTGAGAACAGAGGAGGAAGGAGGGCACCGAATGGAGGGCAGGAACTGCAGGCCGGCAGCACGGCCATCTGTGGAGTCCCTGCTGCACGCTGGGCTCCCGCCTGTGCTGGCACAGCAGGTCTGGTGCAGCCTGCTGTTCAGGTGGGGACCCGCAGACACCTGAGTGTGGCAGAGCTGGAGCAGGCATCTTCACTGGCCGGCCTCTGGACAGCCCTGGATGCGTGCGGCATAACTGTGGCACCAGGCTGTGGGTGGCCAGGGCACTGATAGCCCCAAGGCTGGTCTGGAGAGTGATTTTCACAGTACTGACACCACAGCTGAGATGCAGGCAGGACCGGCATGATGACAGACCTGGGGCAACCCTGAGCATGCACACACATGTGACTATTCACACTGTTTTTCTTTGAACTTCTGGTTCATGTCCTCTGTTAGTTCTCTGTTGTCAGTGTGACGTTTCAGGTGTACCTACTTGAAAGTAAAGCCGCTAGAGCAAAGAGGTATGGCAAGGGCTTCAGAGAAAGCTTTAATTTCAGACAGGTTTCATACTGATTTGGAGTCTGTTTCTGATGGTGTCATTGCATCCTGTGTATAGCAGCCCAAGGCAGGATGTTAATTTTTAGCGTCCCCATGGTGGACTGGCTTTGTGTACATTTTTGTTGACCTCATGTAGCCAGGTGACCTCTGACACTGGCCTCTGGCTGGCTTCGTGGAGTCGGGGCAGGGAGGAGGCCCAGGCAGTGCTGAGGGACTGAAGATGCTCCCTGGACTGTGCTGCAGTGGGGTCCCTCCCGGAAGCCCTCTGCGCCTGGAATAGTGCCTATCAGTGCGCGTGCTCAGTGAAGACTTATTGGATGAAAGACGAAAGCATGGGCTGTGCTTGCAGGACTCGCCTCACTTACTCCCTCCCTGGAGGTAGCTATTCCTTGCCAATTTTATAGATGAGGAAGTTGAGGTTCAGAGTCCTCTGCTGCAGGTCACACAGGCAGGGGTTGTCCAGGCCTGGGTTGCAGCCTGGTGTGCCTGGTTAGAGAGGACACACCCCTGGCCTGACTGCTGCTCAGGCTGACGTGGCCTCAGCAACACTGGCTCGTCTTGGGTGTGACCAGACCCCTTGTGGCTGGCCCCTGACTCTTCCCAGATCCTTACACTCTCTTCCTACACTCAGGTATCGGGGAGGCTGGGATGGAAGAAGGTCTGGGTTTGCTGAAGAAACAGAATCTGGAATGGGGGATGCCAGGAGGAGATGGGGGGAGCATGAGCCTAATCCTGTGTGACCCTCACCTCGTTACTGTCTCTGTGCTTCAATCTCCTTATCTGGAACCAGCCTTCTCCCCTTACGAAGGCCTGAACGGTGCAGGCTCCTCTGATCGCACCCCAGACTCAGGGACAACTTGCAACAAATTGGCTTGTGTTGGCTGTCAAGACTGAGGGCACGAGATGGTGTGCTCTACCCCAGATCTGGGGTTTGGCTTCCATGTTAGGCATGCCCTGGGCAGTATGTTCTATGTAGTCCAGCTGGGGGTGGGTACTGGTGTCTCCTGGGGGATAACTGGGCAGACTGTGTTCCCCATCCTGAAGGAATGTGCAAAGGAGGACATGGAATGTCCACAACTCTGACCCTTTGCCCTCTCGCAGGGACTGCAGACAGCCTGCCGGCCTTCCCCTGGGCTGAGCCGTGCAGAGGGACTCTGGAAGGCTCCCAGAGTTGCTGGAAAACAACAGTTCTTTTTATCCAGTGCTTTGCCCGCCTGGCCTGGTACTCTGTGCTGGACACGTGGGTGTCATTCATTCTTCACTTTGGCTCCTTGAGGTGGCTACTGTTTCTCTGGTGCACCTCTTTATAGAAGAGGAAATGAGGCCTGGAGAAGCCAGCACCTTTCTTGAGGTTCCAGGCCGGTGGCTGGGGCTATCAGGTGTAAAGCTGGGCACGTGGGTCCAGACCTCTTCCTCCCCTGCAGGAGCCAGCAAACGTGTACTCTCACGGTGCTGAATCTCCATTGTCTCTGCATGCTTCTGTCTGTTCGTCTTTGCTCTTGGATCGGAATGTTCCTGTGCTCCTCGGTGGGACGTCGTGGGGATGCAGCCCCAGAGCCTTTCACAGAGCTACTGTTAGGGGCTCTGGTGCCTGTGACTTGGCCTGGGGCAGCCCCTGGGCATAGGAGGGAGGTGGCCACCCCCATACCCCACCTGCTTATGCCAGGCTTTATGCAATGCCTGCCGGGCTCAGGTGCCAATGATCTCACTGGAGGCGTCCGGGCACCAGCCAGGGAACTGGTTAGGGACCGGTTCCCAGGTTCGACTGTAAGATGAGCAGGAAAATAGAGGAGAGAGGGTGTGGTCAGGCTGCTGCTGGTACCCTGGTGGTGTGTCCAGAATTTGTCCCTTTTGGGGGGTTCTTGGTCTTGCTGACTTCAAGAATGAAGCCGCAGACGCTCACGGTGTTACAGTTCTTAAAGATGGCGTGTCTGGAGTCTGTTCCTTCAGATGTTCAGATACGTCCGGAGTTTTTTCCTTCTGGTGGGTTCATGGTCTTACTAACTTCAGGAATGAAGCCACAGACCCTGGCAGTGAGTGTTACAGCTTTTAAAGATGGCGCATCTGGAGTTGCTCGTTCCTTCCGGTGGGTTCATGGTCTCGCTGGCTTCAGGAGTGAATCTGCAGACCTTTGTGGTGAGTGTTACAGCCCATAAAGGTGGTATTAGGGATCCAAACAGTGATCGCACTAATGACCTATTGCAAAACGCAAAAGAACAAACCTTCCACCAGGTGGAGAAGGAGCCACTTTGGCGGCTGTGGTGGCCTGCTTTTATTCCCTTATTTGGCCCCACCCACATCCTGCTGATTGGTCCGTTTTACAGAGAGCTGATTGGTCCGTTTTACAGAGTGCTGATTGGCCCGTTTTACAGAGAGCTGATTGGTCCGTTTTACAGAGAGCTGATTGGTCTGTTTTATAGAACGTGGTCAGTTTTTACTGAGTGCTGGTGGGTGTGTTTAGAAACCTTTAGGTAGACACAGAGCACTGATTGGTGCATTTACAATCCTTAGCTAGACAGAGAAGGTCTCCAAGTCCCCACTAGACCCAGAAGCCCAGCCGGCTTCACCTCTCAGTGGGAAGCGTGGCAGCTGGGGAGTGCTTACTGAGGGTCTGTTTATGAAACGGGGAGGGAGGAAGGGTGGTGAAGCAGCTGGGCTAGTGGTGCAGGAGTGCCGGTAACCACAGGGAGAGGCCCGGGTCCCAGCAGCAACCTGGCTAGTGGGAGTAGGATCAGCCCACCTGGAAGCCAGAGGAGGCAGGCCTGTGGGTGCAGGCCCTAAACAGCAGCCCCTGGGGCAGAGAACAGGAGCCTGGAAGGGGTGCGAGTGGTGTGTGCTCAGTCACTGGGGTCTAGAGGTCTGGCTTTAAGGTGGAATCTGAAAGGCTGGGGCTGGAAGTCCTTAATTTGGCTTCGTTTTCTGGGTCCTTGGAGTGAGGAATTCCAGGCCCGGAGGCATGGGATTTCCTGTTGATTTCCGACTTCTCTTAAGAGGCCCAAGGTCTCGCTCATGGTCAGGCCCTGGAACGTCCTCCCCGTCACCTTGGGTGTGTGTTTCAGGAGAGGAGGTTCACAGTGTTCTCCGGGAAGGAAACCAAGCTGGTCCTAGTGAAGCCCAGCCCAGCCCTCGAGGGTGGCTTGGGGCGGCCAGGCTCCGCCCTGGTGGCCTGCCTGGCCCGCCCTGTGAAGACCAGCCGGGAGCTGGGAGGACTGAGGAGCAGCCGCTGGGTGCCGAGGCCTCCTTTCTTCTTGGGTTCTTCCCAACTCTTGTTGCCACCATCTCTGCTTCCTTGCCCCTCTGGCCTAAATGTGGGCTTGCATGGTGGCTTTGGTCTCCTAAGCACCCCAGGGGGGTAGGCCAAGGTGGACGGAAGCCCAGCATGCCCAGAAAGCCTCGCTGAACGGCCTTCCAGCCAGCCTCCGCCACATGAGTCCCTAAGCCGAGAAGAAAGAGACATCAGCCTGGATTCCCCTTCCCAGTTTCCAGTCCATCTCCATATGGCAGCAGCCTCCTGTGAGACCCTCTGCCCACAGCCCATGCCCAGACCCTGAGTGAAGCCCTGCCCTCCAACCCTGGGCTCATCTTGTCTAAGGCCCCTCTTCTCTGTGGCTGGCACTCTTCAGGCTGGCCCTGCCCAGATCGCAGGCTGCAGAACAGCCCGACAGGAGCCTCACTCACCAGGCATTTCTCTCATGATGCTGCGGCAGTGAGTGACTGCTGGGTGGGCTTCATCCTGGGAGGCAGGGCAGGTGGAGAGGTGTTCCCAAAGGCACTGCACTCGCGTCCTGCCACACCACAGCTGCACCCAGGCGAGCATTACCAGCTGGTTGCATCACTCCCCTGCGAGCCTGACGATCCCTCTCTGCCCAGCCTTCCAGGAATCCACGGGAGTTGAGACCCTTGAGACAGAACCCGTGTTCTCCCTTCCTAGCAAAAGGCGTTGGGTATCTGGTTCTCTGAAGGCCGTAGAGGCAGTTGGGTGTTTAGGACTACATCCTTACCATGTTTTTGAGTCTAAAAGACCCCTCCTGGCCGTGCTGAAGGGCCCTGGGGCTGGAATGACTGTGGGCCTGGCTCACTGTGGGCTTTGCCCGTGTAGTTTGCATTTCACCCTTCCCAGAAGGAAACCCACCGCTGACTCTGGGGACAGGCACTGCCCAGCATGGATGAGCTTTGCTCCCCTCACCGCACTCCCATCTTGTCTCAAAGATTCATACTCTTGCCTTTCTTTTTTTTTTTTTTTTTTTGAGACAGGGTCTTGCTCTGTCACCCAGGTTGGGGTGCAATGGCATGGTCACAGCTCACTGCAGCCTCAGCCTCCCAGGCTCAAGCCATCCTTCCGCCTCAGCCTCCAGAATGGGGCTGGGGCTACAGGCTTGCACCACCACACCTGGCTAATTTTTTTTTGTTTTTTTTTGTGTGTTTTTATTAGAGATGGGTTCTTGCCATATTGCCCAGCTGGTCTCAAACTCCTGGGCTCAAGGGATCCGCCCACCTTGGCCTCCCACAGTGCTCTGGATGACAGGCTTGAGCCACTGTACCTGGCTACCCCCTTGCCTTCTCTGTGGTTGGGTGGTTATGTGTTTATTGGAGGCAGTCGGTTTGAAACTAACTCATGGTGCAGAGGATGGAACCATGGAAGACTGAGCAGTCTGGGTTCAAGCGTTTACCCCGCTCTGTTGTGTGAGCTTGGGCAAGTTACTCAACCTCTCTGAGGCTTTGGTCCCTCCTCTGGAAGAGGCCATAATAATAGTAGCTGCAGGATTGCCTTGGGGATTAAATAAGAGTGCAAATACAGAGCCACTCACCTGTGCTGGGTGGTGTTCTGTGCGTGAGACTCTGTGGTCCCTGGAGAAGGGGTAATAGGGGCCCAAGTGGGAGTTGACTGGGCCCCTGACACCCCAAGGGGTGGGCACTGCAAGCACTGAGCAGCCTGGACCCTGGGTTAGAGCGATTTTCCTGATCCCGTAGAGCGTCTTCACTTTTTAATATGAGGTGTGTCTGTCAGGCGCAGGGCTCTGCATGTGCCCCATCCGCGCTCCTGACCAGCTCTGACTCACTCCTTCTGTCTCCCGCCCCCAGCAACATGTCGGACGCCTTGGCCAATGCCGTGTGCCAGCGTTGCCAGGCCCGCTTCACCCCCGCTGAGCGCATTGTCAACAGCAATGGGGAGCTGTACCATGAGCACTGCTTCGTGTGTGCCCAGTGCTTCCGGCCCTTCCCTGAGGGGCTCTTCTATGAGGTGAGGACACTACTGAGGGCCTTCTCAGACCCAGCTCAGAGTCTGCCCTCAAGGAGTGGGTGGGCTGGGCTCCATGCAGTGGTCCCGACTGGTGACAGGGCCGGCTCTGGAGCCAGCCCAGAGTCAGGCTTGAGCTCCTGCACAGGCCCATCCTTCACCTGTGAGATGTGAACAGCACCCCGGATGCTCTAGGTGCTAACGGAGAGCCACCTTTCACCAGCCTCCTCTGGGCAGATGCTGGGCAGGCCCTGGGGGCAGGAAGAGCCTGCCCTGGTAGTGCTTGCCCTCCGTGGGTACCAGACAGTGAGCACAGCAACTGCACAGCCCACCAGCTGGTGCTGATGCCCTGGGGGTCAGGGCTCACAGGGTGGGGTGGTGCTCAGGGAAGGTGAGGTTTGGGCAGACCTGAGGGGAGGGAGCCACACACATCTCTGCAGGAAGAGCACTGGGCAGAGGGCACAGCACATGCACAGACCCTGTGGTGGGAGAACATGGGGTGTATGGAGAGCAGTAGGGAAGCTGGTGTGATGGAAGCCGAGGGCATGAGAGGAAGAGTGTCAGGCGCTGAGGACAGGGAGGTGGATTTTGTTTGGCCCCATGGGCCTCTACAGAGCCATAGACAGGAGCCACCTCGGGGTGTGAAGCAGAGGAGTCACACTGTCTGCTGACATTTGAAAAGGTGCCCTGGTCAGGCACTGTGACTCACGCCTGTAATCCCAGCACTTTGGGAGGCGGAGGCGGGTGAATCACCTGAGGTCAGGAGTTCAAGACCAGCCTGGCCAACATGGTGAAACCCTGTCTGTACTAAAAATACAAAAAATTAGCCTGGCGTAGTGGCAGGTGCCTGTAATCCCAGCTACTCAGGAGGCTGAGGCAGGAGAATCACTTGAACCTGGGAGGCGGACGTTGCAGTGAGCCGAGATCGCGCCATTGCACTCCAGCCTGGGGGACAGAGCAAGACTCCATCTAAAAAAAAAAAAAGAAAAAAAAAAAGGAGGCTTCTGGCCGCTGAGGAGAGTGTGTAAGGTGGGGCCGGAACAGAGGCTGGGCTGGGAAGCTGGCGGGACCAGGAGCTGAATTAGTACAGTCACCCAGATGAAAGTGAAGGGGCCTTCACCAGCTCATGAGAGCAGTTGTTAAATCATCAACAGTCTTGCAAACTGGTTATGCAACAAAGTTTTTGTTTAAAAATTAAATTACATAAACATACAATGGGATACAATTTTATTAAAAACAGAGGTAACAAATACTCAAAGCGTACCACTTGCTAATTATTTTGTTCCACTTTACTATTGTCTATGCTGCCGGGGTTATTTCCATTCATTGTGCTGGTGTGGCCATGCACACCCCCGCTCAAGTCCACATCGATGTCCTGTCGGCAACCGGAAGTTGGCCATGACGGGAATATTCACACCGTGGACATTGGCAAACGCCCCACAGCAGGGCCTGCCTCTGTGCCCCAGAGAGCTGGCTGTTCAACATTTACCGGCACACCACTGGTGGTTGTGGTGGCGGTGGTGGCCAGGGTTCAGATGCTGGCTCTGTTTCGAGGTAGAGCTGATGGGATTGGCTGGTGGATGGATGTGGGGCGTGTGGTCCGCCTGGCAGAGCAGGAGCTGCTGTTTGTTCCTCATGGTGCCTTCAGCCTCCTGAGAAATGCTGGCTAAGTGTAGAGGCAGCAGGGGGGTGGGCAAAACTCTGGGAGGGTGGCCATGTGCCCAGAACAAAGCCTGTCACACAGTAGGTGCCCAGATGATTTTCGTTGCTGAAAGAGTTTAAGCCCTTCCTGCCTCTACAGGTCCCTGGGTAGGGCTATATCCAGTTCAGTCTAGTAAGACACTCATTTTAGAGAACAGGGAAAAACCAAATTAAAAAATAGAAAATACAATTGTCAAAAGAGAGGAAAGCAGAGGCAGGCTTTGGCCCCACTTGTGGCCAGCACAGGGGCCCTTGCTGGCAGCTGCCGCCTGGAGGGTGTGCACGCCGGCTCCTGCTGGCCGCAGCCCTGACCTCTCCCCACTCCCCCGTGCCCAGGTCCTTCTTGCCTTCCCTTCCTTCTGTCTCCTGTCCCTGGGTCTTCGTGGCCTCTGGGGAAGCTGGACTACTCCCACAAAGAAGGTATAGGAAATAGGGCCAAGTGGCACTACACTTCAAACTGGATCTCATCCCTCCTGGCATAAAACCCCCTCGCCCCCAGCCTGTTCTCTGAACCAACAGGGTCCAGATCCTCAGTAGACACCAGCGGCCCTTTGACAGGTGGCCTTGCCGACCTTTCCAGCTTCCACAGGGGCCCCTCCCTTTGCACCCCACCATCCCAAAAGGGCCAATGTCCTCTGCTGGCCAGGCCTGGGACCTGCTGCTCCAGCCTCAGCCCGACATGTGCCTGTCTCAGTGCCTCATCCCCTGCTGTCAGGTCCTGACCCGACAAGGGCCTGGGCGGCTGGTGGGGATGATAGTGCTTGTCCTCTCTCTGCGACCCCTTTGCAGTTTGAAGGCCGGAAGTACTGTGAACACGACTTCCAAATGCTGTTTGCTCCGTGCTGCGGATCCTGCGGTAAGGCTGGTGACAGTGCACATCCTGGGCTGCCTGGGAAGTGGGCAGCAGGCGGGGTGGGGGGGCGGGGGCCCAAAGGGGCACACAGAACTGGCCTAGCTCTTCCCTAACTGCCCACCTTGCCTCTCTGAGCGGCAGCCCCCAGGCCCCCTATAGGCACCACCATCTCACGAGGGAGCCCACGGGCCAGGCAGAGAGCAGGTGGAGTGTTAGGTGGACGGGGCTTTGGAGGGTCCGAAGAGGGGATGGGCACGCGCCCCCTGGCCAGCAGGGACCTGTCCTTTTCCAGGCGAGTTCATCATTGGCCGCGTCATCAAGGCCATGAACAACAACTGGCACCCGGGCTGCTTCCGCTGCGAGCTGTGCGATGTGGAGCTGGCTGACCTGGGCTTCGTGAAGAATGCCGGCAGGTGAGGTGGCCACATCGGGCCAGAGAGGACTGGGCCACAGCCCTGCCCAGCACACCTGCCCACCCCTCCCGTGTGCTACCCACTTGCTGAGGGCCCAGCAGGGTCCCGCTGCCGCAGCCTGCACTGACGTGGCTGCCCTCCCTCCGGTTCACCTCGGGGCAGATGGTCCAGCTCCCAGTTTGCGGGGCCCCATGCTTGGCATGCATGTGGCAGCCTCTCGGGAGCCATGAGAAACCCCCACAGTCCCCCACCCCCCCGGCCACCACGCCTGCTGACCCCACCTATCCACCTTCCCCTGCCTGTACCTGTGTAGCTCAGTGTGGCCGGAGGGAAACGCCCACATTTACTCTTAAATTCAGGGCCACAGACCTCATGGGTACTCCAGAAGTTCCCACCTCCTGTGAAGCCTTCGTCTCTCGTTCCCCCTCCCTGAGCACTGTCCCTATAGCAGGCAGCCTTGTCTCCCACCTCCCCTGGCCCTAGCTCTGGGATCCCGTGCAGCCCCGCCGCTGTCTGAGCCCTGTTCGTTCCCACAGTTTCTCCAGAGCTCCCTTCTCCACGCCACTCTCTTGTCCTTTCTGAAGGACCGGGCTGGGGAGCTGGGTTAAAAACACTGGCTGGCCTTCCTTCCCGGCCTCTCCCAGCACACCTGCCTCCCCTCCTGTGTGCTACCCTGGTCTCATCTGCCCCCGGCCTCTCCCAGCACGCCTGCCTCCCCTCCTGTGTGCTACCCCGGCCTCATCTGCCCCCGGCCTCTCCCAGCACGCCTGCCTCCCCTCCTGTGTGCTACCCTGGCCTTATCTGCCCAGGGACCCACACCTCCTCTTGACCCCTCAGCAGCTCTCACCACAGCTGCTGAGGTGCAGAAACGCCCCCCTTCTGTCACCCGGGACCCTGAGTTCCTGTGGTTCTGCCCGCCCCCACAGTGGCACCTGCTCACTCCCTCCTCTGAGCCACCTTCCTCCCGGTCTCTCCATGGGGGTCGTCTGGGACTCCGTGCCCAGCCCTCATGGCTGCCCTTGCAGACAGAATCCTAGAGCCCTAAATAGCACGTGTGTCTGGACAATTCTGGGCTCCATTTCGGGCCTCTCTCTCGCTGTCTTCAGCTGCCCACATGCCACCTTCACTTGGTGTCCACCAGGCATCCCAAACGCAATGGGGCACAAGCAGTTTGGGATTCTCCTCCACCAACCACCAAGGCTGCCTCTGCATGTGCCCCGTGTCAGTGAGAGGCAGTGCCGCCCTCCAGAGGCCCCAGCCATGCCTCCCCGCCACACCCCCTCTGTCCGGGCACTCTGCTCCCTCCCGCAGCTCCTCCGAGATGCTTCCCCGACACTACCAAGCTCTTGTCCATGAGCTGCCCACGAGAGAGGCACATGGCCTGGTGCCTGGTGTCCAGCCCACTGTCCTTGGAGCTGGGCGGTGCCTGGCATTGAGCAGGTTGTCTAAATGAAGGGCTGAGGGGGCAGACGGTGCAGTGCAGGGGCCAAGGGACAGCACCAGGGGCTTATGCTGACCAGCAATGTCGCCGACGGTGTGTGGAGTGAGCCCAGTCTCCTTCCTGAGGCAAGGTTTGCACAGGACCACTGCCCCAAGGGCTGCTTGGGGAAATCTGAAAGATGCTGGAAGTGTTTTGGAAAGTCAGATGTGCTACAGAAGCATATTGCTGTAAGGACGGGGCAGGGCGGCAGCTAGGGTGAGGAATGAGGGCCCCTGCTTGGCCCTCCCAGCCCCACAGTGCAAACCTCAGAATCTGGGCAGATGTGCTGTGAGCTGCCAGAGCCCCAGCAAGAGCCCACGAGGCTGCCTCTGCCGCTGTGCCACCACTTCGCCATTCCTGGGTCAAAGAGAGAAGTTCTGGGAAACGCTTCATGTTGACCAAACACAATAACCTGTGTAGTCTTAAAGCTACAGTTGTGTTTATGGTCTGTACAAATACAAAGGACATGTTAGGGAAATACCTGCACGCGAGCAAGGGAAATAGCTCAGGCAGAGAGAGACCCCTCTGGAGGAAGTGGGTCTGGGTCAGTGGGAGGCAGGTGCGCAGCGCAGCCCTGGCCTGACCTGAGCTCCCATGACTACACAGGACATGCTTGTCCGGGACTGGGAGGCCCGGGAGCCTGCCAAAGAGCTCTGGGGGTTGCAGGCCTGTGCGTGGGGTTACAGCAGGAGAGATCCAGAATCCAGAGCTGTGCTCAGTCCCCGCAGGCCGAGAGTGTTGAGGTCCCCTGGCAACCAGCCTGAAATGTGTGGCCTGTGTCCTTTCAACTCAGGCAGTGTGTGTCTGGCAGAGGCATCACAGAGGGGACTCAGGGTACCTTGCACTGCAAAGGAATATTGAGACTCCCTCCCCGCCCCCGCCAGGACTCCCAGGTCCCTCTTCTGGGTCGTTTGCAGCCTGCCTTCCGGGTCTTTCTGCAGAGCCTGGTTGCTGAGCGATTCTGTAGCAGGAAGGAGGCTGGGAGCCTAGTGGGAAAGAAAGGCGTCCATTGTTCAGGGGTTGTTCTTCCGGCCTCTTCTCTCCCTGCCACGGATGAAGTCGTTGAGTGTCTAGGAGCCTTTGTAAGCATCACAAGCCCCTGCAGAGGGGTGGCCGATGGATCCCCTTCGTCAGTTCTCCCTTTTCAGGGGTTGAGACGAGGCGGTCTAGAGAAACGGTGGGCATCTGCTGAGATTTCAGGTTGCCTGCTGGGGAGGTGGCTGGGGAAACGGCAGATGCCTCTTGCTGAGTCTGCTGAGTCCTAAACAGTCTGCGCTCGGCCTGGACGGCGCCCCCCGCTCACAACTCTGACTTGGCACTCAGCGAGCTTTCGTTAGTTTTACCTTCGAAGCTGGGGGGCGGGCCCTTGAGCCTTTTGCCACAGAGCAAGTTGCACAGGGCGTGGCGGAACTTCTCAGCCACAAAGAAATACATGATGGGGTCGAGCGCCCCGTTGAGGCTGGTGAGGCAGGAGGTGATGCGGTTTCCCAGGGCCAGGACGCGCTGGGTGGCACAGGAGGTCCCACCGCTGCGGTAGTGCAGCACATAGACGGAGCGGTTGACGTGGTAGGGCACGAAGCAGACCAGGAAGATGGCCAGCACGATGGCGATCATGCGCACCGCCTTGCTCTTGAGGCGCTTCTCCACACGCAGGCCCTGCCGCAGGCTGCGGATGATCAGCAGGTAGCAGGTGACCGTGGTGACGAACGGGAAGGTGAAGGCCACGGCCAGGGACACCAGGGCGTGGTGGGAGGCCTTCTCCCGGTACAGCTGCAGGCACACCACCGTGTGGTTGGTCTGCACGGTCTGCTGGCTCACCAGCAGCGGGGCCATGGCCACGGCCACCACCACCCACAGGAAGGCACAGGCCAGGTGTGCGTAGAGGGGCCTGCGGAGCTTGAGGGACTTGACCGGGTGCACGATGGCCAGGAAGCGGTCGGCGCTGATGCAGGTGAGGAAGTAGATGCTGGCGTACATGTTGAGGTAGAAGAGGAAGCCGGTGAGACGGCACGCGATTTCTCCAAACGGCCAGTGGTTCCCAGAGAAGTGGTAGACCAGGCGGGTGGGCAGGACCAGCACGCACGACAAGTCGGCCACGGCCAGATGCATCAGGAACACGTTGGCCGGGGTCCCGGACTTGTGGTCTCGGATGAAAAGCCACAGAGCCAGGGTATTGCCAACGAAAGCCAGGATAAAATCCAGGAGGTAGAAGGAGGCGAACAGCATGTTCTCCAGTGGCGTCTCCTGGCCACATTGCTCTGCCGTGGCCAGGGAGAAGTTGGTGATCAGACCTGGGGGGGCCACTTCAAGGCCATTCATGCTTTGGCTGGAGTCAGAGCCCGGGTATGAGCCTGGAGGGAACAAGCGAACAGTTCACAATGAGCTTGCGACCCGGGCAGCTTCACGCTCTCCGAAGTCCAGAAGTCAGGCCTCCGATGCCTTCAGAACCTCCCACTTCCAAGCTCAGCACTGCCCACGGGGCTGCTGAGGGGACCTCCTTGTCCATTTGGGGTGCGTGAGCGTCAGAGGCATTCTGAACTTCAGCACAAGGCAAACGCAGAACCAGGGCTTGGAATTTCGCCACTATGCAGCTGCACCCCTGCCACCCGGGAGATCTGAGGCTCCTCAGAGCTGGGAGGACGGGGTCAGCACCAGGACGGGGAATGGGATGTGAGCCCTGCCTGGGTGAGGCTCTGGGTTTTCTGTTCTGCCCCTGAAGTGTGATGTCTGAGTGACAGGGGTGGTGAGGGGTGGGGGCAGTGTGTCTCTGCGATTCTAGCTCCTCCTCAGCCCCAGCCTTGGCAGGTGGGTTCTGCTCATCCTGAGTGCCTGGACCCTCCCTGACCCGCCTGCCCACAGGTGCACTGGCCGGGGTGTCTCTGCTTTCTGCTTCCCCTGCTGGCCGCTGACCATGGCTTCCCCGGCACCTGACTCGCAGGAGCATGCCCCAGGATGGCAGCAAGGACTGTGCCCTGGGAGGTCAGAGGTCTGCTCTTTTTACCCGCCTGAGAGTTTCAGCGTCTCTCTTGGGGGCTGTCTGGAGCCAGCCCACCAACTCCGTTTGGACATCCTGACAGGTGGGGAGACCTGTGTTTAGGAGAAGCCTGTGCCTGGGCATCAGGCCAGCTGGGAGTATTTTCCCTCCCAGAGTAGATGCACCACCAGGGGGCAGCATCTCCTCCAGGAGGGGAAGACCCATTTTACCCCGAGTCAGAGACACTGGGCAAGGCTGTCCAGGTCAGATCTGCAGCCCCAGAGAGGCCTGGAGGCCCCCTGGCTTGCCCACGTTCGAAGGCCAAGTGCAGAGCCCCGTGACAGGCCTAGGTAACAAGTCATGTCCATCTGGTGAACCCTGAGTCTGGATAGGGTGCTCCCCACCCCCCGCAGACAGAGAAACCCACTCCTGTTTTGCTTTTAGTCAACTCAGAAGATTCAGGAAGGAGAGTGAGGGTCCCAAACACCCTGCCTCTCCAACCTAGGCCTGCGAGTGGGGGTGTGGGCAGGCGGTGGGGCCAGAGCAGCCCAGATCCAGGGCAGGACAGCGGGCCTGGCCTGCCTTTGAATTGGGGTCACCAGCGGGCTTTGGCCAGGTGGTGCTGAGGATGGCACAGCTTCTGGGATTCCTCTGGGCACCCGGCTTCCCAGTACCCACAGTCCCCACCCTGCACAGCCAGGCTGAAGCAGAGGCTGGAGAGGGGTTTACAGAAGAGAAGCTGGCATCCTGTCTGTGCCCATTGCAGGATGGCAGCAGGAGGGGAGGAGGCACGAGCCACAGGCCTGGCAGGGTCCTTATCCTGGGTGAGCCTGGCTCTGCACCAAGCAGCCGGAGACCTACCTGCAGCAAATTCACTCTGCACATTTCTCCCTGCCTGTTTCCTTCTCTGCCTCCCTCCTTCCTTCCTTCCTTCCCTCCCTTCCTCCCTTCCTCCCTTCCCTTCCTCCCTTCCTCCCTTCCCTTCCTCCCTTCCTTCCTTCCCTCCTTCCTTCCTTCCCTCCCTCCTTCCTTCCTTCCTTCCCTCCCTCCTTCCTTCCCTCCCTCCTTCCCTCCCTCCTTCCCTCCTTCCTTCCTTCCCTCCTTCCTTCCTTCCTTCTCTCCCTCCTTCCTTCCCTCCTTCCTTCCCTCCCTCCTTCCCTCCCTCCCTCCCTCCCTCCCTCCTTCCTTCCTTCCTTCCTTGTTTCCTTCCTTCCTTCCTTTTCTTCTTTCTTTTTTTTTTTTTTTTTTTTTTTTCAGGGTCTCGCTCTGTCACCCAGGCTGGAGTGCAGTGGTGCAGTCAACTCACTGCAGCCTCAACCTCCAGGGCTCAAGTGATCCTCCCACCTCAGCCTCCTGAGTAGCTGGAACTACAGGCACACACCACCACGCCCGGCTAATTTTTGTATTTTTTGGTAGAAATGGGGTTTTGCCATGTTGCCCAGGCTGGTCTCAAACTCCTGGGCTCCAGTGATCCTCCCTCCTTGGCCTCCCAAAGTGTTCAGATTACAGGCATGAGTCACTGCGCCCAGCCCCTCTCCTCTTATTGACTCCATCGGGCTGTCTCAGGATGCTGGTGGCATGGGGCAGAGAGGGCATGGTGACTGTTCACGGGCACAGCAGCCGCTCGAGGAGGAGGCTGGAGCCATCCTCACATAGAGGAGAAGCAGGCACGGTGGTGGCCCTAGCCCTAGGGAAGGGCAGGCCGTACCCTTCCTCAGGAGAGCGAGCGGCCAGCTGCTGTGGCCCTCACATGGAGGGTGAGGGCTGGCCCAAGCACCTGGCCATCAATGTCCTCAAGCAAAGGGGAGGGCAACTGCCTAATAATATTACCTTTTAGCTATTTCTCTAGGCAGGTTCCCCTACCTGAAAAGATTGCCCCGGCTTCAGAGTGTTTGAAGATGCCTGAAGTTCTAACACCAGAGATGGTTTCCTGCCACTTCCAGGAGCAGGGTCTGTTCTTAGTCCCATGTGGAGTTCCTCACGGGGACCCCATTCCCCAGGAATCCAGGTTCCACAGTCCTCTGACCTGGGCTGGATGGTCTCGGCTGGCACTTTCCCTAGAACTGCTAAAACCACAGTGCGGTGCGGGCGGAGAGCTGAGGGCCGAAGGCGGGGTGAGTGATCCTCGGGAGAGGGAGACAGGCTTGGCTGGAGCCCTGGGGAAGGGCTGAGGGCTCTGAAGGGGGCTGTGGAGGAGAGGTAAAAGGAGGGAGGGACACAGCCCTTGACAGGGCCTGTGAGGCAGGGGAGGACAGGGAGCAGGTGCCGGTGGGATGGCGGGGGCGGGGGGGCTGTGACTTTGAGGGTGTCATGTTGCACGTGCTGGGGGTGAGGACCCAGAAACTGGAGGAACAGGGCTCCAGGGCAGGTGCATGGGCAGGCAGAGAGGACAGCCCATGGTAGATGGGAAGGGCACACAGGTGTGCTGTTTTCAGGTTGGCAGGAGAGGAGCAAGGTGTGTGCGGGGAGGCCCTGGAGACTGGAAGAGGAGAGGGGGCTCAGTGAGTGAGGGGCCCTTGTTAGAACCTGGGGGTGGGAAGGGGCCAAGGTGGGTGCCCTCCACCCTAGACTGTCCCTTGGGCCTGTACTGTGCCCCACTGTGCAGGCATCACCTGGCCCCAGGAGAGAACAGCTCATAGGTACGACTGACCACTCTGCCTGGCATGGTGGGGGCCTGCCTATGCTGGCTCAAACCAGTTTTAGCCCCATTTTACAGATTAGGGAATCAAGGCTGAGTGTCTGCTAACTTGCCCTAGGTCACTTGACCAGGGGACATTGGCCCTGGAGCTGGAAGTGAGACCAGGGAAACCCTGGTCCCCCAGGGGACTGCCTTGCCTCTGGAGACTGCCAGGGCGCCTCGGCCAGGGCAGGAGTGTGACTCAGTCTCAGAGCTTGCCATGGAGTTGTCTCCCAGGCTCAGCACCTCCTCCCAGCCCTGGGACCACTCCCTAATTTTAGGGGCCCGCGTGTGGAATGAGAATGTGCAGCCCCTTGCTCAAAAAGGAAGTTTCAAGACAGTGACAGCAGAATGTTACTGGGCTTGGGGCCCTGAGTGACAGCAGGGGTAGCATATCTCATGGCACTAGGTGGGCCTGTGGTGCCTCCTGCCTCCAGCCCGGGAGTCTCAGCCTGGGCACTGCCCTCCGCTTCCTGCCCCGGCCGAAGGGCGTGCACCTCGCTCTCTCTGGGACTGAGACTCACTCCATCTTAAACCGCTTCCTGGTTCGTTTCAGGTTTGCTGAGGTTTCTCCTCCCTTTCTGTCCCTCGTTTGAGGAGTTCTGATACTGGTTGCTGCAGTTTGGTCTGAGATGGGCCCCGCTTCACTCTCCATTGCCCTTTAGAAACGAACTTCAGCCTAGACTCACTGGTTCCTCACGGCTCACTGCTCAGATGGCCACTGAGCGGGTGTTCCGAAGAGGAAGGGGCGTGGAACGGGCCGGGGCCTGGGCAGTGTTGGGTCCCATGGCTGTGGGTGAGCTGAGCGTCTAGGACAGGTCTCAGGCCTCTGTGGAGGTGGCGGGTGTGCACGCGTGGCCTCAGGGAGGGCCTGTGGTAGCAGCAGCCATGGCCAGGTGGTGGCAGTTGCCTTTGCACTAGCGCCAGTCCAACCCTGGCCTGAACCCTCTCCCAGGCATCTGGCTCCTGTATGGGTCAAGGCTGTCTCATGGTTAGGGGCAGGGGTGCTGCCATTGCAGCCTGGACTGCGGGCAAGCCACTTCCCCTCTGCAAGCCCCCATCAGCGGGACAAAACACCGCTTTGTGGGCTGCTGTGAATTCAGACGGGTCAGCCTTCAATGCACAGGTCAGACCATCACCAAAGACATGGCACGAGACCGGCTGCTGCCCGTCTCCCTGGGCAGGGTTCCCCACTGAGTATTTCCTCTGCTTAGCCCTGGGCTCCCTGCCCGCCGCACCCGGCCTGCCCCTTACCTCTAGCCGCTGGTCCAGGAGGAAGGGGCAGGGGTCTGTGGGGCAGCAGGTGATCTCCGCCCGTGGCTGTCGGTGGCAGAGGGCTCCGTGCCGCTGTGGGTGGAACGCTGGCTATTTAAGGAGAAGAAGGGAGACCACAGCCCCTCTGGCCCTGAAAGGCTGCTTCATTCCTGAGGGGTCCCTTGTGTGGCGGCCGCTCCTCTGGCTGCGGCTGCTGCCACCAGAGCGTGAATATTCTAGTGTGTCCCTAGCCCGTGCCCCCCGCCCCCAGCTCGGCCACAGAGGCTGAGTGTGTGACTGTCTCAGAGACTCAGAGCAGGCGGGGGCTGGCTGGGGGGCTTAGGCTGGAGCTGAGGGACACAACAGGACGTTTCAGAAGGGGATGATTTCCTACTGATGGGGGGCAGGGAGGGGCCGGCTGCCATGGCAACAGGCGGCGCTCTCAGGCCTGCGCCCGCAGACAGCGGAGGGGGCCTGTGATCGGAGGGTGGGAGTCCGAGGAGGATTGCTCACTGAGTGAGAGGCGATTCTTTGAGGACACTTGCTGTAGGGTCCTTGTGTCCTGCCCCGTATAATGAGGCCCCATTTGGGCATACCGAATAAATCATGGCCTTTATCTGGAGCGAGGCACAGCTGCAGGGGCCTCATAATGGGGCGCTGTCCTGCCCGTGGGGATGCGGCTCAGCTCAGAGGCCGGGTGCCCGCCGGTGCAGCTCCCCTTCGGCACGGGAGCCCGTGAATCCGACCGCTGGCCCCAGGGCTCCTCCCTGGCGTGGCTCTGGGCTGGGGTGCCTTTGAGTGCTGCTGGCGGCCGCCTCTGAGACTGAGTGAACAAAGTTCGTTTCTCTCTGTCTTTCTAAAAATGATACATCCAGCAACATGGGAAGCCAAATCGCCTTTCCTGGTTTCAAAAGACTTTACATTTTGTTGTTTAAACATTGAAAACTGTATGTATGTGGCTAGCATTTCGGGGGCCGTATCTTAAATTTGTCTCTTCGCGTCACCCCGTGCAGCTGGGATTATTGCCTCATTTCACAGACAAGGAAACTGAGGCTCAGGCACATGAAGAAACTCACCCATCAGCCAACAGTAGGAAGCGACAGAGCCAGGATTTGAACCCAAGGGCGTGTCCCTCCAGAACTTAGGCTTCGTGTGTGTGTGTTGTTTTTCTGCTGCATTTTGAATTTAGAATTCTTAGATTCGATCCTAATTCAATCTGAAAAATAATTCTGAAGGTCACCGTTAGATCTGGTGCTGTGATGTGGTCTGTCGAGAAGCTGTTTCCCATCTGGACTTCCTACGAGAGAGATGGGCTTCCCAGTCTGTCTGGCCTGAGAGCCAGCCGGGTGCGAGGTGTCTGAGCCAGTGCGCAGGTTGCAGTGTCTGAGCCAGTGCACACGTCCCTTTCCTGTTGTGCCTGCAGGCGGCCGTCTGGAAGAATTGGCCCAGGCTGGTTGGAAAGGTGGTGGCTTGAAGCTAACCACCCCGAGCAGGGCATTTCTGGGCTCACAGAGCTTCTGTTATGGGGGTGATCACTATCGATGGCTTCAAGGGCATTGACTGTGGCGATGGAGTTTTCAGGCGTTGAGCTGATTTCTGTATCTTTGAAACAGAAGTAATTCCTCGCGGGTTGAGTGTGGTCCTGATGCTCTGGAGGAGTCACCAGCATGTGGAGTGTCGTCATGGGGCCGAGTCTGGGACAGAGGCACTGCAGGGGGCATGGACTGGCCGCCACAGGCGCCAGGTGGGGCAGCTCAGCCCCAGACCTGCTGAGGAGGTGGCCTGGGGTTGGGGCTGGGGCACAGGTGTCTGGGCAAGGGTGGGCTTCAGGGATTGTGGTGATGAAGACTGAAGCCACAGGCCACAACCGCTTCCCATTCCTGGGGCGTAAGAGCCAGGGCCCTGGCCAGTGTGAAGGGGAGATGATGCCCACCGTGGCTCCCTCCTCTCTTGCACAATCATTCATTCACCCAGGCATTCCATCGCCTGACCCTGAGCCGCCGCCCCCTGCTGGGCACACGGGGTCTCAGGGAGGCACAGAGAGCCAGTCAGCAGCTTAGCAAGTGGAGGCTGGGTCTTTGCTTGAGCCCCTTGCCCTGCACACAGCTGATGAGGAGACACCCCAGGGCAGATGGAGCACAGTACCTGTGCAGGATGGAGTCCAGACCCAGCAGTAGCAGGTCCTGGGGTTCAGGGAGGGATGCTGAATGGGCGGCCCTGGCATCTGGGGTCTGCCCACCATAACCTGGGTAGGGATCTTGGGTCTGAGATTGGATCTCTTCAGTATCCTCCCTGACCAGCCTGTCAGAGGGGCCAACACGGCGTCGGCAGCCGTGGAGGCTGGTGAGGGGTGGAGAGGGCCCCTGCGGCTGGGGAGCCTGGGGAGGGAGGCCTGGATGCAGCAGGAGCGCCAGAGAGAGATTCGGTGGCAGGTGGGAATGGGGGCCAGGGGTGTTGGATTGGGGACTCTGAATCTAGCTTCCTGCCACCTTTGAGGTCCAAGGAAACAGAAACCATGCTGATTTGTCTCTTCGTTGAGAACACAGCTGTTGTCCAACACAGCAAGCAGCATCAGAAATTATTCTGAGGCCTTCACAAAAAGACTCTGTAATGACAGTTCCTGGGTTTGGGGACCTCCGTCTGATATAGCTGTGCTTGTCTTTGGAGACAGAAATCGCCTGTACGTGTTTGGGCCCTTCTTCATCCGGCAAACCCCGAAGGAAGGGGGTGAGTGGGCCTCCCAGGACACTCACTGGCCACTCTGCTGGGCACAGTGACACTCACTATAACTCGTGTGTGTTAAATACATTGGGAAAATAAACCAGTGTTTTCAGCAGATATCAATTAAGTGTGTACTGTATTCCGCAGCATGCCCTAGGCTTAGAGAAAGCAGAAAGAGGAAAAATATGATCCAGAGGCAGTGAACTTGAGCATCCTGGCGTCTTCTCTGCTGAGCCAGGGTTGCATTTCCAGGACACTCTTGTGGCCTTGTGACTGGGCAGCCTGCTTTTCTGTACCCTGGGCTGAGCCCCTTTGAAGCCCCCAGCTGCTCAGCGAAGTGGCAGGGGGTCTGGGCTCTCTTCTCCTGGAGGTGGCCGGGCTGTGTGTGGGAGTGGGGGGTCTGCCCCTAATGCCCCTGCCTCCCGCAGGCATCTCTGCCGGCCTTGCCACAACCGTGAGAAGGCCAAGGGCCTGGGCAAGTACATCTGCCAGCGGTGCCACCTGGTCATCGACGAGCAGCCCCTCATGTTCAGGAGCGACGCCTACCACCCTGACCACTTCAACTGCACCCACTGTGGGTAGGTGCACGGCCCGGCCCTGCAGTGCGGGCGGCGGGGAGCCAGGGCGGGCCCAGGGCGGTGGGGCCTCCACCTGGGGAAGTGTTGAGGCGGGAGAGGTGAGCAGGGTGGGCAGAGAGAGGGGTCCCGGGAGGGGGGCCGCAGGGCAGAAGTGGACCAGGGGCCGGGAAGCGGCCATGGCAGGAAGCTTCTCTCTCCAGGGCTCTGTTCGGGGGGCCCTTGAGACTCGGGAGGCAGGTGGGCTGGCTCTAGACTGCAGGCGAGAGTTGAGGGGGAGCAGCAGAAGGGACCTGAGGGCTAGGGGGGCGGGCAAGAGACCGGGAGTGGGCTTGGCGCTGGTGTTAGAGACAGGAGTTGCACAGGCAGCCCCTCCGCCCCTGTCCTCACCCACCCCCACCGTCCACTCCAGTCCTCTCCGTGCCTGTCCAGACACCCAGTCTGGTTTGGAGGAGGAGGGGGCCCGAGAACAGACCTGCCTCTCAGAGGCCTGGGTGCGGAACACGGGCCACTCTTCTGGGCTGTGCGGGAAGTATGCGCTCCAGGGCCTGTCTGGGGCACAGGAAGTCTGCACAGAGCCCGGAGATCAGAGGCAGCTGCCGCCTCCGCTCTGCAGGCACAGAATGGGCCCCTCGGGGAGCCGCGCCCCGGGGTGGCGGCGCTGCTGGCATGACCCTGCAGAAGGGCATGGACGGCACCTGGGGGCTGCACGCTGTCTTCCAGGAAGGAGCTGACGGCTGAGGCCCGTGAGCTGAAGGGCGAGCTCTACTGCCTGCCCTGCCATGACAAGATGGGCGTCCCCATCTGCGGTGCCTGCCGCCGGCCCATCGAGGGCCGAGTGGTCAACGCGCTGGGCAAGCAGTGGCACGTGGAGGTGAGCCAGGCTGGCGGGCATGTGGCCTCAGGTTGGGGGTGCCCCAGCTCAGGGTCACGGTGAGAGCAGAGCCCTGAAGCCCCTCCACACTCCCAGCCCAGGCTGCGTGGCTGGCTCCCGGCGAGGCCCTTCCTCTGGGGCACTGCCCCTCCCTGTGCTCAGCCGGGGACACCAGCCTGCCCACGGGAGCCAGGAGACCCGAGTGCACACGCATGGTTAGGTAGCTGTGCCCACCTCTCCTCTTCCCCCTGCTGGCATTCTAAGAGACTCCAAGGTCAGGAGAAAACCTTGGGGGCAGTTTGCCCGGGGTGCCCTGGGGGTTGTGGTTGACAGAACCCACTATGTGGCCAGCCCTGTGCAAACACGGAGTTGAAGAGTTCCTCAGGTGTGAGCACTGGGTCACCTGGAGTGCCCCCGCTGGGTGGTGGGCTCTCATGTTCTCATGGGTACACTGGGATCGGTGAGCCCACCACCTTCCCTGATGACCTGGCCAGCGCTGTGTCCAGAAGCTGTGTTGGGTGGCAGCTGGGGTGGGAGGCCATGCTGTCCTGCCCTGATGCAGCCTCCAGCCCCCAGCCCCCAGCCCTCATCCTCACATGCAGATCGCTGGGGGAATGCAAGGCGCTGCTCAGTGACCCCAGGCTTGCAGGGGGTGCCTGCAGAGGCCCCACGTGGACAGGCTGGGCCGCCTCTGCCAGCGAGGGCCCACCATGCCACAGCACGGAGCTGGCACCTGACTCCTGGGGCTGAGGCTGCCCTCTGACCTCCTCCTGGGGGAGGCCAGACTGGGAGGGGATGGTGACTGGCAAGGTTCCCATCGGTGTCTTAGAGGAGGGGTGGGGTCTGCTGACCCCAGGGCATTCACAGAGGTGTCAGCCCTCTCTGTCCAGTGTGAATCCTGAAGGGCCTCCACCTGCCCAGACTCTGCTTCCTGTCCCCTTCTGTCACTGCTGTCCCCTGGAGTCGCCACTGGCTCCTGGGGTCACTGTCGTCCCCGGGTCACCACTGTCCCTTGGGGTCACCACTCTAGCCCTGATGCTGTCCGGCCCGCCCTCTGTCCTCGCAGCACTTCGTCTGCGCCAAGTGTGAGAAGCCATTTCTGGGGCACCGGCACTATGAGAAGAAGGGCCTGGCCTACTGTGAGACTCACTACAACCAGGTGAGCCCGGCACAGAGCCCTCAGGGACGCAGATCTGGAGGGGTGGCCAGGAGAGCTGCCGTGAGCAGGGGAGGCTGTGGGCACCCCCTCAGGAGCTCTGCCAGGTGTTGAGCCCAGGCCTGCACCCTCAGTCCTGGTTCCTGGCCTGGGGTCTCGAGACCCAAGCAGCTCTCTCAGCCTCAGTGTCTTCCTCTGAAGAATGTTCTGGGGCTGGTGTGAGGTCCTGGGCACACGGGGCTGACAGTGCCAGCAACCCCCTCCCTCCCTTGCTCTGGTACAGAAGGCGGCGGTGGGGGGGCTGATGGGACGTGGTCACCACCTGGGCCCACCTCCTTGCAGGACAGCAGCAGCCAGAGGAAAGGGGCCTTCTGGGGAGCAATGTCCCAGCTGGTTGTCCTTCCCGGGGCGGCGGGTGGTTCTAATGGGTTGCAGTGCCCTCAACCCAGTCTCGCAGCTGAGCCCTGGGAAGCAGGGCCTGGGAGATGCCTGAGAGGGGCCGTGTTGGAGGGCCAGGCCGACTGCATGATGGCCCTGGGCTAGGGTGTGACTGCCTGCAGCCGCTCTGACAGCCTGCTCGGCCCACAGCTCTTCGGGGACGTCTGCTACAACTGCAGCCATGTGATTGAAGGCGATGGTGAGGCCCTGTGTTCCCTCCCCCACCCCACCTGCTCTCCTGGGGCCTGGGTGCTGCAGCTGTGAGCCCAGCTGCGCCTGTGGCAGCCTAGCCAGCCCTGCTGAGTCACATGCTTCCCTTACAGTAGTGTCGGCCCTCAACAAGGCCTGGTGTGTGAGTTGCTTCTCCTGCTCCACCTGCAACAGCAAGCTCACCCTGAAGTGAGTCCTGTGATCGTGGGATGGGGCTCAGGGTGGAGGGGGCTCCTCTTAGCAGCCCTCCTGCACACCAGCTGGGTCTGGCCTGGGGATATGGTGGGGACAAGGGGCATCCCGGCCCCATACTGCCCAGTGAGATGGGGGCAGGTCCAGGGACCCCAGGGCACAGTGAGAGGAGGAGGAACACTCGTGCCTCCAACACACCTGCCAGAACCCTGGACTCTGGGGAGGGACGGGCGTTCCAGCCCAGGGAACAGCATATGCAAAAGCAGCAGTGTCAGCTGCTCATCCAGGAAGCCTCAAGGGGTGTGGGATGGCTGGAGCTGGGAGCGGAGAAATGGCGTCCAGGTTTCCAAGGGCCGTGGGGAGGCATAGAGGGTTCTGGGGTGTCCGAACCTGAGAGAAGCCTCTGGGAGGGAAGGGCAGCCTCAAGGCCCTTCTCATCCCTATGCTCTCTAGTCAGGTCACCCTAGGGCCTGGCCTGCTGGCTGGGAGAGGCTGGTGTGGGGAGGCCCACTCCATGGTCACCTGTCTGGGTTTAAAGGGGTGGGCGTGGGGCTCTGCTGACAGCTCTGCTTCCTCCCCAGGAACAAGTTTGTGGAGTTCGACATGAAGCCCGTGTGTAAGAGGTGCTATGAGAAGTTCCCGCTGGAGCTGAAGAAGCGGCTGAAGAAGCTGTCGGAGCTGACCTCCCGCAAAGCCCAGCCCAAGGCCGCGGACCTCAACTCTGCCTGAAGGCCCCCCTGCACGGCCGCGTCTCGGCCCCTCCGCCTTCTCCCCTCCCGCTGTCCATGCTCAGCTCCCCCGGCCCGGTCCACCTGCGCCTTCCGCACCTTACCCTCCCCTTCTTCCTCATTGCCTCCTCCCTTCCTGTTCCCTCATCTCTGCCTTCCCCATGTCTCTCTTCTCCTTGGCTGTGGCTTCCCTCTGTGAGGCAGGAGCTAGGGAGTGGGAGCCTGTGACCCCACGTCTGACAGCCACGGCCACCTGTGCCCACAGCTTCCGCCCACAGACCTCCAGGGACAGGAGCAAATTGCACCACAGTTCCCTGCGTGGCCCAGGCTGGCCCTCCCCAGGTGGCTCGTGCTGTCCTGTGACAGCCCCTGCCCCAGAGCAGCCCCACTAAGTGCATGTGGCTCCTGGGCCACCCACAGCCAGGGCAGCCTGCTGGAGCCACAGGGCCAGGGCCAGGCAGATGGAGGCCTCTAGGAGCCACCTGCAATCCCTCTCCACTCATTCAACCAGTGGCACAGTGTCCCTGTGCCCACACTGAGCCAGCAAGTCCTGCTGTCCACACCCACAAGCTCCCTGGAGGGACAGGACCCACCTCCATCCCTCGGAGGGCCTTCCTGGAGTCCCACCTTGGCCACCCCCGCACCCAGCTTGGGGCTTGTGTTGAGCCTTTGGGTTGGGCCGGGGTCCAGGAGGCGGTGGGGTCGCAGGTGGCTTGTTAGCACCGCCAGGAAGGACGCTTCCTCTGCGGCCGGCGCAGACCTGGTGCTGGGCTCACGCTTGCACAATGAAGGCTTGTTCACACGACCACAGCAGCCTGCGTGGTTTGTGGCAGGGGTTGGGAGTGGAGGGGATGGCAGCGGCTGTGAACACACTGCTGCTGGGGCAGTTGAACAGAGGGACAGACAGCAGACAGACAGGCACGAATTCAAGGGGCCCTAGCCTCTATCCCAGGCCAGGCTGCCATAAGGGGTTGAAAACTAGCCCTGCCAGGACCTCACAAGCCTGGGTGGCCAGGTCCACATTAAGCTGTCCCAGTGGGCAGAGGAGGGGTGGGAAGGGACAGGACATGCCAGGGAGTGGGGGGAATCCAGGCCTCCAAGGTGCTATATCCAGCTCTGGCCACTGTCTGGGCACAAGCTGGCCTCAGCATGAAGCCAGCAGCCAGAGAGCCGCACCTCCACCCCGGCCTCCTGGGTGCCGCGGGTGGCGGGTGGGGACGACAGAAGGTGTGAGGAGGGGCCTGGGAGGAGGACTCTCCCATGAGTGCCCCTCCCCAGTCTGAGAAACAGGAAGGAAGGGAGGGGGAGGAAGGAAGCAGAAAGAGGGAGGGATGAAGTCATTCCTGGAGAATGCAGCTGCCCTCTCAGTTCCCTGGGAAAGTCGCAAGACATTTTGCTTTCCCTGCGGCTCTCTGCGGGCCAGAGCCTCCCAGGCCCCATGTCCACCTCGTGCCACACCCTGCCCCCTCAGACACACTCGCTTCTCCTGCCCCAGGGGTTTTTACTGAACATTCTGGTGGACTGGGGTTGCGGGGGGGTCCTCTCAGCCATCCACCAACAGCCTGGGGGTCCGAGACTCCCGACCCACGCTGGGTCTTCTCACCTCCATATGCAGCGCCCAGTACAGAGGGGGCCACCTGCGGGGCTGAGTGGGCTCGTATGGGGGGCAGCATGGAAGGCTGCCTGCCGAGGACAGGCCCTGGGCTGAGAGGGCCTGGGAAGGTGCTGCCAGGCTGGAGGTTGACAGGGTGCCTGAGCAGACACGCCAGCATCCGCTGCTAGGCACTGGCCAGAGCTGGGGCCTTGGAGCCCCACTGCTTGTTCATGGCACTCAGGAGCTGCTGCACATATGAGGTCAGCAGGTCGTCCATCTTGTAGCCCTAGACAGGGGACAGGGTGGGTCAGAGGTTGTGGGTGCAGAGGGCAGGTGGGGGTCCTGGACTCAGGGACCACCTTCTCTTCCTCAGCACCCAGCGGTGCAGGGCATGGAGAAAGGGCAGGTGGGCTCCTGCCGTTGGCACCGTCATTTCTGCCTGCCCTGCTGGGGCTAGGTCTCCCTCCCGCCTCAGAACGGGCCAAGGGTGCAGGGGCTCCTGCCTGGCCTTGCCATCTTGGCTGCTGGTCCTGGGGATGCACCCAGTCCCCCTCCAGGTCTGCTGGCCCCGCCTGGGCCCTGTGACTAAGCCCTCTTAATGAGCCACTTGAAAGGGGTGAGGGTGGGGAACCCAGTCTCCAGCCGCTCCATCCTGTGCATCCTGGCTGGGAGAAGGGACCGGCGCTCACCAGGGAGGTCTCGCACAGCAGGCGGCTGCCACGGCCCAGGTTCCCCAGCACCATGTGGAAGTAGGTGCTGCCGCTGCTCCAGCTGGAGATCTTGGTGAAGGGATAGGTGGTGAGCAGGTCCTGGGGGCAGAGAGGGTGGGTGGGCAGGGTGCCTCCAGAGCCCGTGGGCTGTGTGTGTTAGGGGACAGGAGAGAGGCACGACACACCGCAGAGGTGACTGCAGCCCCACCTGCACGGGTCCCTGGACTTGGTGGCCCCCAGCCCCTCCGGAGGCCCGGCAGCTACCTTGGTCTTGGGGTGGATGAGCAGAACCCCATGTCGGTTGATGGCGATGAGGATGATGTCCGGGTAGGAGGGCTCCGAGGTTTGCTGGGAGGGAGGGACACAGCGGTCATAGTCCAGCCCAGGAGGCCAGGCTGCACCTCCCAGGAGCTCACCTAGGCCACGTGCACATACACACACACGCCCACACCCTCCAGCCTCGTGGCCAGTCCCACCCAAGATGTGTGCTGGTTGATGCTGGGCCTGCCGGGGCAGAGCTGAGCAGAGCCTGCCTGGGCAGGAGGCCTGGGCGTGGGGCAAGGCCTACCTTCACCTCGAAGAAGGCAGACCCGAAGGTGGGCCAGCGGCAGATCCACTTCAGGAAGGCCACCTTGGCCTCCTCCACTGTCTTGTCCTTGTGCTTGTCATAGGCCAGAAGGATGCTCTGGGGAACAGGAGGGCCAGTAAGGGCCTGGGTGCCGAGGCCCCGCAAAGCCCTGGTGGGGGCAGCACCTGCCTACCCCAGGCCAGTACAGTGGGGTGGGGTGGGGAGGGGAGGGGAGGGACGCAGCGCGGGACAGTCTCGGTGGCGGCGGGGACAGCGTTGGAAGGCGTGGTGTGTGCAGAGCCAGCCCACCCTCCACACCACCTGTGTGTACCCATGTGGTCTTGGAGCCCAGGCAGGGCGTGGCACTGGGGCAGGATCAGGGAGGAGCAGCAGCCCAGGAACCCTTCCCCAGCCCCGTGAGGGACCTTTTTCCACTCCTCCGAGGACATCAGGCGTGTGAGGTCCTTGGGCACCAGTTCCCTCAGGATCTTGGGGACACTAGCCAGCTGGGACCGGTCGTTGTTGAACTGGGCCTTGTAGATGAGGCCTGCCAGGTGGATGGCGTCCTCCCGCGAACACTTGTGGAACCCGCGCAGGTACTTGGGCAGCTCCTGGGTGGTGGACACACTGGGCATGCTGGGTCTCCAGCCGCGACCCACATGCCCCCAACCTCTTTCCCGCTCAGATGGTGGGGACCTGGGGCTTAGCCCACTCCATCCAGGACGGACTGAGCAGGGTAGAGTGTCAGGCCAGGGGAATGACCCTGAGTCAGGGCAGGCCCCCTGACATCTGCGTGGAGGTGATGGACTTGCTCCACCCATGTGGTTGGCCCTGCAGGCCATGGCCACTGTTCCATGGGCCACAGGACCCTCTGTCCCACCCTCCCCAAGTCATACTGCAGGTGCCAGTGCAGTCACTGTCCCCAAACACTGTTGCCCTCTGCTCCTGGTTCCAGAGCCCTCAGGGGCTTGGTCTGCCCACCACATGGGCTGGTACCCAGGGCTGAGGCTGGTCCTGCCCTGGCCTGCTGGCTTCTACAGCCTCAGAACAGGTGTGGGAGGATGGGGGTGGCCCCGGTGGCCACCAGGGCAGCCTGCCCAGTACCTGGTGGTAATGGAGTATGGTGTCCGAATTCACATCCTTCCCCGGGGTGACGTTGAGCCACAGTTTCCGCATGAAGTACACCTGGTAGGGGAGCGTCACGGGGGCCCCTGGGCGAGGGCCAGCAGTGGGCACCAAGCCTGGCCCAGCAGGTGCACCAGCCCTGACCCCCTGGCACCCCCACACTGCGCCTGCCACCTCCCTGCCTGGAAAGCCTCCACCCTTCTTCCTCCCCAGTCCCCCACGTTTTCCTCAGCCTTCAAGATGAGTGTGGAGGCTGCCTTCTCCAGGAATGTTCCTGGACTCCCACCCCCAGCCCATGGGGGTCATGCCCCTCAGCCCTGGGGCATCCTTCATCACCCCGTGGTGCAGCCACCGGTTCCTGCCTGAGCTGGGAGGCCCTCACCACCAGGCCCCAGGGCCTGGTTGTCCCCACAACCCAGGGACACACAGGAAGGAATGGATGGATGAATGGGCACGGGCCACACGGAGGCCGACGGTGCCCCCTCACCCCACCCAGCCACACCCTCGCCCAGCTCCACAGAGGCCTCCTCACCTTCTTTCTGGGGCTTGTTCTTCTTCACCCAGTCAGACACCTGCCTCAGGGAATCGAAGAAGAAGTCTCCCTCCTTCTGGCTGATGACCTGGGGAGGGGAAGGTGCAGGGACGGTGGGGGGCTGCCAGAGGACTGTCCTCCTGAGAGGGCCCTGCCGGGCTCTGGTCCACTGGCCGCCTACGGCCTGGGTGCTGCGCTGGAGTCGGCTGTGCGTGGGCTTTCGGCGTGTGGAGCTGGCTCTGCTCCGGGACCCCACCTACCTCTGTCCCGGCAGCCCTGGCTGTGCAGCCTGGTCCAGCATGGGTGCCCCTGGCAGGCCGAGGCCCCCACCAGGCAGCACCTAGGATCCCGCTCACTGCCCGCCCGCCCACCATCTGCCCAGCCCCAGCGCAGCTCACCTTGTCTGCAATCTTGATGAAGAGACTGCAGCCCTCCCAGGAGGCCAGCTGCAGCCTGGTGGCAATGCTGTCACACACATCCCGCACCCGTGTGTTGGCAACCACCTCCAGCATCTGGACAGAGAGGCGGCTGGTGAGGCCCGGGGCCTGGCGAGGGGCCAGAACAGCCCAGGATGAGCCTTCCTAGCCTGGACCTTTGCTCCTTCATGAAACCTGGCTTGGATGTGGTCTGCCCTGAGCAGAACAGGCCTCCCTTCCAGAACCCTGGCCAGAGGCTCACGTTGTTTAGTCCCAGCGTTCGTTGCCCTGGGGCCCTGGAGGCCTGGCCTTCTGACTCGCCTTCAGAGCCCATAGCCAGACTGTGGGAACTTCCTGTTACTGGGACCCGAATGTCCCCAAGACCAAAAAGACCACCCTGCTGTTGGAGAGGGCGTGAGGCGACACTCCCCACCTTGGCCTCAGCCCGCTTGTCTTTGCTGCCCCTGGTGAAGGCCTCTGTGTCACGGCTGGGTCCTGGTGGTCTCCCACCTGTCCCCTGTCCCCTTTTTCCCCCAGCAGCCATGGCAGGCTCTGTGCACAAGGCACACACAGTGGGGATACCTGCTCTCCCACACCCCAGCTGGTCAGAAGCCCCTAGGAGCCCTCAGGTCCTGGGACTCACCCTTGCTGCCCACCCCTCTGTCCTCTCCCCCGTGTCCTGGGCCTGGATCCCCCAACTCATACCTTGGGACTGGCCTGACTTCCAAAGGGCAGGCGGGGCCTGCGTCCCACGGGGAGGGGGCAGGAGACCGGTGAGGATAGGACAGCCCTAGAAAAGGCTCTCCGGGGTTCCCAAGGAGCAGGCTGGGCCAGGAGGGAGGGTGCCCCATGGCTTTTGGAGGCCTGAGATCTGCCGTGCAGGCCAGAGCAGGGCCTCACCTCGCTGGTGTCATTGGGGAGGTAGACCTTGTGGCAGATGCGGGAGATGTTCTGCTCCGCGGCCTCCACCTCCACCTGGTGCGGGGGCTGCTTCCGGGGCCCTGTCCTGAGGGGCACAGCGCGTGCTGCAGATGCCACCCCCACCCTCATCCTCACCCATGCCCCAACCCCAACGCGGGCCCTAAACCATGTGCCAGAAACAAAAGAAAAATAACCCCAGTGACCATCACCAGGGTGGTTCCAGCCCCTCGCACATCCCAGGGGCTGCCCCTGGCTCACACGCAGCCTCAGAGGCAGCGATGCTGCAGCTGTGCCCGAAAGCCTGGGCCACACATGGGAAGGGCCAGGCCAGGGGCTCCTGGGGAGGCGCCAGTGGGTGAGGCTGGCCGTGTTCTTGTTCTCACACAATAGGGGCATCGGGCAGGGGCCAGGGACTCTGGCAGGGCCTCTATGGGGCGCCCGCCTCCCTCTGTGGCCATGGCTGCCACTGAAATCAGCCACTCCCACAGTCAACCTGCCCTCCTCATGGCCACAGGAGGCTACGCAGAGGAAGCAGGAGCGGTGGGGGAGAGCAAAGACGGCCAAGGAAGAGCTTCCCAGCTGTGGGCGGATGAGGGAGGCTGCATGGACTTGGAAGGACAGGCCTCTAACCTCAGCCTTGAGGGCCTGGGCTGGGGCATCCAGGTCCCCCTCTATCCCCCAGGCAGTGCCTCTGTGCCACCGCCGGGCAGTGGTGGGGCAGGGGAGCTGGTGGCTATGACTGAGCCTTCTCTCCACCCTCCTGGGCCTCACCCTCCACCCTCTTCTCTGGCAGCTCGGGGCCCAATCCTGCCTCCCAAGCTGACGCTGGCTTCTGGAGAGTCCTCCCGGGACCGTGAGCTCCTGGAGGGCTGGCCACACCCCACAGCATCGCAGGGCTGTGGGCCCAGGGTCAACGCTGGGGGCTGGAGGCACTCGGCTCACCTGAGGACCCTCTGGATGCGGCGGCCGCAGTCGGGGGCCAGCAGCTTCCCCCTCCGGGTGTCGATGAACTTTTGGGCATGGGGCAGGAGCCCCTTGCTGGGCGGAAAGAGACCAGTGCAGAGCCACAGCAGCTGCCAGCCCCGCTCCTCGCTGTGCCTGGAAGATGGCGTTTGTCAGTGGGGAAGGGCTCCTCAGGGGGCCCAGGCCAGGCAGGCACCTTGGGGAGCAGGGACGGATATGAGAACTACCTGAGGTCTAGAGGGCCCGAGGGGAAGGGCACCAGCCAAGCTGCACCATGCCAGCTGTGCCCGGCTGCCTGATGCCACGGGCTTTTGCACCCTCAAAATGGGGGTGGGTGGGCATTGCACCCATTTTGTGGAAGAGGACACTGAAGCCCACAGAGGCCATGGCCTGCCAGGTCACACGCACGGGGTGGGAGTGGGCAGGGCCGTCCTCTCCTGCTCTGACCGCCCCTAGGACATCAGCAGAGCAGACCAAGGGCCCCAGCCCTTCCCACCGCTGATGCAGGTGCCCAGGCAGGGGTTCCGCCGCCATGAGCTGCGGTGTCCCCTCTGAGCCTCGGTCTGGCCTCAGGGGCTGGGATGAGGACTGAGGGTGACAGCGCGGGCTGGCCGCCGCCCCAGCAGACCTGTTGGAGTTGTGCGTCAGCTGCTTCAGGAGCTGGCAGTAGACCTCGTCCTGCAGGGCCGGGTGCTGCAGGGCCAGCGTGAAGATCTGGTCGGTGAGCTCCAGGCTGGGCCGGGCCTGCCGAGAGGGGTAGTCGCCCATGTACCGGAGGATGGGTGTGGCTGTCAAGGAGCACGGTGCTGGGCCGGCCCCACGCTGACCACAGACTGGGGATAGATGCTGACCCTGACCTAGGCCCCTTGCCGACCCCTGACCCCAGCCCTGCGGTGAGCCACGTGTGGGCTCTGTCCCGCCACTCTGGGTTTCTCAGACCTCCTGGGCTCTTCTGCCCTAGAGCACAGCTGTAGGGCCAGGAGCTGCCGGGTGCCTCTGCCCTGGGGTTGACAAGGCGCAGGCAGGCTGGTGGGGAAGGATATCGACAAAGATCTGGCAGGCGATGTCCCAGAGGTCAACGTTGGCGTGGACTCGCTTGAGCAGCGGCTGTCGCAGCGGCTCGGAGGAATAGGCCCACAGGTGGCCGCGGGCACGGGCCAGGGGCAGCACGGCCATGCTCACTGTATCCTTCTCTGGAGCCCTGTGAGTCAGAGGCTGGCATGAGGCCTGCCCTGTGGCCTTCTCTGTCCCACGCCTCTCTGTCCTCTGACACCCCTGGGTGGCTGTGGGAGGGCCAGAGCACCCCACCCTGCCGCAAGCCCCTCCTGACTCCCCTGGCCTGGGGAGGCCAGGCAGGCTCCACATGGGTGGCGTGGCCTCTCTGCAGCCCTCGGTGGGTGCAATGAGGTGGAGCGGGGCTGGGAGCGGGGGTGCAACGGGGCGGGGCTGGGAGCGGGGGTGCAATGGGGCGGGGTGGGGCTGGGAATGGGGGTGCAATGAGACGGAGCGGGGCTTGGGGGGCACCTGAAGAACTCGTAGGAGAACTCCTCCAGGGTGTGTGGCTTTTCCTTGGGTGGCTCCTCGGGACGTGGCTCTGCGAGCTGCCCCTCCTGAGCCGCCAGTTTCCTCTTCTCTGGTGACATGGTGAGCAAGCTCTGGAGGGGGCACAGGTCTGTGGGTGCCCAGGAGCCACCGCCCATGAGGCCCTTCCTGCAGGCTCCTCCCAGCCCGGCAGCCTCAGTGACTTGGGAGAGGCCAGGCCCAGGGCTGGACAGGCCAGGGCTCACTCACACCCGTCACCTGCCGTGTGACCCAGGACCGTGACTCTGCTTCTCGGTGCCTCTCTCCTTTCCCTCGGGAGGATGAGTGCCAATGGCTGTGGCACCCACATCACCTGTTCTGGGGGCCACGGCACTCTGGTTTCTCAGACCCCCAGCTCCCCTTCTCCATGGGGCCCCCTCTCACCCCAGCCCTACCTTCCTGGTCTGCCACCAACTTCAGGCCTCAGCACAAATGTCCCTCCCTCAGGGATGCCTTCCCAGACAGGGTGAGCTCCCCACCCTATTATTTATCCCTCTCCTTGGTGGCACTTTACACAGTTGCCATCCAGGCATCATTATCTGCCCAAATGTCTGCCCTGAGCGTGGAGCTGCTATTGTGCCCAGACTCATACCACAGGCACAGGGCACATACTCGGCACTCGGTATGTCCATGTTGCAATGCCTGCCGTTCCTGCCTCCTGAGAGCCTGGTCTTGGCTGGGGTGGGTGGTTCCCTTGTGCGGGGAGAGGCTTGGGCCCCCTTGGGTCAGAGTGTAAATGAGGCAGAGAAAGATTGGGTTTGTCCCCAGGACACACCCATGATGGAAGAGGGAGGGAACACCCATTTATTGAGCGCCTACTAAGTACCAAGAGCTGGGCTGGCTGGCACTGCACACGCACCTTGCCACAAGAATGGTTGAGGGCTGCCCAGGTGGCCCTCCTGGCCTCTGCTAGGTGGGCTGCAGGGCCTGAACTAGGCCTCCTGACTAGGCATCCCAGGACCGCTCCACCCTGCCCTCGGGTACCCAGGCTGAGGACAAGGGAGCGTGCCAGTTACCAGCAGCTGTGCCGAGGGCTTAGTGACCGTGGGAATGGTGTAGAGGCAGGCCGTGGGCACCAGCCCCGTCTTGCCTGTCCTGTCATTCTGGCCGAGGGTCCAGTTCTCAGAGGCCAGCAGCCCCTGCTTCTTTGTCAGGACCAACAGGTCCCCCTTCTTGAAGGCCAGGAGGGTGGTGTCATCTGTAAGGGTAGGGAGGCTGCCATTTGCTGAGGGCTCTGCAGGGGCCAGAGGCTGTGCTGGCATTTTGGGGGTCATCTCCCTTGACGGATGAAACAGAGGCACAGAGTGGTGGGCAGACCACTCCAAGAGTGAGCAATGGTGGGACTGGAACCTCAGGGGCCTCAGACAGCTGTCACCTGCTACAGCTGCACAGGCACAGAACCCAGGGTGGGCGGGCGCTCGAGAGCTGTGACTGCAGCCCTAGCCCTGGGAGACCCTCGGAAGGCTGACCAGGAGCCAGGGATGAGGGAGGGGAGGATGCACAGGCTGGCAGTCCCCACACCTGGCCTGAGTGCTGCCTGCCTCTCTAGCCCGCTTTCTCATCTGGAATTTGGAGATGGCAATCCTCTTTCCCTCGTGCGGTGGCCGTGAGTACTGAATGGGGCAACAGGGCAGCACATCTCAGCTGACGTTTCTCACTGCCCAAAGACCCCACGCACAGCCTCTTCTGCTGCATCCCAACCAGCACCCCCTTCTGAAGCCCCTGCACTAACTGCACCACCCACTGCCCATGACTGCCCCGCCAGCAGCCTGGGCCAGCAGGGGTCCTGGGGCTTTGTTATGCTCCCCCACAGCCCACAGACACAGCCCAGCTCGCTGGAGTGCTGGCTTGCAGGAGAGCTGCGGCCAAGAACTAGGCTCCCACCCCCTTGAGCTGTGTGACCCTGGGCGGGCTACCTCCGTCTCTGGGCCTCTGGCCTCGTGCCTGTAAAATGGGATAATAGGGTGCTTCTGCAGCAGTGCACTGTGGGGATGGTGTTCAAAGCTTCCCTGGGCTGGAGGCTGGCCCCTCTCGGTGCTTTTGCAGCCGTGCAGCGCTGAGCATGGCTGGCCTTGTGGGGCTGGAGACCACCTCCTTTAGCCCCTCATTTTGTAGAAGAGGAAGCAGTGGCTGAGAGAAGGTAGGGCCTGGTCTAAAGCTGCCCCCACAGAGCTTTGGGGCCCGCCCTCCCTCTGCTTGCCTTGCGGCTGCCGTGTGTGGAGATGAGCACGCCGCCTCCCTACAGACCCCACGCGCAGCCCTCCCCCGACCCCACCCAGTCTGGCACCTGTGGCCTTCCTGTCCTGCAGGGCCATGGCGAACACGGACCTCTCCTTCAGGCCCTCCAAGAACAGGGCCACCAGCTCAGCGATGGCCACGCTGCTGGGCGACACAAACTCGTACTCCTCATGCATGGTGGAGAGCAGCAGCCTCTGCCTGCCCTGGGCCTCCCTGGACACAAAGGGCAGCGTGACCAGGAGCCCCCTCCACCTCCCCGTGATCCAGCCCCTCAACAGCCTCAGGAGGTGGGACTGGGGGTCCTGGGTCACAGATGAGGACACAGAGCTGCTCTACCAGGGCCAGGACCAGGCCAGACACCACTGTGGGTCTGGACAAATGAAGGACGGTGGGGCACAGGGTCCCTCAGAGGCTGCAAGTGGTGCAGCCCGTGTGTGGGGTCGGCTCTGGGCAGATAATGAGGTGGCCGGTGTGCAGGGACACCACAGGGACGCTGCAAAGATCAGAGCTGAGCTGAGTCGGCAGCTCTGCCATGTGCTAACTCTGAGCCACCTAGCCTCGGCGTGCCACAGTTTACTCATCTGCAGAACGGGTGATGCTGTCAGGACTTCGTGGCATACAGGAAAGTACCCAGCACAGACAGCCTCAGTGAGAGGTGGCCAGTGGGGAGTGGTGGCCACTGTACACCTGGCACAGCCCAGAGATGCGTGTGCCACTCTGTCGTGTGCTTTAACCAAGGGGCACTCTGGCAGGGCTTGGGTGGGACTTCCCAGAAGGCATGAAAAAGTTCCCAGTCAACGAGAGCCATGGAGACCCCTGGGAGTGGGGGTCAGCCCCAGCCTAAGAGGCCCCCCTGCCCTGGCCCGTGCCCCGGGACACACCAGGCACCGTCCCTTGCCACTGTCCCAGACAATCTGTACCCTCCAGGCCACCAGTTCTCGTCCATGACAAAGAAAGGAGCCTTCTAAATAAGTGCACACCAGAGGCTGCACGCTTCTGTGCCCTTTCCGGGTGGATCTGGGTTTCAAAGAGAAGCTGCGAGTGCAACCGTGATGCTCCAACGGAGTACTTTGTGGGCAGTGCAGCCTGGTGCGGGAGGGTGGGGCTCCCAAGTACAGAGGGCATCGTATACGTTGATTCTTGTCCCACCCCGGCCTGTCACCCGGGAGTGCACGCTGCCCCTCTCCCCATCTCTCCCTGAGCCCCCAGATGCATCAATCCAAGGACTCAGGGTGTGAGGAGATCTTCCCTCAGGGCCCCCACCTGTTGGCAACCAGACCCATGACCTCTGGGAAAGAGAGCTCCAGCAGCGTCTTCTCCCGCTGGTCCAGGAAGCAAAGCCCCTTCCAGTTAACAGCCAAGATCAGCTGCGTCTTGGGCAGGCGGGGGCCTGGCCAGGAGAGACGGCAATGTGAAGGCTGCATGGGATCCCTGGGTGCCCAGCCCATACCCGCTCCCCGCCCCCCGTCAGATGCCATTACCTGAGAGTGTGGTGACTTCAAAGAGCCGGGAGAAGAGCAGCGGCCACTGCAGGCGGGCGGCGTCCACCACCTGCTCTTGCACGGCCAGTGGTGTGGCTTGCCTCTCAGCGTATGGGGCCTGAGAGGGGGATCCTGGATGTCACCTCCATCACCTGCCTCCCCAGTGAATCCCTCACCCAGTGCTCAGGGTAAAAGAGTTGGTGGATCCTTCTGAGAAGCCTCTACTTAAAGCGAGGCCAGTGCCTGGAGACGGATCCTGCAGGGAGGGACCTGGGACGTCCTCAGGGACTGGCGCAGCCCTATTTTTTTTTTTTTTTTCTCTTTTTTGAGACAGAGTCTCGCTCTGTCACCCAGGCTGGAGTACAGTGGTGTGATCTCGGCTCACTGCAAGCTCCGCCTCCTGAGTTCAAGCAATTCTCCCGCCTCAGACTCCCGAGTAGCTGGGACTACAGGCGCGTGCCACTGCGCCTGACTAATTTCTGTAGTTTTAGTAGAGACGGGGTTTTGCCATGTTGGCCAGGCTGGTCTCAAACTCCTGACCTCAGGTGATCCCCGTCTTGGCTTCCCAAAGTGCTGGGATTACAGGCATGAGCCACTGTGCTGCCCTATTCTACCTGGGAGGGGTGTGGGGACCCGTTAGGAGGAGGGAGGAAAGCCGTTCCCTGTCCCCTCATTAGCGTCTGTAGGGCGGGGCTGCGCTAGCTGTGGAAGGCGCTGTCTGTGTGCCCCAGCCCAGGCTCGCTCTTGCCCGCCTATGCCTTGTGGGTCTGTGACTCGCTCTGTGCAGGAGGGCATCCTGCTCCGAGTCTGTGTCCCGGGCGCTTCTCTCTTCTTCTCTGGAGCTCTGCTTTGTCTCTGGGGGCCTCTCTCAGGGACCACCTCTAGTTCCTTGTCTTCCAGTTTCCTTCCTTCCTCTTTCCTGATTCCCTGCCTTCACCCGTTCCTCTCCCCAGCACCACTGTGCTGTGTCCATCAGCGACCATAATATCCAACCGAACTTTCTTTTCACTGTTTGTTTAATACAGTGTTATTTCTTTAAAAAGTGGCTACTATTCATATACTGACTTTGGGAATGTAATAAATGCATCAAATCTGAAGGGTGATCTGAAAATATTCGACATGTATCAAATGTTTAGAATGTCCATACACTCTGGCCTGGGGGGTTCCCATGCACCCAGCGAGGGGATGCTAAGGCTCAGGGGCAGGCAGAGGGGCCCCCAAGGCCATGGCATGGTCAGCAGTCAGCCACTGCGGGTGCCCTCTCGTGCCGAGAGGCCAGGGCCTGGCCAGACACTGCAGTGCAGACCAGCACAGGGACCCATCCAAGATGCCAGCTTGGAAGGAAGAAGGTGGCATGGGCCGGTGACAGAGAGCTGAACTGAGTGGACTGCTTAAACTTGAAGGGACGAGGCTCTACATAACTGTCAAGCTGAAGCTTGTTGTTCCCCGGGGGTGGGGACTGTGCGGAGGGAATCCATCCCTCTGTACACCACGAGCCCCCACTGCCTGAAGGAGAGCCCTCGGCTGGGTGCCTGAGCGGCATGCAAGCTGACCTTGGCGCAGGCGGCAGTGACGAGGCTCGCCCACCTGTCTGGGGGCTTGGTCCTGTACAGCCTGTGGGGGATGCAGCTGGGCAGCAGCTCCTGGACAGCCTGGCTCTCCGCTGAGGCGCCGAGCTGTACGTAGCAGTGCCGGGCCAGCAGCTCCACCAGCTCTTCCTCCTGCACAGCCCAGGGCACCCACGGGGACGAGTGAGAGGAGGAAGGGCTCACCCTTCCCCAGGATGCCCCTGACCGGTGGCAGAGCTCCTGCCCCAGCACAGGGGAGCTAACCTGCAGCTCAGGCAGGACCTTCCCCCTCCCTGCGTGCCCTGACTGGGTCACCACGCAGGCCGGGAATCCCAGAGGCCTCGGCCCGAGCCCCACAGGCCCTGTGCCTGAGGACAGCGGCTGCTGTTCAGTGCTGGGATGAACCCCGGCAGGGTTGCTCTGAGGGGCAAGGTCCTTCCCCACCGGAGCTCCAGTCCTCGCTTGTCAAGAGAGACCAGCGGCCACCCCCGTGGAGTTTCTGCCGGGGCTCAGCTGGACGGGACCCAAGAAGCCCCTTCCCGCTGGAAGACCAAAGCCTCGTGGAGCCTGGTGTCCCGCCACTCCCTGCCCACGCCTCTTCCACGTGGGCTTCCTGCGCTGCCGTGGCCGCCTCCCATGGGTCCCCGAACAGCATCTTCCTGACTCGGCACAAGGAGGTTGTCTGCTGCCCCCAGAACTTCAGGGGCACAATCACTCTTCTTTCTCACAATCACTCTACAACCGAGCTCCCGGTACTCTCTGCACAGTCCAGGTGACAGCCCCTCCCGAGCCCCCCAGTCAGATGAGGGCCCGAGGCTCAGCAGTGACAGGACTCTCCAAGCTCACAATGCCAAGAAGAGGGGGAGGTAGGCCTCAGGCATTAGGGCTCCAAGGCCACGTTCTCGACCACCAGGTCTCACTGCCCCATAAACAGAGCAGGAGCGGTGAGGCCAGGCAGGCCTGGGTCCTCTGGGACCTGCTGCCGGAACCACGGACCCCGGAGGCTTAGACAAACCTGTGGCCTAAGGGAGGAGGAAACACAGGCTGGGCCTGGAAGGGACCTGCACCCTTGTGACCCCCTTTCCTGGCCCCCGTTCCTCTGCCCTTGGCCTCCTGCCCCTCCGCCTTCTACCTGGCCTCAGAAGCCAGTTGGGTGCCTCCTGATGGCAAAGCCCAGGGTGGCCCTGGCTCTCAGCCCCTCACCTTCTCGAAGCTGTATTCGCCAGACCAGACTCCGTGCAGGACTTGGCGGTAAATGAGCTCAGTGCTAACGGGGTCCTCCCGGGAGTCGTGCCAGGGGGCGAAGAATTCCTTCCGGAAGTAGATGCGCCAGGGTGACTGGCGCTGGCTCTCACCCCTCTCCTGGGCCAGCTGCTCACACTGGGCGATGGCATCCATGACGTGGTCACGCCCGCTGCCCAGGGACCAGAACTGAGGCCAGAGTCGGGGAGCGGGGGTTAGCAGCTGTTGCATGTTCCACCCCGTGGGGATGCCCACCCCACGGGGATGCCCACTGTCAGCATGTGCAGGTGGAGGACAGGGCCTGGGGCCCTTGGAGCCCAGCACGGGCTGAGTGGACACTGCTGAGCCCATGTAGACAACTGAAGGGCTTCTCCACACAGCAATGGCCTGTCTGCCACTCCCCATTACTCTCCCTGCAGCCCCTTCCCTAAGAAGGCAGACATAAGTCTGGCCGATATGACTCGGCCTTGGGTGCCTTGGTTGGCAGACTGGTGTGTGTCTGAGTCTGAGGGTGTGGAATTGGGGGTGCCTGTGTGGGCGGTGAGGGTCTGTGCTGGTGTGACCCTCCATGTTTGCTGCAAGGGTGTCCACAGCTCCTGGGCATGAGGGAGTTTGGAGCAGGAGACTGGTGTGAGTGCCTGATGTCTGTGCGTGGCAGCTGCGTGGGGACCAGGTGTGCATGCGGCACTGCTGGGGCTGAGGTGCAGCTGTGAGGTGACCATGTGAGTGTGGGAGGACAGGCTGCTTGCTGTGTGTGTGTGTATGTGTGCACCTGCCTGTGCCTGGAGGCTGGGAGGGTAGGCGGTGGCTGGGCTGGATAGGTGAAAGGGGTTGAGCCTCGGGGTGCCCTCCCTGGGTGTATGAGGGAGGCGGGTGATGGGCAGGGTGCCTGGCCAGTACCTTGTCGTACACGGCGACCTGGAGGGAGAAGCCCAGGTGGTCGCTGAGGCCCTGCTTGTGAGCGATGTGCAGGCACACTTCCCGAGATGTGGAGGCTGAGTCCACAGAGACGGTCAGGCTCTCTCCAGTGGCCAAGATGACTTGGATGGGGATGTGCTTCTTGGACTTGACAGCCTGGGGACAGATGAGATTCAGTTCCCCGGCCTCTCGGAACCTATGGACAAGAGGCCGGCCCCCCATCCACCACCTCCCTCCTCTCCCCAGTCTATGGGCCCTGCTTGCCATCCCATGGGTTCCCGGGGGTGGGCCCTCTGAAGCCCCAGGCCATGGGCTTTGCATAGAAAACAAAATTCAGGCCAACAGGTGTTTGCTGCTGGGAGCACAGCCACCAGGCAAGAGCAATGTTAGTCACAGGCGTCCAGGTCCTCCTGGACCTCCAGCAGGGGCAGCCTCGGGCCATAGTGGCTGCTTTTATGAGAATCCTGAGTTTGGTGTGGTTGAGTGACTTCACCTCACAGAAGACCCGCAGCTCTTGGGAATCCGAGTCCAAGACGCGGGAACATTTTGGGGCCTTTATGTATTGTCCCCTTGTGTCAACATGCACAGCTACTGCAAGTTCACCTACAATTCCAGGGCTCAAGGGAGGGAGCCCCTGTGGGCTCGGGGGCAGGGTGAAAACAGAAAGAAGGTACAGCGGAAGTGACCCGCAGCTCCTGGTCTAGGGCACCTCAGGCCACAGGGCAAGCACCTGCCAGGGTTAGGCTGGGGCCAGAGCTTTGTGTAGAGCCGGGTGCAGGGGTGCCCTCGCCACCCTGGCTGGCTGTTCTGAATGACCCTTCCTGAGAAAACAGCGAGAACTCACAGATGACACAGTTGCCAAAGCAGGTTGAGGTGGCACATGTGCCCAACAGCAGTGCCACCAAGGATGCCAACCATGGTGTGACCACGGCCCTTGTTACCAAGTGAAATGCCCTTGGAGGGGAGAGCTGGAAGCAGCTGGTGCACTGTAATGCTAATGAATGGGTCCGGTGATCTTCCCCTTAGCTAGTGGGGCCCTAAAGGAATATGGATTCGGAGATGGGGGCCACGCCTGGGGAGGCTGAGCCCCAGGGGCACTCACAGGGACCACTAGCATGGGAGGTACTGCAGAGGAGATGGCGGGGCTCGGAGGACAAAGTTCTGTCCTAGAAGAAGGCACCCCATGAGCTATGGGGGGGTCCCTGGGGGCCTGCACCACCCCACCCTGCCAGCTCCCACCCCTGCCAGCCCCTACCTGCAGTTCCAGCCAGGTGGGAGGCTCTGCACGCACCCCATTGGCATAGGTGCGTCTCAGGCGCTCGGCACAGAAGGGGCCATAGGTCGCTGGCCCTTGGCCGATGAAGTTCAGTAGATACTGGTAGATGAGGAGGGGAGAAGGGAGGAAGACACTCAGAAAGGACGCCAGTTTCTACTCACTGCCCAGGTGGACTTAATTCTAACACTCAATGTGTAAGGCACAGTGAGGGGCACCCTCACACCTGTGAGAAGGCACATGGATCAGTGTGTTTCTGAGGAACAGCGGCAACACGTTTCAAACGGCGCATAGTCTTGACGTGTGCACACTCTTTGTTGCAACAATGCAGGCCTATCCTAAAGGTGGATGTGTGGTTTTTGATCATGGTGGCATCTATGGAGACGAATGACTGGAAGATGAACTCTAAGTGCCCACTCACAACTCCAGTGCCTTCTGGAACAGAGAGGCCTCAAGCTGGCGTCTGGGAGGCAGATACCATGAGAAAACATAATGAAGACAGTAAATGAAAAGTGCAGGGCCAGGCACAGTGGCTCACGCCTATAATCTCAGCACTTTGGGAGGCCAAGGGGGGAGGATCACCTGAGGTCAGGAGTTTGAGGCCAGCCTGGCCAACATGGTGAAACCCTGTCTCTACTAAAAATACAAAAATTAGCCTGGTGCGGTGATGGGCACCTGTAGTCCCAGCTACTCTAGAGGCTGAGGCAGGAGAATTGCTTGAACCCGGGAGGCAGAGGATGCAGTGAGCCGAGATCGCTCCACTGCACTCCAACCTGGGTGACACAGTGAGATTCTGTCTCAAAAAAAAAAAAAAAGGCAAAAGAGTCCATGTCCCAGACATGTTCAAGAAAACGCATTGAAGCTCTTTTTGTGTCACAGAAAGATGTTGTTTCTTCTGCCTTGGGGTGGGGAGGGACAGCCTGGAAGGGTTTACTGGTGTCAGGAGCAGCCTGAGTGCCATGTACAGATGGCCTCAGTGACCGTGGCTCCTGCTGTCCCCCAAGGGGACATGTGAGAAAGTGTTTTCTGTTTGATCATAAGAACCCTGTAACACCAGGAAAGACCAGAAGAAAATATTAATAGGAAGTTACCTCTGTGTGTGGGGATGGATCTTTTGGCTTTAGATGTTCTGGATTTTCACATTTTAATTTTATAATCAGAATTTAAAGGTATATCAAATCAGTGAAGCTTGGGGCTACTAACACTCGGCCAGCCCACCTCCATTTTCAGTCCTAAGAACTAGAAAGAGGCACTGAGGCCCATCTCCAGGCAGGGCCCACTCCTGGACACCTGTCTTTTCAAGGCCCGTGTCATGTACCTTCTCATTTTAGTGTTGAAGTGCCATCCTGGCACCTGAGCCAAAGTGAAATGACCCTGCAGACCCTGCATAGGGGCTGGAAGAAGCCAGGAGCAGGGTCCTCTTTTCCAGATGGGGAAACTGAGGCCTGTAGAAACACAGGCACGGCTGCCCATCTGTCCTGCAGGAGCAGGAGAAACGGGCCACGGACTGGGATTTGTGGACCTGCTCCAGGGCCAGGGGCTACCTATGCTCCCACCGTAACCCGCCCCCTGCCCGCCTTCCCGGACCCTCTCACCTTCATGAACCTCTCTGAGGGTGGGAAGCAGCCGAGGCAGAGGCTGAGCAGGATCCAGCCCCGCGCCACACTGCTTGTTTTGAAGTTCTCTGAGAGCTGCTTGCAGATTTGGCAGTAAATCTCATCCCTGAAAGACACAGACCATTGGGAGAGTAGGCTGGGGGCTGGAGAAGGAGAGGAGACAGGGGTACCTGGGCACACAGCTCTTCAGCACCTCTGGGGGGTCCCATATGCAGGGCACCTCTCCAGCACTGGGGCCCTGCCCAGCCTCCTCTTCTCTCAGGACAGGGCCACCAGGCTCTGCATCCCTACTCGATTCCTCTCCCATGGCCTGTGCTCTCGGTCCTTCAGAGTGGGGCTGGGCTTCAGGAAGGAGCGGGTTCTCCAGCCACAGCCCTGTCCTTAGCAGCTGCACCCTCTGCACAGCCCATCTGCTCCCAGATGTGTGGGATCCCCAGCCTCATGGTGAGATCTCGCCTCACAATGATGATGTTCATTTCTCCCTCTGCCTTGAGGCCCCACCTCCCTCCCTGAATGCAGCCCCTCCCCTCCACAGCAGAGAGAAAAGTGAGGACTTCATGGGAACCACTCAACCCCATCTCTTGACCCTTCCCACTCCCACAGTCTGTGGAGCTTCCCCACTCCTGGAAGGGGTGTGTTGGGGGCGGTTCTCTCCTGCATCCTTCCCCATGGACTCAAGCCTCTATCATGCTATAAAAGTGGCCCATTAGCGCCTCAAATCCCACGTCTCCAGGGGCCAGCATCTTTCCCCTACTACTCCATGGTGTGCTGGTAAATGTTCATCAACCAGCTCCCCAGGAAGGAAAGCATAGCATTGGCTTATTTCTGTGGTGTAAATGTTCCCACCAAAGCCAATGTCAACCGCGACACGACATCACCGAACAGAGTTGGGAAGCAATGTGCATGGCTGACTCTCTGAGTTCCTGCATCCCTCCTCTTTCTGCACGCTACAGGCATCACCATCAGCCATTCACTCAAACTGGAAATCTGGGGGTCATCCTGGAGCCCTCTCATCCCTCCATTCCCCCAATCCAACCGGCCCCCCCATCCATCCAGCTCCCACAATCCAACCAGCCCCCAAAACCCAACTGGCCCCCATCATCCAACCGGCCCCCACCACCCAACCGGCCCCCACCACCCAACCGGCCCCCACATGCTGCCATCTGTCTCCTGCATGTTTCCTCTGTCCCCTCCTCTTGGCTCCTGTTCCTTGGGCAATTCCTCATCAGCTCTCTCTGGATCTCTGTAGCAGCCCTGCCTGGCCTCCCAGCCTGAGGCTCCATCCTGCCACATTGCCAGGGAGGTCTTTCTGGAAGTCAAATATGATCAAGATCCTCTCTTGCTTAAACCTTTCCCCACTTCCCTTAGGATAGAATCGAAGCTCCATGCCCCAACTATGGCAAATTACTCAGAAATTCCAGACCCTATGGGCTGTCTCAAGGGTGACTATCGCAGGCCGAAAGAGTGAGGGTGGCAATCAACTCAGTATACCGCTGAAGGCTCTATGAGTAAACAGCAAACTGTTCTCATAAAAGCAGAATGTTGGCAACTGACAAACTGTGTCTACTGCCCAGAAGGATTGCTGAGGGCAGGCTACGACCCAGGCACAGGAGTTTCTTGTGATTGGCTACAGGGCACATCTGAAGCCTGTTAGTAATCATAGGAACCTGTGATCAATTAAGCAGCTGACCAACTGTTACCTCCTCCTCCCTGCTCATGCTACCCAATAAATACTAACAGCTGAAGCAGCTCAGGGTGGGGAGCCCTTCTTCCCCTGGTCTGTTCCTTTAATACTGCTTCTTTTGTCTTAAGTTTTCATTTCTACATTCATCCCCCTTCGTTCCGTCTCGTAATTATGGTCTCAAGTAGTGACAGTAGTAACTCTCGTAATGATGGTCTCAAGTAGTAACAGTGGCAAACTGTGGCAAATGGTGTCTGGACAGGGACACAACAGGGACAATCAGGGACAAACAGACCTGAAGGGACCTGCAGGGACAAATAGAGATAAGTAGGGGTAAACAGAAATAGAGATAAATAGAGACAAATAGAGATAAGTAGGGAAAGACAGGGACTTGCAGGAACTAACAGGGACTATAGGGACAGACAGGGATAGATAAGGACTAGCAAAGACTAGCAGAAATTTGCAGGGACAGACAGGAACAGATAAAGACAGATAGGGTCCTACAGGGACTTGGGCGAGGAAGGTCTGCTGGAGCAAAAAAAAAGCCCAGAAAAAACTAAAAACCAGGCGAACGAGAACCCCGTTTCAAGTCTGCTGGCGGCATAAGGTTAGTGCTCTGAAAAGGTACTGGTCCGTGTCCTAGAGGCACAAAGAACGGGCAGTTTTTGAATCAGGGTAACATGGGGAAGAATTTGGTTCTTTTCTCTTTTTTGTTTGGAGTTTGGTACGTACCATCTTTTTGTCATTATTTCAGGGTTTGAGAGAATTTTTTGCCCCACCTACAGCACCTGTCGAAAGTGGTGAACAGGAGAGGAAGGATGAAAATTGGCTTGTACCATCTTCTTTTGTGGCTACAGAAAGGCTAACTTTAGCTTTGTCTTTCGTGGCTTGTAAACGTGCGCTGGCACCTTTGAGATGTGCAGAGGACTTGGGAGGTTTTCTCAGAGCTTGTCAAGATGTGGGAACTGAGCTTCCTTGCTCTGCAAATGTTGACTCAGGCAACGGCTAATTTTGTAGCTGACAGATCTAAAAGAAGCCAAAGGGTTAAGCCCTGAAATGGGAAAATGTTGTAAGTGTAGGAAAATTGGACATTTCAAAAAAGAACACTGCCAGACCTCTGGGCTAAAGGGATCCTATAACACAGTTCCTCTCTCAACAGAAAAAAACGCCAAGACTGCCCTCATTACAATAAAGGAAATCATTGGGCTCATCAATGCCACTCACAATTTCATCAAAATGGCACTCATTTCTCATCTGGAAATGAGAAGGGCGCCTGGACCTGGGCACCTCAAACAATGAGGGCATTCCCCGTCCAGGCCACAGCTCCGTTTCAGGGGTCGGTCTCCAGAGGTACACTGATTCCCAGGAATGCCTGGAAACGCAGGATTGGATCTCCCAGGCAGAGTGTGTTTCGTTAACTGGAGGAGACTAACTCACTAAGATTCCCACTGGTATTTGGGGACCTTTGCCAACAGGATACGTGGGATTAATGTGAGGTAAAAGCTGTATTAACTTACAGAGCATTATTGTAACCCCAGGAGTTGTTGATTGGGATTGTGAAGGAGAAATTCAGTTGGTGGTGATGTCACAAGGCCTTTGGGTTTTTGAACCGGGAGAATATTTACTTAACTGTTGCTTGTTCCCTGTAAATTGTACCCTTCTCTAAGAAAGAAGTGAGGAGGTCAGGGATTTGGAAGTACAACTAGGAGAGAGATGTATCTATCACAACCCACAGCATCTAGTAGATCCACTTGTGCAGTGTGAATTGAAGAAAGTAAGTTTTGTGGGCTTATGGATACAGTCTCTCATGGTAATAGATCTTGAGGATTTTTTTTTTTTTTTTACTGAGTTATTGCACGAGAAGGATAAACTCTTGATTTGTTTTCTCTGTGTCTTCCGTTAATCAGAAAGAGCCTGGCTCTTGCTATCAATGGAGTTTTTCCCCGCGGTAAGTAACCAAAGGGGCAGAAGCTGAGTTGCAGCTTGTGAAGCGGGTGCTTCAGCAACGGCACGCGTGCCGGCTGCAGCCACAAAAGCCTTTGCCTCTGCTTCAGTAGATTCACTAACAGGAACGAGGGTATGCTTGTGTTTTCACAGGAAATGAACAAACCATGTGGGTGCCCTCAGGTGTGTGCGACCATGCAATGGGAGACTGGAGGGACCCATGGATCCCAACCGTGGGCCTGGTTCCCCCAGTACCAGCTGAATGCGAAGACGGAACACACCACCGACCGGCAATTAAGGGCTGCACAGCCTGCAATTGCCTTTCTCAATTCAAAAACAAAAAGGGAGAGAGGCTGCAGGCTGAAAAGGGCCGTGATCAACTCAGTATACCACTGAAGGCTATATGAGCAAACAGCAAACTGTTCTCATAAAAGCAGAATGTTGGCAAACTGAAACTGTGTCTGCTGCCTAGAAGGAATGCCAAGGGCAGTCATGACCCAGGCACAAGTGTTCTGATTATCTACAGGGCACATCTGAAGCCTGTTAGTAATAACATGAACCTGTGATCAGTTAAGCAGCTGACCAATGGTTACCTCCTCCTCCCTGCTCATTCTACCCAATAAATACTAAGGGCGGAAGCAGCTCAGGGCGGGGGCTGTCTTTGTTCCCTAGGAGCAGGGAGTCCTTTCCTTCTTCCCCTGGCCCCTTCCTTTAATACAGCTTCTTTTGTCTTAAGTTTTCATTTCTACATTTGTCCCCCTTCCATCTCATAATAACGGTCTCAAGCAGTGACAGTAGTAACTGTAGTTGTGACGGTCTCAGTAACCACGGCAGTCTGTCACAGGTGACCTGTTACCCTTTTCCTCTGGCAAACAGCCCTCCTCCTTCCTGGCCCAGGTAGGCACTAAGGTCACTCCTCCCTGGTGCCCCTATGGAGCCCTGAACAGACCTCCATCTTAGCCCATACGGGTGTTGTGAATTTCCTGGTCCTCTTGTGCCCCCCAACTAAAGGGTGAACTCCTCCAGGACAGACCCAAGTCTTCATCTGTCTCCAGCCCTCAGGCTAGGGCCTGACCCAGAGTGGGTAACGAGCGAGTGTGTATGGAATGTGTGACAGATGTGGAACGGGGCATCTGCTTTGGGAATTTCACCAAGCCCCCGCAGCCAAGGACAAATGGATGCTCACATCCAACATTCTAAAGAGACACATTCTTGTAGGATTTACTAAAAGGTGGCAGAACTAGTGCAGCCACCAAGCCACCTCCAGCCTGCATGAGGGAAGATAAGAAATTTGGAATGTGATCCTGGAAGGGACTTCATGGGGGTAGAGAGATCTGTGGCCCATTTCTACTCCCTGTAAGTGATGAGGGTGGTGAGTGGGACCCCAGGAGAACTGCCAAGAGCGATGGGGGCTGCCAGAGAAGAGAGCCATGTCACTCCCCATCTGATGCCTGCTGAGCTCCAGAAGCCCATTTGCCACCTCCCAGGGTACTAGAATAGAGCCTGTTGACTGAGTTCTTGCCAGTGCTTGACTTTTGTACCCTAGAGTTAGGGACCTCCATGAACAAAGAGATTAGTGCCTGCTTGCTCCTGGAGAATTCTGAGCCCATCCTGATGGGCCAGGAGGAGAGAGAACAGGAGACGGGAGCTACACATGTACTGTATGGTTGGGCAGGCATGAGCTTCCTGCTGACCAAAAGATGTCGTGGAAGGAGCTGAGCTTCAGGCATCTAGATGAGATCCCGCACAAGCAGGCAGCCCATTTTCTAGAAGACCCCAGCGGGAAGAGGCTGTGGGATGTTCCACTTCAGCCTAGAGTCAGTAGGAAGTCTCAAGGGATCAGTGTTGGACAGTATCACTGCTGGACACCAGCACTGTATGGGAGTGCCTATAGGGGGTGTCTGAAGAACCCAAAGTACACATCATTCAAACACAACTTTTATGTGTCTGCCATATTGGAGGGTGTGGTGGCCAGTGAGGATTAACCATGAGAGAATTAGAACCAGCTAAGTCAAAAGACTTGGCCAGCTAGTGTCATGCAGGCAGCTAAAACTTGAGTAGGAGCCCTGTAGTCTTACTGGCTTGAAGAACCAGAGGAGAGAGTTTGGGGTACCCACAGCAGCTTGAAAGTGAGAAAGGAAATCTTGGAATAAAGAGAATCAGAGGAGTCCTAAACTTTGCACATAAAATCTTCCCAAATCTCTGGTTGGCCCCTGACATGCATGGTGGGGCAGACTCCAGGTACTCTAGCCAAGGCTAAAATAACTAAACAGGGATTCCAGCTTCTGCTCATCCTGGTGGAGACAGAGTTTGAGTCCAGCCAAGGTAGTTGCCTCCTAAAATAAAAAGTCAATGCTCTTTGAAAGAGTATAACAGAATCCAGAGTCTCTAACATATCATCCTCAATGTCCAGGATACAACCCAAAAGCACTAGACTTATGAGGAAAAAACAGTCAAGTGCCACATATATGAGGAAACAAACACACCACCATTCTCAACAGAAAAGACAGTTAATAGAGACTGACCCTGAGATGACCCAGGTATTGGATTTGCAGAAAAGATTTTAAAACTACTGTAACTCTGCTCAAGGATATAAAGGAAACAATGCTCATAGTGAATGAACGAATAGGAAATCTTGGCACAGAAATATAAAAAAGACCCAAATACAAATTCTAGAACTGAAAAATACAATATCTGAAATAAAAAATTTGTTGGATGGATATGACAGCAGACTGGGGAAGACAAAAGATCAGTAAATTTGAAGACAGGTCAATAGAAACTATTCAATCTAAAGAACACAGAGAAAAAAGAAAAGATAAGTGGACCCCTAGGTACCTGAAGAACAATATAAAATAATCTTACAGAGGCTTAAGTAGATTTTGAAGGAAAGGAGAGAGAAGAGAGACAGAATGAGGTAGAAAAAATATGTGAAGAAATAATGACCAACAGTTTCCGAAATTTCGTTTAAAGTATTAACCTAAAGTAAGTGAACCCCTAAAACACAGTAGTCTGTCCCTTAAAGCAGTGAACAATCAGCCTCTGTATCTTTGAATTCTGCTTCTACGCATTCAGCCAACACGGAGGGGAACTGCAGTGTTTGCAGGCTGACTATACATGTTTCTTCTAATTGGTATAGAAACCCATTCCTATAAAGCAAATTGTATATAAAGCACAAAATATATAATACAAATGAGACAGCCATTCATTTACAGGGCCCTACACTACAGCCTGCTCTAAAAGGAATCGCTGGTCCATGATGACTCTTTTCCTAAAACCGGGTTTTACTCATGGCTTTTTAAAACGCAGAGCACATAGAGAACCCTCGGTGGCCATGCCATCTGCTGTCCTGAGACCCAGCCTGCAGGCTGCAGGACAGGGAGGTGTCATGGGGTGGTGGGGGAGGCTGTGGCCATGGGCTGAGAGCCAGCAAGGGGATCTGATGCTCTGAATGGGGCTGGGATGGGAGTGGGCACTGACCTGAGGCTGGGCCGCAGGATGGCGTAGCCCACAATGAAGTGCACCTTCTCCAGGTTGGACATGGGCCGGTCTGCACCAAGGCCATCGGGCTCCAATGCCTCCTCTCCAATGTTCAGCTGGCTGGCCACCTTGAAACCCAAAAGCAGCCATCAGGACAGCTATGATTCTCCCCATCTGCCAAGTACGAAACTGGTGCACAGGGAGGGAAGCAATAGACTGGAACCCTGCAGCAGGCCAGCAGCAGAGCTGGGAGCAGAGATTCTGTGCCCTGGGCTCACCTGGCCCGTGATCCAGGAGGACCGCTTCAGCTTCATGGAGGAGATATCCTTGGTTCCTTTGTCCTTGCGGCCAGATCTCTGTGGAGGGAGACAGTTCCCTCAGGAAGGTGAGCCTGGGCTCATCTCAGTGATGCTGACCCCACAGCCCTCTGGGGTGGAGCACATGTCCCTCTCACCCAGCCATTTCTTGGCCCGATTTATAAAGCACCATGCAATCCCTCAGCTCGGTGGAGCTTTACCACACACACAGGTGCATGTCCCATCCTCACTTCCAGGTGTGGAATCAGAGGCTCAGGGAAGGCAAGAGACTGGATAAAAGCTGCTCAGTGGGTCACCAGCCCCCAGGGAGGGGCTCAGGGCTGTTCTGATCCCAAAGCTTGTGCCCCTCCCCAGTAAACCCCTGGGAGGTGGGACTGGGTCTACACTCAGGTGCTTAGGAGAGCCCCAGGCCATGGTCATTCTCAGTAAAGATGGTAGATGAAGCAGGATGTCCTGCCACTGCAAGGTGCTCTGCCCGGGATCTGAAGAGCCGGGGTTGAGAGGCCGGGTGGGAGGCAGGGACTGGCTGTCAGCCACTACGATCTGTTGCTCTCCTTAGGCAGAGGCCGCCCCTTCTCATGATGGTGTCATGAGAAGAATTTGCTGCCAAACTTGGAGCTCAGTGTGGGACTGAGCTTGCATGGGGGTCAGCCTGGTCCAGGGCCAGGCTTAGCTCCTGGGTGCGTCAAAGCTGGTTTACCGTGCAGGGGCTGGCCATGAAACACAAGAGCTGGCAAAGTCTGTGAGGGCAGCAAGGCTTGCTGGGCTCACTGCTCTGTGCCTGGGGCACATCATGGGTACTTAACAAACAGGTGCAGGACAGAAAACCTGAGATCTGACCTCTGGGAAGCCAGTCCTGCTTCCCCCCATGTCCACCCTCCAGAGGTGCTGGTTGGCTGGACTGCCTCCCAGAGTCTTTACTCTGAGTGGCTGCCAGCCTCCGAGGTGGCCCCCGTGATCCCTGCATCCTGAAATTCCTGCCCTGTGTGGGCCCCTCCCACAGCCACAGGTATGTGACTTCCAAGACTGAACATTTGCACCTTCCTTTTTGCCTTCCTTCTTGGGTCGCTCACGTTGGGGGAAGCCACGTTGTGAGGATGCCCAGGCAGCTTTGTGGAAAGGCCCACGTGACAAGGAACTGAGGCCTCCCACCAACAGCCATGTGAGTGAGCCTTCTTGGGAGCAGCTTCTCCAGCTGCCAAGCTTTCAGATGACACCATCCCCAGGGGACAGCTTGACAGCAACCTCATGAGGGACCCTGAGCTGGAACTATGCAGCTAAGCTGCTCCTGACCCTCAGAAACTGTGTGAGATCATGAACGTGTGCTATTTTAAGCAGTGAGGTTTGGAGGAGTAATTTGTCACGCAGCTACAGATATCTGACACACTCTGGCAGAGCCCACACCTCCAGAGATCAAGGAGTCAGGGCTTGGGCCTGGGCAGTTTCTCTGTAATTCCAGACAAGGTTGGCCATGTGATGGGGCTGCAGGCTCCTTTAGATTCCCATGCAGTTAGTCTGCACACAGGACCCCACAGGTATGGAGCTAAGTCCCAGCTGGTCACCTGGCACATGGAGCAGTCATGGGCTCCTGCCACTGGCGGGCCACTGAGTGCTGTCACTGCTGTGTAATTCCTTTGGACAGTTCTTGGTTAGTTCCACTAAGATTACAACATGGAAATGGACCTTAGGAAGGATTTTGATCAAAAATGGATGTGAATTAACTTTCATTAGAGGGCAGGGTAGACCATGGGTCAGGAGCTCGGTTTTTGAATTCAGCAGAATGGATTCAAAGCCCAGGTCCCATATACATGTCCACTGCAACTGGGGGCAGGTCATTTCAGCTCTTTGTTTCTTTAGCTATAAATAAACATAGTCATCCCTACCTTGTAGGGTTGGCCCACCTGGGAATTGAATTAAGAGACGCAGCTGGCACATAGCAGGCTGTCAGTCAATAACACCTGTTATTATTATTGTTCTGTGCATCTGAATCTGGCTCAAATCACACCCAATACTCAGAGTCCAGGGCACCCTCTCCGTTAATGACTGTATAATTCAAACAGTCCGGGGTGGGGGTTCATGAGCTCCTGAGCATGACTCAAGACTGAAAGCACCCGCGCCATGGCCTGGGGGCTGGGTTCACTGGGTGAGGCTGAGGAGACGGCTCCAGGTCTTATCTCTCCGTCCTGTCCACGTCCTGTCCAGCTGCCCCAGGGACTGGGCCCTGGTAGGCACCTGGCAGGTGTCACCCTCCTCTGCCCACTGCTGCCCCCCACTTGCCTGTGCAAATCTGTGCTGTGGAGCCTGGGCACCGTGCCCCCTGCCCAGCGTGTCATGGATCTGCCGCATCACAGAGCTGCCCTGCTGGTTGCTCCTGGCATACAGCACTGGCTCTGGGAGGTCGCCCATGAACCTCAGGATGACGTTCCACACGGCCAGGGCAGCCTGGGGAAACAAGACAGAAGGCCCAGTGGGAACCCATCGGTGACTCCAGCCCCTTCCTTCTTCCCCTGAGCCATAGCTCAGACCCCAGGCTCGGGGCTGGCCTGAGCCACTAGAAGCCAGTGAACCCTGGTACCAAGCAGTCAGCATCATCTTCGTGGTAAAGCAGCGGGTATCGGAGGGGCCGCCGGATGTGCGTGTGGCTGGCTGATTTCTGGAAGTAAGTCACGGCGAACTTGGGGAAGGTGTACTCGGCCAGGCCATCCACATCCTCCTCAGGCTCATCCACCATGGGGACTGTGTCCAGGTCAACCTCAGGCAGCTTCTGGGTCTTTGATTCCAGATCCTGGGGCCAGTGAGGGAGAACACGGGTCAGCAGGGCTTTCAGATACCAACCAACCTATCAGCTGGCTGTCCAGCAGGCCGGGCAGCACGGGGGCTGTGGCGTTACCCTGCTCCCTCAGGTGCTGGAGACCACCCATCCCCACATTCAGTGAGCTCAGGCGGGCTGCTGTGTGCCAGCACAGGGCTCTCTCCACACCCTGCTGGGCAGGGGCAGGGCTCCTCCTGCCCTCTCCCCTCCTGGCCCCATGCTCGGACACTGTCCTCTACCGCATGCACCATCCTCACCGCAGCTTCCCCAGCCACACTGCAGAGCAGCGGCCTCAAAGGGGCTCTGGGGGTGCCCGGGTGGGGTCAGATATACACGGGGAATGCCGTGTGACGGAGAGCCCAGTAGCATTGGTAGAGAAGGCTGTAGGAAGTCTTGCAGGTGGGAAGCCTGCCTGACTCAAAGACTTTGACCACAGAACCCACGCACGCTCCCCTCCCTCTTCCGTGCAGGACCAGCAGGCCTGCACCACACACTTGGCCACCGCTCTGGCTTCTCAGGGAACCGAGAGGTGGGCTGAGTTCACGGACAGGGCAGGTTTCTTGGGGCGGATTGTGGACACCAGGCTTGTGTTACCTCAAAGCGCGGCGAGGCCTGGCCCTCCTGGCCCCCAATCATGGCAGGGAGGAAGCCAAACACCTTCTCCACCATCTCCGTGTCAGTGACGGTGTCGTAGATGGATTTGCGCTTCTTGGCGGGGAGAGCGCCTTGGCTCTTCTGCCCCTCGGCCGGGATGACCAGCGGCGCCTGCATACCCTGTGGGGGAAGTTTACCAAGCAGGGCTCAGGGGGCCCAGCCCTGCCTACCCCACAGGGCAAGCACCTCCCAGAAGCCAAGTAAGCCTCATCCTGCCATCATTTGTCCAGATCAGTATTCTGCTCTGAAACAACAGATTTTAACAGCCAGGGTGGTTGGAGATCAACCAGTCAGAGCTTTCCCTTTCCCAGTGACAGTCAGAGCTCCGGAGAGGGGAGGTTGCTGGCTTGTCCCTACCCTCAGATGGTCCTTAAGGCACCCCTTCAAACTCCAGGGACCCCCTAGGAACCCAGCTGCACAACCACTGCTCAGGACCACTTGGTCCCTTCATTCAAAGGCATCAAGGGTCCACCAGGACAGGTCCCCAGGGGCTGGAGTAATGAAGTCACAGATCAGACGGCTTTGCAGCCAGCTGGGGGCATGCGGGTGCAGAAGCACGCTGCTGACATGTCTGTGGGTGCATCCTCTCACCTGCCCTGTTCACTGTATTAGCAGTGTGCTCCGTAGACCAGGTTTTCATCCATGGAGCAGAAGTCAATGTCATCCTGGCCCCTTTGCCTTATCACAACTTACAAAGAGCCAAGTATGAAGGTTGAGTCTCGAGTATTCGATGGAGGAAATGGGGTTATTTCCTTGGTGCTGTCCCCCTGCTCCCTGTCCTCCAAGCCTCCCAGACACTCAGCAGCTCCCCTTGGTATTTATATTTCTCTGTCCCCTGAGCTGTCATACACAGCCCAGTAGCCAGGGCACTTTGCTCTCTTCCATGGAACTGGGCCTTTCTCACCTTGTCTGGCTCAGCTTTGTTGCACCTTCCAGGGGACCGACAATCTCTGTCCCAAAACTCATCTCCAAGGTGAAAGGGAGGGGACCTGAGCTCAACTTCCAGGTTCAAGGCTAAGACTATCCCGTTGACCTGCTGCCTCTCCCGTGCTATACCCTGCGTGCTCCTGGGTGGTGGCTGCAGCTCCCCAGCCATTGCAGAGCCACGTAGAACTGACTGTGAACAGGGAGAGGGGGGCGTGTCTCTCGTGATATCTACATCTCAGCCCAGGTGCCTGCTAACTTGCCTCTTGTGTCCTGTATCCTCGCTGTGCTCTTAATTGAACAGATTTTAACATCTTGGCTTGTGGCGGGGATTTTCCAAAGCGCTTCTGGTGAGCTGTCTACACAGCTGCTCGCTCCTTCTTCTTGCCCTCGCCCACCGGGGCCCCTGTCAGCCCCACCTGCCCAAGAGGCCAGGTGACCACCTACATTGGCCCTCCTTTGCTGGAAGTTGCGCCGGGCAGCCATGCCCCTGGCATGGGCCTGAATGACCACCACTGCCCTCCTCTTGGCCTGGACTTGCTGGCGCACCAGGTATCCCCTGCACAGGGCCTGCAGCTGGACCGTCCTCTGCCGCATGGCCTGGTACTGCCTCGCCAGCTGCTGGCTCCGGGCGATAGCCTGCAGGCGCTCAAAGCCCACGAGGATCTGCGGAGGCAAGAGGGAGGCGGGCTCAGGGGCGAGAAGAGGGAGGCGGGCTCAGGGGCGAGAAGAGGGAGGCGGGCTCAGCGGGGAGAAGAGGGAGGCGGGCTTCAGCGGGGAGAAGAGGGAGGCGGTGCTCCTCAGGAGATAGTGCAAGATAGATTTACAGTTAGTTTTGTTTTGGCAAAGGGCTGGTGCTAGAATGGTACACACCTATGAACACAAGAATAGTAAGTGAGTTATTGCTTGTAAAGTGCTTAGACCAGAGCCTGACGTGCAAATAAGTGTTAAATAAGCATGTGTAAAATAGCATAAATAATAAAGTGGCCTCCTTGGGGCCGTGGATGGAGAGAAGTGGTGTGTATTTCACGTGGGTGAAATGGGAGAGTGGATTCCTGAGGCCCTGCTGTCCACATCTGCCAGCCAAATTCAGCTGACTTGTCCACAGGTGAGCGTGCCTGTGAGGAGGCCTGTGGCCACGCAAATCCCTCAGGGCATCTTGAAAGTAAAAGTGCAGTAAGAAATGGATGAACGCCATGTCAGCGCCGCAAACATCCCCTGGGCCACAGCAGTCCCTGAGCTTCCTAAAGACCCGCCCAACGGGTTGGTTTAAGAGTTTGGAAGTCACAGTCCCCTCATCTAAACCCCAGCTCTGCAGTTCACTAGTCTCACGCTCTCGGGAAAACCACTCAGCTCCTCTATGTCTCAGTTCCTTGACGTACAGAGTTGGTTTAATATTAAATAAAATGATGTATGCGAAGCAATAGGCCCCAAGGAACTGCTCCACACAGGCCAGCTACTATCATGCCCTTGGTGGGCATGGAACGCAGGCGGGCTGGGCCAGTCTTGCTGATGTGACCATTTCACGTCACCACCAGTCACATCCATGACAAAAGCGGCCAAGTGACACGGGCACAGCCATAGTTACTCTAGTTCATTGCTTTGAGCAGATACTCATTAGCAAATGCCCGTGGTTAAGAGAAAAATTAGGAAAAAGTACTCGAAACAAATCAATCCATTTGCTCATTTTGTTGCCTGCAAGTTGGGAAAAGACAGGAGTTATTCAATTCCACAGCAGGACACCTAGTCTAGCTCTGAAGATATCCCATGTTCTGCAAAATATTTTGAAGCCTACAGACCATGGGGCCGGAGATTACGCTAAGAAGAGACTGTATGGGATGCTGAGGTCCGATCATTTTAAATTTGCATGCCACGTCTATGAGTGATTTGATCCTTCCTGCCTGAGGTCTCTCATTCAGAGAAACAAACTTTACACATCTGTCTCTTACTGGACAGTTACCCGCGGGCCCAGCCGCCCCAGTGAGTTCTCTCACCAGCTTGAAATTCCTCCTGTTGCAGTAGCCTCTCCACCAGGCCTGCACGGTCACGGCTGCCCGCCTCTGCCTCAGGAACTCCTTCCTAGAAGGGCAATACAAGCCACACACAGGTAACAACCCCAGATGGTTGAAAGCCTCTGGGGGAGAAACACTGGTTTGCTGCTTTGGAAGGCAAAAAGGATAGTAAAATGTTGGGGAAAATGAGTACGTACAATCCTTTCTCAAAAGGTGTTACAGACCAAAAGATGCACAGGCAAGTTAGGAACAAAAAATCTACTATCAGCAACCCAAATTTGTGGAAGATGACAGTCCAGTTTTTTGTTTTTTTTTTTAGATGGAGTTTCACTCTTGTTGCTCAGGCTGGACTGCAATGGCACGATCTCGGCTCACTGCAACCTCTGCCTCCCGGGTTCAAGCAATTCTCCTGCCTCAACCTCCCAAGTAACGGGGATTACAGGTGTCTGCCACCACGCCTGGCTAATTTTTGTATTTTTAGTAGAGACGGGGTTTCACCATGTTGACCAGGTTGGTCTCAAACTCCTGACCTTAAGTGATCCACCCACCTCGACCTCCCAAAGTGCTGGATTATAGGAGTGAGCCACTGTGTCCCGCCGACAGTCCAGTTTTTTTAAGGTATCAGAAAATTCTTCATTCTCTCTACCCCCAAAAAGCTACAAAGGGATAAAACTTACTTCCGCATTTTTATTGCAGACGCCCCTCCTCTGGCCACTAGCCCAGGGCTGGACACGGAGAAGAAAACCTGAAAACTGGGCTCTGGCAAGGCGGAGTCACTCCCAGGCAAGCTCAGTGCATACAGAGCTGCAGGCATGCCTCAGTTAATTATGATGTTACTTTGCTTGATTGCACTTTGCAGATACTGTGTTTTTAGAAATTGAAGGTCTGTGGTAGCCGTGTGTTGAGTTAGTCTATTGGTATCATATTTTCAATAGCATGTGGTCACTTCATGTCTGCATGGCGTTTTGGTAATTCTTGCAATATTTCATATTTTTCATTATTATTACATCTGCTATAATGATCTGTGATCTTTAATGTTACAATTGGAATTATTTGGGGGCACCAAAAACTGCACCCATATAAGATGGGAAATAAATGTGTGTGTTCTGACTGCTTCACCAACCAGTAGTGCCCCCATCTCTCTCTTTTCTCTGTTTCCCTGTTCCCTGAGACACAGCGATATTAAAATTAGGCCAGTTAATAACCCTATTGTGGCCTCTAAGTGTTCATGTGAAAGGAAGCATCTCATGTCTCTCACTTTAAATCAAAAGTGAGAAATGATTAAGCTTTGTGAGGAAGGCCCGTCCAAAGCTGAGACAGGCCAAAAGCTAGGTCTCTTGCACGAAACAGCCGTGTTGTGAATACAAAGGAAAAGTTCCTGAAGGAAACTGAAGGTGCTCCTCCAGTGAACACACGAATGATGAGAAAGTGAAACAGCCTTCTTGCTGATATGGAGACAGTTTTCATGCGCTGGATACAAGATTAAACCAACCACAACATTTCCTTAAGCCAAAGCCCAATCCAGAGCAAGATCCTAACTATCTTCAATTCTGTGAAGACTGAGAGAGGTGAGGAAGCTGCAGAAGAAAAGTATGAAGCTAGCAAAGTTTGGGTCATGAGGTTTAAGAAGCCACCTCCATAACATAAAAATCCAAGGTGAAGCAGCAAGTGCTGATGGAGAAGCTGCAGCAAATTATCCAAACAACAGATTTTTTTTTTTTTTTTTTTTTTTGAGATGGAGTCTCAATCTGTCGCCCAGGCTGGAGTGCAGTGGCACGATCTCGGCTCACTGCAACCTGTGCTTCCCGGGTTCAAGTAATTCTCCTGCCTCAGCCTCCCAAGTAGCTGGGACAACAGGCTCCCACTACCATGCCCGGCTAATTTTTTTGTATTTTTAGTAGAGACGGGGTTTCAGCATATTGGCCAGGCTGGTCTTGAACTCCCGACCTTGCAATCCACCGACCTTGGCTTCCCAAAGTGCTGGGATTATAGGAGTGACCCACCGCGCCTGTTTTGTCAATGTAGACAAAACAGCTTTATATTGGAAGAAGATGCCACTAGGACTTTTATAGGTAACAGAGAGGTACAGAGAGGTCAGTGCCTGACTTCAAATCTTCAAAGGACAGGCTGACTCTCCTATTAGCGGCTTATGAAGCTGGTCACTTTGCTAATTGCTGAAGCCAATGCTAATTGACCACTCTGAAAATCCTAGGGCCCTTAACGATCATGTTAAAGCTACTCTGCCTGTAATCTAGAAATGAAACAACAAAGCCTGGGTGACAGCACATCTATTTATAGCACGGTTTACTGAATATTTTAAGGCCACCATTGAGACCTACTGCTCAGAAAAAAAGATTTCTTTCAAAATATTACCACTCATTGACAATTCACCCGGCCACCCAAGAACTGTGATGAAGACGTACAAGGAGATTAATGTTTTTATGCCTGTGAACAAAGCATCCATTCTGTAGTCCATGGATCAAAGGGTAATTCAGACTGTCAAGTCTTATGTAAGAAATAAATGCCATAATGCTATAGCTGCCATAGATAGTAATTCTTCTAATAGATCTGGGTAAAGTCAATTGAAAATCTGGAAAGCTTTCACTATTCTAGATGCCACTAAGAACATTCATGATTCAGGAGAGGAGGTCAAACTATCAACATTAACAGGAATTTAGAAGTTGATTCCAATCCTCATGAATGACTTTGAGGGGTTAAGACTTCAGTGGAGGAAGAAACAGCATATTAGTGGGAATAGCAAGAGAATTAGAATTAGAAGTGGAGCCTAAAGATGTGGCTGATTTGCTACAATCTCATGACAAAACTTGAATGGATTAGGAGTTGCTTTTTTTTTTTTTTTTTTTTGAGCCAAGGTCTCACTCCGTCGCCTAGGCTGGAGTACAGTGGTGCAATCTCGGCTCACTGTAACCTTCACCTCCCAGGCTCAAGTAATCCTCCCACCTCAACCTCCTGAGTAGCTGGAACTACAGGCGCACATCACCATGCCTGGCTAATTTTTTGTATTTTTAGTAGAGATGAGGTTTCACCATGTTGCTCGGGCTGGTCTTGAACTCCTGGGCTCAAGTGATCCACCTGCCTCCGCCTCTCCCAGTGCTGGGATTACAGGCATGAATCATCTTGCCCAGCCAGGAGTTTCTTCTTACAGATGAGCAAAGAAAGTGGTGTTGTTGTTGTTTTCTTTTTTGGAGTCAGGGTCTCACTCTGTAATCTGGGCTGGAGTGCAGTGGTGCCATCAGAGCTCACCAAAACTTTGAACTCCTGGCCTCAAGGATCCTTCCACCTCAGCCTCCCAAAATAGCTGACTACAGGCATGCACCACCATGCCCAGATATTTTTGTAGTTTTCTTTTGTAGAGACGAGTTCTCACTACATTGACCAGGCTGGTTTTGAACTGCTGGCCTCAAGTGATCCTCCTGCCTTGGCCTCCCAAAATGCTGGGATTACAGGTATGAGCCACTGTGCCTGGCCAACACTTTCTGATGTCACTCTACATGTATGTAGAGAAAATATTTAAGAAAATTGTATTACACACGAGAGAAGGTAAATGGACATGAAAGGGGGTAAAGTTTCTATACTTCACTGGAAGTGGTAAAATGATGACACCAGTAGATACCGTCTCTCTGTCTGTATGTGTATAATGTGTATGATACCTAATGCAACTGCTTTAGAAAGCTATAAAAAAGACATATACTCTAACACATTGCAGATAAATCAAAATGAAATACTTAAAAATTTTTAAATAAGTCATAGAAAGGCAGGAAAAAGAAAACATACAAACGCAAAGGAGAGAGGAAAAAAATAGAAAACAAAAAATAAAATGGCAGACTTGAGCTCTAACATGAATAATCACCTTAAATGTAAAAGGCCTAAATACAGTAGGTCCTCAATGTTGTTGATACCTTCTTGGAAACAGACTTTGAGTGAGACGATATGTGATGGAACCAACTGTTTTCTCATCAACATTATAATGAAACCACATTGAAGGGAACAATGATATTCGAACACCTGCTGTATATTCTTGGGAAGTCATAGTTTCCAAGAATCTGTTGACGATGTTAAGGGAGAATTTAATGTATGCCAGTGACATACATTGGCAGAAATCGGCAGAATGGATCGAAAACCATGACCCAATTACATACTGTCTATGGGAAACTCACTTAACACATAGTTATATAGGTAGGCTGAAAGTAAAAGGATGAAAAATATAGATCATGTAAATAGTAATCAAAACAGGAGTGGCTATATTAATACCAGATAAAGTAGACTTCAGAGCAAAGGAGATAACCAGAGACAGAGAAGGATATCACATGATAATAAAAAGCACATCCACCAAGACATAGCAATCCTAATTGTGTATTCACCAAACAACAGAGCTACAAAATATGTGAAGCAAAAATGATAAAACTGAAATGGAAAACGCAAGTCCACAATCATAATTAGAGACTCTCCCAACAATTGATAAAACACAGACAGAAAATCAGCAATAATATAGACTTCAACACCACTATCAACTAACAAGATCTAATTGACATTTTTCAGAGCACACTACCGAATTAACAGCAAAATACATGTTCTTTCCAAGTGCCCTTAGAATCTGTACCAGGAGAGGACATATCTTGGGCCACAAAGGAAACTTCAACATACTTAATAGAACTTAATTCATACAGAGTGTGTCTCTTACCACAGTGAAATCAAACTAGAAGTCAAAGACAAAATGATAACAGGAAAATCCCTAAACACTGAAAACTAAACAACATACTTCTACATTTTCGCAGAGGAAATTTCAAGGAAAATTTAATTTTTTTCTGAATGAAAGTCAATGAAATTGAACTAAATGAAAGTATAACATGTGAACATTTGTGAAACACAGCTAAAGCAGTGCTAAGACAGAGATTTATATCACTCTACATTAGAAAAGAGGAAAAGCCTTGAATTAATAATCTAATCTCCTGCCTCAAGAATCTAGAGGAAGAAGGGTAAAATACACTCAAAGTTGGAAGGATGAAAATAATAAAAGAGCAGAAATTAAGGAAATTAAAAATAATTAGAGAAGAAGTAATGAAACTAAAGCCTGATTCTTTGAAAAGGACAAGAATTTTTTTTTTTTTTTTTTTTGAGACAAAATCTTACTCTTGTTGCCCAGGCTGAAGTGCAATGGCATGATCTCAGCTCACCACTACCTTCACCTCCCAGGTTTAAGCAATTCTCCTGCCTCAGCCTCCCGAGTAGCTGAGATTACAGGCACCTGCCACCACGCCCAGCTAATTTTTGTATTTTTAGTAGAGACGGGGTTTCGCCATGTTAGCCAGGCTATCTCAATCTCCTGAACTCAAGTGATCTGCCTGCCTTGGCCTCCAAAGTGCTGGGATTACAGGTGTGAGCCACCGTGCCCGGCCAGGACAAGAAAATTGACAAATCTTTAGCAAGACTGACAAAGAAAAAAGGGGGAAGACATAAATTGCAGATATCAGGAATGACACAGGGGATATCATTACAGAGTCTGCAGATATCAAGAGGATAATAACGGAACACTATGAACAAATTGACGTACACACATTTGACAACTTAGATAACATGGACTAGTTCCTCAGCAAGCACAAATTACCACAACTCGCTCAATATAAAATAATTTGAATCATTCCTATAACTATTAAATAAATTGAATTTATAATTAAAAACTCCCTATAAAAAAATTCCCAGGCCAAGATATTTTCACTGGAGATTTCTGCCAAACATTTAAAGAAAAATCACATCAATTCTACATAATTTCTTCCAGAAAACAGAAGAGGAAACACTTCCTAATTCATTTTATGAAGCTAGTGTTACTCTGATACCAAAACCAGACAAAAGAAAAAAAATCCTCAGACCTCATGAATATAGATGCAAAAATCCTTAATGAAACATTAACAAACAGCATTCAGCAACGTCAAAAAGAATTATACACTAGGACCGAGTGGAGTTTCCTCCAGGGATGCGAAGCTGGTTCAATATTTAAAAATCAGGAAATGTAACTCACCACATTAAAAGGCTAAATGAGAAAAATCACATATCATTATCAACTGACACAGAAAAAAAATTGACATTCAACACTTGTTCGTGATAAAAACACCCAGAAAACTAGGAATATGGGAAGCTTCCTTGACTTGAGAAAGGGTATCAACGAAAAACCTACAGCTAACATTATATATAAACACACACACACACACACACACACATATATATACATTTTTTTTTGAGACAGAGTCTTGCTCCGTCGCCCAGGCTGGAGTGCAGTGGTGCAATCTCGGCTCACCGCAAGCTCTGCTTGCTGGGTTCACGCCATTCTCCTGCCTCAGCCTCCCGAGTAGCTGGGACCACAGGTGCCCACCACCACGCCTGGCTAATTTTTTCTTTTTATTTAGTAGAGATGGGGTTTCACAGTGCTAGCCAGATGGTCTCAATCTCCTGACCTCGTGATCTGCCCGCCTCAGCCTTAACATTATATTTAATGGTTAAAGTCTGAGTGTTTTCCCCCTAAGATAAAGGACTAAGCAAATATATCTGTTCTCACCACCCGAATAATACTGGATGTTCTGGCCACTGCAATAGGCAAGAAAAGGAAATAAAAGACATATGGATTGGGAAAAAAAAAAAAAAGATAGAAAACTGCCCCTATTTGCAGATGACAAGATGATCTACATCGAAAATTCTAAGGAATTTATAAAAAGTGAGCTCAGCAAGGCTGCAGGATATGAAGTCAACACACAAAAATCCAACATATTTCTATTTGCTAGCAATGAATATGCCAATGTCAAAATTAAAAATACAGTACCATTTACAATTACTAAAAAAACATGTAAATCTAATAAAACATGTACAGGGTTTGTATGCTAAAAACTACAAAACATGGACACGTGAATCAAATAATATCTAAATAAATGGAGCTACATATCATGTTTATGGATTGGAAGATGGATTTAGTAGAGATATTGATTTTCAAATTGCTATACAAGCCTATTACTATCAACAATCCCAGCAAGGTTTTGTTTGTAGATATAGACAAGATTATTTTTATATGTACATGGAAATGCAAAGGAACTAGAATAACTAAAACACTTTTGAAGAAGAAAAGTGGGAAGAATTAGTCTACACAGCTTTAAGACTTATTATATAACTACGATAAACAAGATGCTGTGGCATTGTGGAGGGATAGAGTCATCGACCAATGGAATGGGATACAGAACCTAGAAATAGACCCACACCACTAGGTTTTGATAAAGATGTAAAAGCAATTCACTGACGGAAGCATAGACTTTTTTAAATGAATAATACTGGGGAGAAAACCATAGGAAAAAAATTTAAAAGAACCTTGACCTAAGTGTCAGGCTGTATACAAAAATTAATTCAAAATGGGCATGTATCATGGACCTACATGTAACATATTTAAAACTACAAAAACTTTTAGAAAAACAGAAAAGAAAATCTTGACAAAGAGTTCTTAGACTCAACACTAAAAGCATGATCCATGAAAGAGAACTTTGACAATTAGACTTTACCAAAATTAAAAACTTTTGCTCTGCAAAGCTCTCTTAAGAGGATAAACAGACAACCTACGGACTGGGAGAAAATATTCACAAACCACATAGCTGACAGAGGACTAGTATCTAGAATATATAAAGAACTCTCAAAACTCAACAAAGACTCCAATTAGAAAACAGGCAAGCAACATGCAGAGACAGGTCATCAAAGAGGGGACACATACATGACAAGCACACACAAAGGTGTTCCACATTGGGGAATGTTAAGGACAGCCACAATGAGAGATCATCGCAGACCTATCAGAAGGGCTAAAATAAACAATGACAACATCAAATACTGGTGAGGATGCAGGGACACTGAGTCAGCCAGGCACTGCTGGTGGGAATGTAAAACGGTACAGCCACTCTTGAAAACAGTTTGGCAGTTTCTTAAAAAACAAAACTTGTAACCACCGTATGACTCAGTAACTGCACTCCTGGGCATACATCCCAGAGAAACAGCAACTGATGTTCTCACAAAAATCTCATAAACGCTCATAACAGCTTTATTCATCAAAGCCAAAAACTGGAAACAGCCCAGATGTCCTTCTACAGGTAAATGGTTAAACAAACTGTGGGGTATCCATCCCATAGAACACTACCCAGCAATAAAAAGTAACAAAATATTGGCTGGGCGCAGTGGCTCACACCTGTAATCCCAGCACTTTGAGAGACTGAGGCGGGCGGAGCACTTGAGGCCAGGAGTTTGAGACCAGTCTGGGTAACATAGCGAAAACCCGTCTCTACAAAAAACACAATAATTAGCTGGGCATGGTGGCAGGTGCCTGTAGTCCCAGCTACTTTGGAGGCTGAGGCCGGAGGATAGCTTGAGCCCGGAAAGCAGAGGTTGCAGTGAGCCAAGATTGTGCTACTGTACTCCAACCTGGTTGACTGAGCGAGACTTTGTCTCAAATAAATAAATAAATAAATAAATAAATAAATAAATAAATAAATAAATAAATATTAATGCAAGCAATAACCTGGATGAATCTCCAGAGAAACACGCCAAGTGAAAAAAGCCCACCCCAGGCTGCATGTTGTATAATTCCATGTATATAACATTTGTGCAATGGCAACATTCTAGAAATGCAGAACAGGTTAGAGGTTGCCAGGGTTAAGCAGGGCTGGGGATGGGTGTGAGGGAGGGGGGCATGGTGGTAAGACGTTTTCACCGGGGGAAATGGGTGAAGAGTATATGGCGATATCTCATATTATTTCTTACGACTGCATGTAAATCTACAATAATCTCAAAACAAAAAGCTTCATTTAAAATGCTGGGAGTCAGGGGGGCCAGCCTGCCTGGCCTCCGACTATGTGGGCCTGTTTGGTCAGATGCGGCCTGTTGTCCTGAGATCAGCAGCACCAGAGGCTGGCCCTGAGCTGGCCTCCGGCTTCGCAGCAGCAGAGCTGCCTCTCTAGCTGTGGTCCCTAGCTCCCTGCTCCCTGCCCTGCTCTGTGCCCCCTCCTTCTCTGTTCCCGGGGCTGGCTGTCTTCTCCCACGTTCTCATGCCTGGGTTTCCAGCCCTTGCTATGGTGGCTCAGGAACCCAGGTGAGGGTGGGGCAAGGCAGCAGCGCTGCTGATCCGCTGATCCTGGATTACAACTCGGGCGGTACCCTCTTACTGAGCAGGGAACGCAGGCAAGCCAAGGGTTCTTTTCCCTCCAAAAGCAAATTACCTCACAACCCAAACCCATACACTGACATAATTGAAGTGGAACGTCAAACCCTGGTTGAGAGCAGGGCTGGCCCTTCATTCGGCTTCTGTCTCTTGCATATGGAGTGTTTTTTGTTTTTTCCAAACATTCCAGTAATGTATCAGAATTCTCTGGCCAACACAGGTTGCAGCGTCCCTGGTTGGAAGGCACTGGAAGATCTCGGTAACCCCAGGGAGGGCCCAGCAGGAACATGTGATCCTGGTTTGTGGGCTGCAGGTCTGTGTGGGGACACTGTGGGCAGGAGTGGGCTGGATGGGCCTTGGGGCAGGGCCGGCACCTGTATCTGTAGCCCCGCAGGACTCTCTGGATGCTGAGCGCCGCTCTGTCCAGCACCTGGCTTCTCTGTACCTCCAGCAGAGTGTCCTGATGATCCTGGAATGGGAGAGACACCGTCACCAGGCTGCTCACCCTCACCCCACAGCCCCTGCCTGGGGCCTGGGCTCCGTCTCCCGAAGGTAGCGTCTCTCAGGCTTCTCCCAGGAGGGCAGGCCAAAGAAGGAGGCCTTCAAAGTGACCTTAAGGTTGCTCAGAGACAGGAGCTGCAACTGTACCTCCCACCCCAATCCAAGAACTTCCCACATTAGCTCTTTCTTCTTGCTAATTCAATCTGGCATCCTTCATTTCTGCTCTGAAGAATTCAAGAGGGGGCACAAAATTTTCCTGAAGCTGTGTTTTATTTCCCAAAATTCATGTGACATTTGCATTCAACTGTGTAAAAGCCCCATGCTTGTTTCAATATAAAAATGTTTCCCTCAATAATAGTGGGAGATTTTATTTATTTTTTATATTTTTTTGAGACGGAGTCTCGCTCTGTCACCCAGGCTGGAGTGCAGTCGCCGGATCTCAGCTCACTGCAAGCTCCGCCTCCCGGGTTCACGCCATTCTCCTGCCTTAGCCTCCCGAGTAGCTGGGACTACAGGCGCCCACCACTGCGCCCGGCTAATTTTTTGTATTTTTTTAGTAGAGACGGGGTTTCACCGTGTTAGCCAGGATGGTCTCGATCTCCTGACCTCGTGATCCGCCCGTCTCGGCCTCCCAAAGTGCTGGGATTACAGGCTTGAGCCACCGCGCCCGGCCTAATAGTGGGAGATTTTAACACCCCACTGTTAATATTAGACAGATCATCAAGACAGAAAATTAACAAAGATATTTAGGACTTGAACTCAGCTCTGGATCAAGTGGACCTGATAGATATCTACAGAACTCTCCACCCCAAAACAACAGAGTATACATTCTTCTTGGTGCCACATGGCACTTACTCTAAAATTGATCACATAATCAGAAGTAAAACACCCTCAGCAAATGCAAAAGAACTGAAATCACAACAGTCTCTCAGACCACAGTGCAATCAAATTAGAACTCAGGATTAAGAAACTCACTCAAAACCACACAACTACATAGAAATTGAACAACCCGCTCCTGAATGACTCCTGGGTAAATAATGAAATCAAGGCAGAAATCAAGAAGTTCTTTGAAACCAATTAGAACAAAGAGACAACATACCAGAATTTCTGGGACACAGCTAAAGCAGTGTTAAGAGGGAAAGTTATAGCACTAAATGCCCACCTCGGAAAGCTGGAAAGATCTGAAATCGACACCCTGACATCACAACTAAAATAACTAGAGAACGAAGAGCAAACAAATTTCAAAACTAGCAGAAGACAAGAAAAAACCAAGATTAGAGCAGAACTGAAGGAGATAGAGATACGAAAAACTCTTCAAAAAATCAATGAGTCCAGGAGCTGGTTTTTTGAAAAAATTAATAAAATAGACCACTACCTAGACTAAAAAGGAAGAAAAGAGAGAAGAATCCAATAGACACAATAAAAAATGATAAAGGGGATATCACTACTGAGCCCATGGAAATACAAACCACCAGAGAATAGTATAAAAACCTCTATGCAAATAAACTAGAAAATCTAGAAGAAATGGATAAATTCCTAGACACATACACCCTCCCAAGACTGAACAAGGAAGAAGTTGAATCCCTGAATAGATCAGTAACAAGTTCTGAAATTAAGGCAATAATAAACAGCCTACCAACCAAAGAAAGACCAGGACCAGATGGATTTACAGCTGAATTCTATCAGAATTACAAAGAACAGCTGATACCTTTTTTTTTTTTTTTTTGAAACTATTCCAAACAATTGAAAAGGAGGGACTCCTCCCTGACTCATTCTATGAGGCCAGCATCATCCTGATACCAAAACCTGGCAGAGATACAACAAAAGAAGAAAACTTCAGGCCAATATTCCTGATGAACATCTATGCAAAAATTCTCAATAAAATACTGGCAAACTGAATCCAGCAGCACATCAAAAAGCTTATCCACCACAATCAAGTTGGTTTCATCCCCACGATGCAAGGCTGGTTCAACATACGCAAATCAATAAACATAATTCACCACATAAACAAATCTAAAGACAAAAACCACATGATTATCTCAATAGATGCAGAAAAGGCCTTCGATAAAATTCAACATCGCTTTATGTTAAAAAAAAAAAAAACTCTCAATAAACTAGGTATTGAAGGAACACACCTCAAAATAATAAGAGCCATTTATGACAAACCCACAGTGCCCTGAGATGGTCCCTCTGCTGGCCTTGCCTCCCCCACTAAATTGGAAGCCACTCGGTTTCTTCCTGCACATCTTAGCCTCTGAGCCCCAGCACAGCCTGACTATTGCACAGTCAAATGGACAGACAGACCCATTAGAGGGCTGGGGCCAGGAGGGCCCTCTGAGGACACATGCGGGCAGGTGGGCAGGCACTATGGGGGAAGAGGAAGGGGCAGCAGGGGTGGGTGGGGGCTCTGGCGAGCTGCCAAAGCGTCCTCCCAACTCTGCTCCCAGCTCTTCCTCTTCCCTCTCACTGTGCTGGCCCGCGGAGGCTTAGAAGGCTAGGGGACAGGGAGGTTCCCTCCTCAGTGGTTGTGACCCAAGTGGCACTTCTGGAGGGCCCCGAAGCTTCCTTTGTGTGACTTCAGCTCCCTGTGCATTTTGGGGGAGGCAGGTGGTGGCGGTGATGCTCGCACAAGCCTCCTAAGGACAAGCCACTTTGTGGGGAGTTGATACACAGCCCTCTTCCACTAAAGCAGTAGCCCTCCAGGCTCCGCAGAGGCTGGGCCGCCCCAGTGTGGGGAAGCCTGCATGGCAGGATGTGGTTCCCGGCATGATGGAGGCAGGTCTCAGGACACCGGCAGACCGCCCTGAGCTCCTGGGTGCTGCCCCGTGGCTGGAAGGCGCCTCCTCTGCACCCTCAGGCCTTGCCCTAGGTGCCCCTCTGAGAAGCCTCCTGGGCTTCCACAGGCTGGGCTGGCCCTCCCCAGTCCCCTCACCACTACCTCATTGTCCCCTAGCGTGACGTTCTACATCCAGGGGTGCCCTGAGGGTGGGGACCGCGCTTTGAGCTGCTGCCCAGTGCCATTGGCTCAGGGCACATGGACCATGGACCCCGGGCCTGGTGCAAGAGCCGACAAGCCCACGAGCTGCAGGAGGCCCAAGGCCGGCTGGTTCCTGGGGGTCTCACCTTCAGGAAAATTTTGGTCTTCCCCACTTTCCAGTCTTTGTCTGTCCGCAGCCACATGTCAGCGATGCCCAGGGTCATCTGGCGGAACTTGCCTCGCAGCTGCCAAGACCAAACGGGGGTGTAGGTGGGATAGAGGGCAGAGACCCCTCGGTTGCTCTCTGGGGGTGGAGTCTCCCTCCTCCTCCCACAGGCTCCCCCATCAGGGGCTGCCCGCGCCCCAGCCCAGGCACAGGCACAACGGGAACCTCGAGCAGGGGTTGGGGTGAGGAGGGAACTCGGGGCCTGGGGCCTCCATGTGTTGTGGGACGCTCGGCCCCAGCCAGGCCCAGCCTCAGGATGGCTGAGAGTTCCAGACCGGACAGGAAGAACCTCGGGCCCCAGTAGCTTTCTGGCCCCACCTCGGCTCTCCGACGCGGTAGGAGAGAACGTGTCTACTGTACAACTACAGACACGGTCCAGAAGGAACCGCTGCGGCCGCCAGCTCTCCCGGACCCCAGGGAAAGCCCCTCACCTCCGCGGCGCTGGGAGAGGGCCAGGGCAGGGCGGGAGGAGGCGAGAGGGAGGAAGGACAGGGCTCATGGCAAGGCTGGGGCCGGGGAGGGCAGCGGGAGGCCGAGGGGAAGGCCGGGGATGGACAGCGGTGGCCGTCCCCGAGGGGCGCTGACCTGCATCCGCACGGCGCTGGGCAGCAGCGCGCCGAACCTCTGCGAGAACTCCTCGAACGTGTAGCGGATGGGGAAGCCGGACTTGCGGATGCGCACGGTCTCCATCATGCCCGAGTATCGCAGCTGCCGCAGACACAGCTCCCGGTCGAACAGCTGTGGGCGGACGCGGGGCGCTGACCCGGTGCAACCCCCCTCCTTTGCAGGGACCCCCCCTTCCTGGCACCCCACCATCGGGCACGGGTCCACAGCCAGAGGTCAGTGTGTCCAGCCCCTCGCCCTGCCCACCCACACTGTCCTCCAGAGATGGAAAAACTACACAAATGCGACTTCAGTAAGGCTACCTTTTGAATAGAGTAGTGCAAGTAGTTGAAAAACCCATAGAGTTGTCAAGGAGATAAAAGTCGATAGCATTGGAAACTGTGGCACCCACAGAAACACGATACTCCATCACTCTCAACTACCCGAAGCGCTGTGAGTGTAAACGTCCTCTGCACATGGCCAGTTAAAATGCTCTTTTTTTTAAAGTTTTATTTGTTTATTTACTTTTTTGAGATGGAGTCTCGTTCTGTCGCCCAGGGTGGAGTGCAGTGGCACGATCTCGGCTCACTGCAACCTCTGCCTCCTGGGTGCAGGCGATTCTCCTGCCTCAGCCTCCCCAGTAGCTGGGATTACAGGCGTGTGGCACCACGCCGGGATAAGTTTTGTATTGTTAGTTAAAGACGGAGTTTCACCATGTTGGCCAGGCTGGTCACCAACTCCTGAGCTTAAATGGTCCACCCGCCTTGGCGTCCCAGAGTGTTAGGATTACAGGCCTGAGCCACCGCGCCTGGCCCAGTTAAAAATGTTTTTAAGCGCCCCTTGCCTACATAGGTCAGGGTGGAAACCTGCCCCGTAGGCACTTAGAGTTTCATGGTGCCTCCCCCACAATAGTTAAATGAAAAAATAAATCTACTCAGAGGCAGAAAATATCCTCATCAACTTAGTCTCTCCCTCTCAGGAGATGGAGGTCAGAGTGAGACCTGGGGTGGGGGCCGGGAGGGGTGTGCGGGGCAGTGGAGGGCCCTTGGCCCCAGGGAGCTGAGCCGTCTTTTGCTTGGAGGCGAGTGTGACCGGCAGAGAAATGGCATGATGTCCTTCCCTGGGGTGTCAGGCTTCAGCAGAGGTTCCAAGACTCTGCCATGGCTTGGATTCTAGAGAGCCCCCTCCACCTACAAGCCAGGAGTCTCTGGGGGACCCTGGGGAATGCCTCTGATCCCGCAAGCCCACCAGCGGGCACTGTTACCCTACCTGCAAGGCCACAGCGCCAACTGCTGGTGGGGTCCAGGCCACACTGCGCTTAGCCTCGGGTAAGTGTTCAGCTGCGCTTCACTGACAATTTCCTAAGTGCCTGGCGTTTCTCGCTGAATCAACAGCCCTACCTGGTGTGGGTGATTGGCTCCAATTTAAAGATGAGGTGCCTGAGGCAAAGGGTCAGGCTTCTAAGGGGCTGAACCTGGGTTTGAACCCTGAGCCTATCTGGGCTTCCCCTACATACCACACAGCAGGGCAGCTGCCACCAATGAGAGATGTCCCAGCCAGAGGCACTCTTAACCCCTGAGCTTCAGCCTCAGGCCTGCCTGCCTGTCCTGCAGCTCCCAGCTCCCAAGGTAGGCAGGGTGGGAATGAGCCAGGGGTCTCTGGGAGCCCAGCTACTTCTCCCAGCAGTTAAGGAACAAGACAGGTTATCTCACATCTGCCTATTGTGCCTTCAAGGAAGATGCAACCTAGATTTCATAAGGCAAGCCCCATTTAATTTTTTTAGAGACAGGGTCTTTCTTTGTCACCCAGGCTGAAGTGTAGTGGTGTGATCATAGCTCACTGCAGCCTCGACCTCCTGGGCTCAAGTGATCCTCCTCCCTCAGCCTCCTGAGTAACTGAGACTATAGGCACATACCACCATACCTAGCTAATTTTATACTTTTAAATTTTTTTTGCAGAGATAAGGTCTTGCTATGTTGCCCAGGCTGGCCTCAAGCAATCCTCCCGCCTCAACCTCACAAAGTGCTGGGATTACAAGCGTGAGCTACTGCACCCAGATCAAACTTAATTTCACATAGTTTTATTCTTTCCAAAAAAGCATTTAATTTCATGTAATATTTTTATTCCCTTATGGGGATAAAACCATTTTATATTGTTTCAGTTGATGTCTCCTAGTTTGGGGAATCCCTGCATATGCAGGCTCTGGGCGAGACTCCCCAGCCAGTGAAGCAGGGACTTCCTTATGGGCGGGGAGTAGGCTGTCACCCCCTCACCATCTCACGTCAGGTAAAGATGACTTTCTGCAGGGCTTGGCGAAAGGAGTGGTGTCAGCCTCTGAAGTCCTATTACTGATTGCTGCCTTTGTTGAGTGTGGTTTACACATGGGACATGTGCTGCAAACCTCATGTCCAACCCTCAGGGCCTTCCTGCAGGCAGGAGCAAGCCTGACTTTACAAAAGGGAAAACTGAGGCTCACAGCAGCAAAGAGCCAGGCCAAGAACACACAGAAGATGCATGGAGGTCTCAGCAACCAAAGCCCTGCAGGTCACTGACCTTCACATGACCTAGACTGGTCGCCTTACCCCAGTGTACTTATCTGTAAGGTAGGGGCAGTAACAGCTCTAACACTAGCCAGGCCCTGGCAGAGGGAGTGACCACAACCCTAGAGGCCATCAGCCTCCTCCTCCTCCCTCCTTTACTGTGCCCCAGCCTCCTGTCATTACCAGCGGCTTCTTATATTCATTAGGTTTGATGCAGCGGATGAAGTAAGGCTGGCAGTTGGTCAGAATTTTCATCAGCTGGTCCAGAGACTGTTTGAACTGGCCTGCTAAGGTGGAGGGCCGTTTATTTGAATCTGCAGACTGTGAATGGAAGCACAAAGCACAGGTGGGTCTCAGGAGCCATGTCCTGGTCCATTCCATTCCATCCATCCATCCACCACCATTCCAGTCCTTCCATCCACCATCCATCCACCATCCACCATCCATCCACCACCATGTCCATCCATCCACCACCATCCATTCCATCCACCTTCCATCCATCCATCCATTCCATCCATCCATCCATCCACCATCCACTCCATCCTATCCATCCACCACCATCCATCCATCCACCCTTCACCCCATCCTCCATCCATCCACTCCACTCCATCCACCCACCCATCCACCCATCCGTTCCTTACATCCACTTACCCCCTTCCCCATGTTCCATCCACCATCCATCCACCATCCACCATCCATCCATCCACCCACCACCACCACCATCCATCCATCCACCCACCCACCACCCATCCACCCACTCACCCATCCATCCACCCACCCACTACCCATCCACCCACTCACCCATCCATCCCCCCACCCATCCACCCATTCACCCATCCATTTACCTATCCACCCACACATCCATCCATCCATCCATCCATCCATCCATCCATCCGCCCATCCATTGCAGGTTTCCCAAGTGCCTGCTGCATGCTGGGGACCCACAGGTGATTAAAACAGTCTTTCCTGTACATATATGTCTGGCCCTGTAGCCATCAGGGGTGAGAGACCCAGGAGGGTGCCTGGGAGCCCACCTTGAAGAGATGGTTTCCTGCCTTTGCCTGGCGGATGGTCCCATGGCCCAGCCTGGTCTCTGCTGACTCCAGGTTGAATATCTCCCTCAGAAACTTGTTTTTGGAGGAGTAAACCACGGTGAGGATATCTGTGCTCAGCACATCTCGGTTTTTCTCCAGGAAGCCTATGGGGACACAGGACCCACCCAGCATCCCAGCTCAGCCATCACTGCCCACCCGTGGGGAAGAAAAGGGCAGTGGGGGGGAATACAGGATGCCTAGAGGAACCCCCTCCTGCACAGGCCCCACTAAGGCCATGCTCTCCACCCCTCTAGCCAGGCATGGCCCCCACCATCTACCCAGCACAAAGTAACTCCTCCCATCTAAACTCTGGACCCCCCAAATTCCCATTCCCACTCCAGCCCCCTCGTCTAAGCTGCCACCGTCCTCCTGTCTCTGGGCAGATCCTGCTAGGGCTAAGGCTCCTTCAGGCTGAAAATAGATGAAGCCTCCAATAATAGGAGAAAGGCAGTGTCATGGGCTAAATTGTGTCCCCTAAAATTCATATGTTGGTGTCCTAACACCCTATACATCAGAACATGACTGTGTGTGGACATAGGGCCTTTAAAGAGGGGATTAAAGTAAAATGAGGTCATTAGGATGGGCCCTAATCCGGTATGACTAGTGTCATTATAAGAAGGGAGATGAGGCTGGGCACGGTGGCTCACACTTGTAATCCCAGCACTTTAGGAGGCTGAGGCAGGTGGATCATGAGGTCAGGAGTTTGAGACCAGCCTGACCAACATGGTGAAACACTGTCTCTGCTAAAAATACAAAAATTAGCCAGGCATGGTGGTGCATGCCTATAATCTCAGCTACTCAGGAGCCTGGGGCAGGAGAATCACTTGAACCTGGGAGGCAGAGGTTGCAGTGAGCTGAGATCACACTATTGCACTCCAGCTTGGGTGACACAGTGAGACTCCATCTCAAAAAAAAAAAAAAAAAAGAAAGAAAAGAAGGGGAGATGAGGACACAGACACAAACAGGGAAGGAATGCCATATGAGGACACAGGGAGAAGATGGCCATCTGCATACAAAGGAGAGATGCCTCATAAGGGGATTAAACCTGCCAACACCTTGATCTTGGACTTCCAGCCTCTAGAACTCCGAGACAGTAATTGCTGTTGTTTAAGCCACTCAGTCTGTGGTGTTTGTTACTCTTGCCCTAGTGACTAATACAGGCATGGCTCCAGGGGTTGAGAAGATCCCACATCTCCCCTTCAGCCATCATTAAGAATGGCTTAGTCCTGCAGTAGGGACAGAACCACACTGACAAGATGAGCTGCTCCTCAAAGCCAGGCTCCATGAGGCCAGGGGCTGCACTGCTTGGTCTTTAAGGACCAACTCCCAAGGGCATGACCCTGACTTTCCTCTTTCACTTTGCTCCCCTTAAGTCAGCCCAGCTTTTAGTGGTATGCCCTGTGCACACCTGCACAGCCTGCTGTGGATCTGGAGAGGCAGAGTCAAGGGTGGGAGAGGGAAGGGAGCCTGTTTCCCACCTCTTCCTGCAGGTGTCTGTGAGGGGAGCGGCACCAGGGGGGCTGCACTGGGTGCTGGGCGGGCGGTAGACACTCAGTGACACCCTGCGCTCCTGAGGCTCAGGCAGAGTTCCCCACCAGGGGCAGGGAGCTCCCTGGATGTTTTCGGGGTGGGGAGGGTTGAGACACTCCTGGCTTCAGTATTCCAATAGGCAGAGTAAGTGAAGCCGAGGTTATTAGCACAACAGGGTATCCAAAATAAAACGAAGGCTTAGCTTTAATTAATATTTCTAGAATTCTGCAACCAGAAAATCTAGAATCGACCTTAATCTTAGCATTATGTAAGTTTCCTATCATTTCAAAAAATAAAACTCAGCCTTGAATTGCCCCATGGAGGATGGGCTCAGTATCTTCTTTGTGTCCCAGGACACTGAAGGTCCGATTGGCTCCAGCCTCTTCCTTTTCCAAGAGCCCAAAGCCAGGATCTGGCAGGAACTATGAAGGAGCCACGGCACCTTTCCCTTTCTCCCCTGGCCTCCCAATGCCTAGCCTGTTCTGAGTAAATGACCACCCTCTACTCAAAAGAATCATCCCTGGATTCCTGTCCCCAGTTTAAATAGACCAGAACACCTCTTCACTTCTCCACATGAGGTGCAGAGAGTGACCCTCTGGCTGCCCCTGACCACAGCAGCCCATGGTCACCTTCCTCGTTTTTCCTAGCACACCCATAGGGTGACCACCCCAGGCCTTCACTTCTTCAATCAAAACCATTACTGACCCTCTCTCAACATATCCCAAAAATTAAAATGGGTCAAAGACCTAATGTAAAAACTAACACTAAAAAAACTTAGAAGAAAACATAGGGATAAATCTTCATGACCTTATATTTGACCCTGGACTCTTAGATATGACACAAGCAAAGAAAGGAAAATAGATAAGTTGGATTTCTTCAAAATGAAAGCTTTTTGGGCCTCACAGGACACCATCAAGCAGATGAAAAGACAATCCACAGAATGAGAAAATAATTTACTAATCACATATTAGGTACTTGTATCCAGAATAATAAAGAACTTTTACAACTCAACAATAAAAAGACAACCCAATGAAAACACGGGCAAAGCGTTTAAGTAGACATCCCTCCAAAGAAGACGTGCAAATGGCCAACAAGCATATGAAAAGGTGATCGACATCCTTAGCCATCGGGGGATGCAGATGCAAATTACATTGATACTTCAAACCCACTAGGGTAGCTATAATGAAAAAGACAGACAATCACACGTGTAGGCGAGGATGCGGAGGAACTGGAGCCCTCATACAATGCTAGTGGGAATGGAAAATGGTACAGTCGCTTTGGAAAACAGTTTGGCGGTTCCTCGAACAGTTAAACATAGAGTTATTATATGACACAGCAATTCTGCTGCTAGGTAGATACCCAGGGGAAATGAAAACATATGCCCGCACAAACACTTGTACATGGGTGTTCGTAGCTGTGTTATTCATAATAGGCAAAAAGTGGAAAAAACCCAAATGTCCATCCACTGATGACGAGATAAACAAACATTCCAGATAATGGAATGTTTTCTGCATGAAAAGACATGGAGCACTGACACGTGCTACAACATAGATGAACATTGAAAACATGATGCTGGCCGGGCGCGGTGGCTCACGCCTGTAATCCCAGCACTTTGGGAGGCCGAGGTGGGCGGATCACGAGGTCAGGAGATCCAGACCATCCTGGCTAACACGGTGAAACCCCGTCTCTACTAAAAAAATACAAAAAATTAGCTGGACGTGGTGGCAGGCGCCTGTAGTCTCAGCTACTTGGGAGGCTGAGGCAGGAGAATGGCGGGAACCCGGGAGGCGGAGCTTGCAGTGAGCAGAGATCGCGCCACCGCACTCCAGCCTGGGTCACAGGGCCAGGCTCCGGTCAAAAAAAAAAAAAAAAACAGAAAACATGATGCTAAGTGAAAGAAACCAGCCACAAAAGACCACGTATTGTATGGCTCCATTTATGCAAAAAGTCAGAATAGGCAAATCCATAGAGACAGAAAATAGTTGTTGCCCAGGATGGGGGGGAAATCTGAGTGATTGCTCATGAGGGGTCTCTTTTAGGGGTGGCGAAAAAGTTCTAAAATGGTGGCAATCATTAGTATACTCTGGATGTACTACAGTCAAGTTGTACACTTAAAACAGGTAAATAACATGGTGTGTGAATTCTATCTCAATAGAGTTACTACCAAAAACAAAGCAAAACATGCCTGGTCCATTCCATTTTCTTTCTCCAGTAGAAGCCGTACTGCTTATCCCTCTGCCCCACTGCTAGAGCTGCAAAATAGCCCCATCCTCTGAGCCTGCTTTCCACGGCCTCCCTGGAACGCGGTCCAGATTTGGAGGGGGCATGAGAGGAGCTGCACCCACCTTCTGCTTGGTAGTACACCTCGCCGGCAAAATGGGCAATGCCAAATCTTGCATCGTGGATGTTCTTGGGCTGTAGGAAGGCCTTGTTGTTGCTGTGGACACTGTTCAGTTTTTGCAGCATGGTGAGATCTGTCCCCTGGAAGAACGCAGACACCCTATGGGCTGAGGTCCCAGAGTCCAGCCATGGGGAGGTCAGGCTCCAGGGCTTCCTCATGGAGGCAAAGCAATCTGGGCTCAGAATGATTGAGGGCCTCTGTATAGATGGGAAACTAATGCCCAGGGGTCAGTGATTCGTTGCAGGGAGTGAGGGCTGAGCGGGGAGCAGTGCTGGGTCTGCCACCCTCCACCACCAGCTCTTCTGCTCCACTCTCTGAACTATTGTCTGGGGACCCCAGCCGTCAGAGAAGTGGGCCTTGGAGAGGAGGGTCTGTCTGGTTCGGCTGGGGCTCTTTTGCTTATTACTGGCAGAGGTTTCAGTGACTCTCAGAACATGCGGCTCACCCGAGTAGAGTTTCCCGGCCTCCAAGAGGAGACCCAAAGCAGAGCCTCCACCAGAAGGTCGGCAGAACACACACCTGTGGGAAGCGGCTCTCTTCGTCCAGGAGGGAGATGACGCTCATGGGCTTGAGGGCCAGCAGGTCCAGGGTGGGCCGATTGTCGGTGTAGTGGATATAGTCCCAGGAGATGTTCTCCGAGCGGTACTCCTCCTGCTCCATGGCGAACACGTGCTGCACAAAGAACTGCTGCAGGTGCTCGTTGGCGAAGTTGATGCAGAGTTGCTCGAAGCTGTGAAGGCAAAGTCACTGCCCAGGGGTGGAGTGGGGCCAGCTGAGTCCCCGCTGCAACAGGCTGGAGCCATAGGATCACCAGCCATCTGCACACAGCCCCATACAGATATGCCCACAGATGCACATCTCGTGGACACACAGATGCACACTCATTCCTGCACACCCTCTCTCCTCTGACTGCCTCCATCACCGTCACTTTCTCCACCCCACGGCAAAAAGAGAAACGAGGAGGCTCAGCATATCATCAAGTCCTCGCCTTCAGCTTCTCACAGCTGCCTGCCGGGTCCTCTGCCAGGCCTGCCCACCTGACACTGAAACAATTCTTGTGGTCTGAGTGCACACTAGCAGCCCCACCCATGAGCCTTGCTATGGAGATGAGCTTCCGGAGACCCAGCATTGACTGCCGGGCCCCCCTGCATCAACCAGGCATACGCCCTACTGCCTCCGTTCCCAGATCCTCCAACCTGCACCTCCTCCTGCATTCCCTGCCTTGGGAAATGGCCCCTCCACCTACCACCCCCGGCTCAAGTCAGAAACCGAGGAGTTTCCGTCTCTGTCCCTCCTCTCCAGTTCCCGTCAGTTGCCAAAGTCTGGCCCATGCTATCTTCAACACCTGTCCCTCCCAGGGCCAGATGCCAGTGATCCGAATCACACTTGAGCTGGCATTGGGCTAAGTTCTGCCAGCCCTGCCTCTCCCACCTGACTGCAGTGAGCAGGCCCCTGCCCTGCACCCCCGGCTGGCCCTGGGAGGGCTGAGTTCCCAGCGTGCTTGCATGTGGAATGGCTTGTGTCTTGACAATCCTGGCTGTCCAAGGGGGGCCTTCTAAATCACTCCCAGATCAGACCTCACTTGGAGACAGGCCTTGGGCAGGGGCCTGCAAGGTCAGGCTAGCCCCCCGGCTCCTCACACAGGGCGCAGAGGCCTCTGCTTCCTGGAGCCAGTGACCTGGTCTCTGTCCCATCAAGCCCTTTCAATGAGCTGGCTCAGGTAAGCTAAATTGCAAAGCCAGTGTTGCCAGCCTGCTTATCCCAGTCTTCATGGGACTCCTCTTGCTGGTGATAGTACCGCTGAGCATCACCTGGCCTGGCCTGGCCTGGCTCTGTCGCCTGGTCCCCTCACCACCTTTGTCTATCCGACCCCCAGCCTTCATCACAGTCGCACCTGGCAGCTATCTTCTGACCTGCCTCCTGGTTACAGCTCTCCAGCTTCCAGTCTGGGGTGCCAGGACACTGGGACACCAGGTCAGAGGAGTCCTGCCTTGCCTTCCCCCACAAACTAAAAAGTCAGGGATGGTCCACAAATGCATCTAGCTTCCCCCACTACCTAAGATGATAAGCCAGCCAGATGCAGATGAATCCACGTTACTGATTTCTGTTTCAACCCTGACCTCATGTGGTAATCCACTCCGGCTCATGAGGAGAGCAGGTGGTCCAAGAGGGGTGACACATGCCGGGCGTCAGCCTGGCTCTCAGGGACAGCTTTTAGTTGCACGCCTCCTAGATGGTAGGGCACAGTGCCTGCCCCATGCATATCTTGAGACCTGCTGGGCCTGCCAGGCCTGGGTGCAGGGTGATGGCCTCCCTCCAACCTGCCCTCTTCAAGAGGAACTGGCAGCCAGCGCAGGTTTCTCAGCTTCCTGTAATCCCAGCACTTTGGGAGGCTGGAGATGGCAGATCACGGCAAGTCAGGGAGATCGACCATCCTGGCTAGCACGCAGTCCCCCTCGCCTCTACTAAAAAACAAGCAAAGCACCAGCCGAAGGAAGTGCCTGTAGTTCCAGCTACTGGAGTGAGAGGCAGGAGAATGGTGTGAACCCGGGAGGCGGAGCTTGCAGTGAGCTGAGATCCGGCCACTGCATTCCAGCCCGGGCAACAGAGCGAGACTCCGTCTCAAAAAAGAAAAAAAAAAAAAAAAAAGAGGAACTGGCTTATCTTCTGTTTTCTGGAAGCAGTGGGGCTGGGATCTGAGATCTTCATACCTATTGTTCTCGAAATTTTCAAAGCCAAATATGTCCAGGAGGCCGATGGCCCTCCGCACATTTTTGGGGTCCTGGGCTGGTGGCGTGAAAATGGCGGCATTGATCTTCTTGACAATCCACAGGAAGAGGTGCCCATAGATGCCCTGGAGAGACACAGGGGTGGGAGAATCCTGGGCTTGCAGGCTCAGGAGGAGGTCAACTCCAAGTTCACCTGGAGAGGCCAAATGTCTTGGACCTACTGCAGATGTTATCCCTCCTTCAAAGGCAGGAAACCCGGGCCCAAGAGGCTGAGGAGTCCGTGGTCACCAGGCAGGTGACTGGCAGAGTGGGGACCTGCCCAGGGCCCTCTGCTGCGTCCTGCCCTCCACCGGCACAGCAAGGAGCAGAGCCATGGTCAACAGATGGCCATGTGAGCCCTGCTGTCGCAGCTCTGTACCTTGACAAAGGCGTCCCTCCGGTCAGCAGCCTGGACGATGTTCAGGGGCCTGGTGACGAACTCCCCTCGGATGAGGATGGTGTGCTTGGTCAGACAGTCCCGGAGCTCCTGGTGCTGCACCTGGGGAGGCAGGTGGGGGCTGTGTCACACCCGTGGAGCAGTCCCTGGCCCAGCACTCTGACCCGCTTCTGCCAAGTCTTGTTCCCTCTCATGATCAAGCACCTATGCCCACCTAAGGGTGGGCGGAGCCCGAGGCCAGGGCCAGGGCCCTGGGAGCTGTTAGGGAAGGATTCTCCAGCTTGGTGGGCCAAGCCCTTAGTGGGTCTCCCGGGGGCTGAGAAAGGGGCTGGCTCCCCCAGGCTGGCCTTGGAAAACCAGGGTGAGGGAGGGCTCTGAGGCCAGACCTCAGGCATGTCCCTGCTGAAATCAGTCCCGCCTGAAGGCTGAGAGTCTAAAGGAGCAAGTGAGTGTGCTGGGCCAGCCCTCCACTGGAGCTGACAAAACCCAGAGTATCTGAGTGCCCTCGAACCAAAAGAAGAATGTTAATAGCGAAATGTACCTAATGTGATTGCTTTATGTATTTATTTCTTGCTCCTGATTCTATTCATTTTCCACCAGAACTGTCAGTGGGGGTGACATGGGGTGCTGCCATGTCGCCATTGCAGAGGTAGCCCCTCACTCAGGGCCTGCTGCCCTTCCTCTAGGCCGAGGCTGCATTTGGCCTGGGAAACAACCAGAGGCTAAAGGGATGGACCCCGGACTCACATTCCAGTCTCCCAGAATAGCGCAACCCCGGGAGAAGCCCTGCGGGGTGAGGGCCCAGGGCAGGGCTGGTCTGATGGGTAGGTTGGGGTCCGAGTGGGGAGTGTAGGGACTGGACAGGGCAGAGGGCGAGGACGCTGAGACAGGGCCATCGACAAGCAGAAGGGGATGTGGGGAAAGGGAGGGAACATTAGTTAAAGCCAAACTGGCCATTCCGCTGCTCCGTTTGGCACTGCCCCACTCTGCGCCCACCCTCAGGCACCTGCAGCATATAGAAGGGAGGGGTTTTTGGGAGAGGGGTGGGGGCCTGGGTAAGGTTATGAGAATCAGGTGTCAGGGGTCTGTCTGCCCAGACCTCTGGGGCCACCCACCAAAATGGAAGCTGTGGACACAGCAGCCCTACCTCCAGTAACTTCATCACAGTGGGAAAGGCAGGCGTCTCCATCACGTCTGAGGCATCCAGGTTCTCGAAGACTGAAGCTAGAGAGAGAATCAGGAGTCCTGAGTGGGAAAGCAGCCTAGAGCGATGGGAGCCAGGTCCCAACAGGCCCAGGCCCACAGTAGCCCCAGATCCACTCAGGAGAACAGCTGCCCCAGCGTGAGCCACAGCCTCTCCCAGGGTCCTGGGTCATGGTCCCCAAGACCATGGGTCATTGACACCTTAGCTGTTGGTGAACCTGGCAGACCACTTCCTCTTGAGGGGACCAGGGCCCTGGGTCGAAGGGAAGTTTGAAGAAAGGTGGGCCTATTTGGAGGGAGAAGTCTGACTTCGGAAACGTGGCTGACACTGGCGCTGGAGAGATGGGCCATCAGGCCCCTCAATCCTTGCTGCTGGGTGTAGAAACCCGAACATTTCATCTCTCATTCAGTCACAGGAAGCAAAGCACTAATGGAGCTCCAGCTGTAAGCCAGGCCCCGCTCTACTGCAACCGTCTCCTGACTGGCCTCCCAGCTTCCGGTTCCTCCTCTTCAACCATTTCCAGCTTAGGACGTGCCAGGCTGGTGGGGGATGGGACCTTTGGGTCTCTTTGTTTTTGCTTTATTTCTTTTTTAAACTGAAAAAAATTGTGACATAAAATATACAGATAAAGAAGTGCATAAAACACAAAGCTGTGTTGTAAAGAATAAAGTCAGCACCATGGAACCACCGCTAAAGCCAAGTCTAGGCTCTGCCAGCACCCACAGCCCTCCGAGGTCCTCGCAGGCTGAGACTGTGTCCCTCTCCTCCGGAGGTAAGCATCCTCCCAACTTCAAACTTCCTAGCTTTTTATTTATCTTTTTATTCCCTACATAGAGTCCCTAAACAGCGTTTAATGTGCCTGCTTTTAAATGTTATGTTAGTGGGCCAGTTGTGGTGGCTCACACCTGTAATCCCAGCACTCTGGGAGGCCAAGGCAGGAGGATCACCTGAGGTCGGGAGTTCGAGACCAGCCTGACCAATGTGGTGAAATCCCCATCTCTACTAAAAATGCAAAAATTAGCCAGGCTGTGGTGACGGGCCCCTGTAAATCCCAGCTACTCAGGAGGCTGAGTTGAGAGAATCGCTTGAACCCGGGAGGCAGAGGTTGCAGTGAGCTGAGATCCCACCACTGCACTCCAGCCTAGACAACAAAGCAAGACCCTGTCTCAAAAACAAACAAACAAACAAACAAATGTTGTGTTAGTGGATCTGTCTGCGTTCTCTTGTGCCTGCTTCACTTCCTCAGTGTCGTGTTTCTGATGCTGTCCCAGGCTCCGGTGCCCACCTCTGGTTAGCACCCACCTTTCCCCGGCTGAAGTGTGCAGTCTGGCTGATAGATGACAGATCAGCCCAGCTGCGGCTCGCCTGGAGCCAGTGTTCTCACACGGCGTGAGATGGTGGCCCAAAGCTCTTGTCTTCTATACGGACACCCCATTGCTCCAGAACAGATTCTGGAAAAGTCTTTCCCTTCCCATTGCTTTGTGAATGATCTCTCCTGAATTCTAGAACCAGCCCTAATCTCTTCAAATATTGCCTCTGCCCCTTTTTCTCTCCTTTCCTTTAGGACTCCGATGAAAGGTGTGCTCCCTCTGCCCACAGTGTCCTCCCAGTCTCCACCCTCTCTCTGACATTTCCCGCCTTTCTTCTCTCCATGCTGTACTCACAGTTTCTCCTGACTTTCCGTCCAGCTCACACATTTCCTCTCCTAGACAGGCACGGAGTCCTTTAAACCATCCATTGGGTTCTTCATTTTGGTTATCGTATTTTTTTATTTTAGAACGGAATTTCTATGTGGTTCGTTTATACATCTGTAATGTCTTCAAAGTTTCCCATTCGCTGTCTAAATTTTCAAGCTTGGCTGCTTCTTTTCTTGAGCAAAGTAAGCAGAACTTCTCTAGTCTGTGTCTAATAATTCCAACTTTGAAATCTTTGTGGATCGATTTCTACTGTTTATTATTTCTGCCGGTTCTTGTTCATAGTATCTCACTTCCTTGTTCCTATCTCTTCCTGGCTTCATGCTGGATGTTGTGTTTGAAAACCTACCTGCAGGAATCATTTGTAATCTAACTTGCTGGTGTTTTCTTTCAGCGAGGACTGTCAGTAACTTCCGTTAGGTGCTTGGTGTGTTCACGGGTCAGGACACCTTAATCCCCAGACTGCCCCATGCTCACAACCTGGTTTGCAAGTTCATGCATGGATTTGTTTACTCTGGCTTACCTGAATTTAAGGGGGAAGCCCTTTGGGGTCCCAGCTAAAAGTGGGGGATGATTGGCCACAGTCTCCACCTGTGGAGAACCTTAAGCTTTGACATTTTCCCCTTCACCTCACGAGGCCTGCAAAATCACAGCTGAATTTTTTAGATGTATTTTTCCAGGCCTTAGTGGGACCACAGGACCCTTCCTGTGAGAACCCCTAGAGATGCCTTCTTGCTCCTGTCCCCTGCCCCCTCCCTTCCCAAGGGTGCAGTTGGGGCAGACCCGGCATTACCCATGAACCCCACGTTCCCCAGGTGGAGAATGGCAGCCAGCAGCTTGCTGAGGTCCCAGCTCTCAGAGTCAGAGAAATGGAGGATCTTCATGGCCGAGCGGATGTGGGCATAGTCCTTGGCGTCGTTGAGCCCCTCACAGGAAGTGCAGTTCCCCTGCGGGACAGGGAGCCTCAGCTAATGGGGCCACCCCCTGCCCCACCGCCTCCATCCTGGGGCCAGCAAAGCTGAGACACTGCCCTTCACAGGCACTGGGTGGACCAGGCAGGGTCCACGCTCAGAAACCACATATAATTCTTTTCAGAGGCAGAATCATGACACAGTAGCCACAGCATGATCGGGCCTTGCAGCCAGCACCAGCATCTGGCCACGGTGTGACCTTGGCCAACTCACACTTCTTCTCCGATCCTCTATTTGTCGTTCGTCCCTACTCGAGCCTGCCTTGTCTCTCTGGGGCACACTGTGGGTTTGTTCCTTTAAGAAACGCTTTCCAAGGCTCGCCATGGGCCAGGCCCTGTGCTGGGCATCCAGGGGGGCAGGCAGGGAGCCAGGGACCGTGCCATGGCCATTTGCCTGTTATAGGTGCCCAGACCACAGGGGCTGGGGCCAGCCCTATCGAGAGGTGGAGAAAGGCTTCCTGGAGGAGGTGCAAAGCTGGCCCCACTGTCTCTGATGACAGAGGGCAGTTTAGGTAGAGGATGATGGGAGCAAGGCCACGAGGTGGGGAGGTAGGGACAGGGCTGCGGGGAGGCTGGGGTGGGTGTTGAGAAGGGAGAGGTCGGCAGAGGGGCAGATCCTGGAGGGACTTGGAAACCACACCGAGGAGTTTGGACTTCTACCCTACAGGTCACAGGGGTCACTGCAGCAGTGCCATCCAAAGCATGACACTATGGTGCAAACCTTCCTACAGGAAGAGTGCCTTGGCTACAGGGTGGATGACAGATTAGAGGTCGAGACTGGTAAGGGGGGGCCCATGAAGTCCAGGCAAGGGCTGGTGAAGGCATTGGAGCAGTGGACCCAGGGGAGAGGGTTGCATGGGAGAGATCCCAGAGGCAGAACGCTCTGGGTCCACTCCGTGGTCAATAAACCAGGAGGCGCAATTCCCCTGACAGCCAGGGCACCTAAGCTAATGAGCGATGGCTGTGATGCTGCCCTGTCCTAGGTGGCAGGTGCAGCTGGGAGCACAGGAAGGGCTTTGCTTTCCTGGGGCTCGGGGCTTGTGTTTTAGGGGGCCTGTAAGGACAGACCATTGGAGTGAAATCAGGAACAGGAGGCGTGTGGGCAACTCCCTGTGTGTGGCCCACTGGGCACCGGGAGCCTGTCATCCAGTGGGGACCAAAGGAAGATGAGGTCCAGCCTGGGGCATGGGGTACATGTGATGGGAAGCGGGAGGCACGCGGACAAGGTGATTCCCAGCACAGAGGGGCTGACGAGGAGAGGGAAAGGGAACCAGCCCTGCCTCAGGGGCCTGGCCAGCATTGGGCTTCTCTGCAGCTGTCACGGAGGGTGAAGCGGCACCAGCTCTTTTTCCTCCCTTCCATTGGCTACTGGAGGCGGCAGGTGGGCAGCTCACCATGGTCAGGTAGTGGTACTCGGAGGGCGTGCCCAGGCTCAGCAGCTGCTTGTCTTCAGCACTCATCCCCATGAGCATGCAGTAGAAGATGTGGTAGTTCCGCTCCTCAGGGGCCTGGGAGGGAGAGAGGGCGTTCCAGACAGATCCGTGGGCCCTTCCCCTGAGGCCTCAGGGCCTCAGACTGCCTCTGTCCAGCCCAGCCCTGGCCTCCGCTCCAAGTCTCTCAGCCAGGAGCAGCTCTGGCACTGACCCAGGGCCAGCCTGGCTTGGTTGCTGTCCCTATCCTGGGCCTCCGCAGCTGTCTCATCCCTGCCCTGAGAACTCCTGTCAGGCATTTCCCTGCATCTTGACTACTCCTCGAAGCCCTGACACTGCTGTGTCCAAAGTCCCCAGGCCAGGAGTGATGGCACAGAGTCAGGGCTCTCTTCACAGGTACTTAGTGGCCCACGAGAGATCTGACAGCCACAGGGCTCCCTAGGCCTTCGGCATTTTTAAAACTTTTTCCGAGAGAAAGTCTTGCCCTGTTACCCAAGCTAGAGTGCAGTGGTGCAATCTCGGCTCACTGCAGCCTCGAAGTCCTGGATTCAAGCCATCCTCCCACCTCAGCCTACCAAGTAGCTAAGATCACAGGCACACACCACCACGCCCAGCTAAGTTTTGTATTTTTTGTAGGGATGGGGTTTTGCCATGTTGCCTAGGGTGCCTTTCGTATTTTTTGAAACACTATTTATAAATGCATTCTCATAAAAATCGAACAATCTGAAGCATATACAGTAGTGTTAAAAGATGGGAGTTTCAGTTGGGCTGTAATCCCAGCAGTTTTGGGAGGCCGAGGCGGGAGGATTACTTGAGCTCAGGAGTTTGAGAGCAGCCTGGGCAATATAGTGAGACTTCATCTCTGCAAAAAATAAGAAAATTAGCTGGACGTGGTGGTGAACACCTCTAGTCTCAGCTGCTCAAAAGGCTGAGGTGGGAGGATCACATGAGCCCAGGAGACAGAGGTGGGGGTGAGCTGAGATTGCACCCCTGCACTCCAACCTGGGTGACAGAGTGAGACCCTGTCTCAAAACACAAAAAGATGAGAGCTCCTTTCCACCCTGCCTTCCCCTTCCTTAAATTCCCTCCTCCCCGCCCCAGAACCTATACATTTTTAAAAAAACATTTACTTATAGCACATCTATAAATAGTTGTCTTTTCTTTCTTTCTTTCTTTCTTTTTTACACAAAACATATTTATGGTTCTACAACTTCCTTTTTTTCACCTAAACATATCTCTTGGTGATCCTTCACATCAACACGGACAGACTTCCTCCTCTGTAGTATAGATATGTCATAATTTTTAAATCTCCCTCTTTTCTTGGGCAGGGCTTGTTTCTCACCTGCTTTAGAAATTTCCTGCCCATTTTGGGTGACAAGGTCTATGAATTCAGCAACCACTGTATCAAGAGGTAGGAGATTCTGGACAGGGCAGAGAGACTCCGCCATGTGCTCGCTCTGTGGCCCTGGACAAGGGACCTAACTTATCGGGACTCAGTTTTCTCATCTGTACAACAGGGATAAAGAGTCCTACCTCTCATGGTTGTGAAGGTCAAATGAGATAAAACAGGAAAAGTATAGCACCAGTAGTAGCACCACACTAAATGTGACCTTCTTTCTCAGCTTGCCACAGTGCCGAGGCATGTGTCCCTCTCACACAGCCACAGCCCCTCTGTTGGTGGCGTTCTCCCCTCTGGACCCCCTCTGTGTGTGTGTGCTCATTTGCACACATGCATGTGTTAGGGGTTATGCCATCATACGAGAGCACCCCCCCCACACACACACAGGTGCATTAATTCTTCTGTTGTGGGTGCCACGTGTTGGGATCCCTGCCATCGGGACTGGCTCCATGATCACCCAGTGTGAAAGGGAACCATAGGCCCTCTTGCTCAAAAGCTAGTAACAATTTCAAGGTGGCAATAGCAGAGCCTGAAACCAAGCAAGGGGCCCCCTGAGCACAGGGCCTGAGGTGACAACACAGGACACGTGCCTCTGTACTTCCTGGCCATGTGGCATTTGGGATACTGTCATCTGTGTCTTTCTGCCATGGCCCCTAACACACCTGAAGATACAGCCCACCTAACTAGCCTAGTCTCAGAAATAATTCTAGTAGAGATGAGGACTGGTGGGCACCAAAGAAAGAAGAAATTCATATGAATGGAAAATTCAAAACGGAGAAAATTCTTTTTTTTTTTTTTTTTTGAGACAGAGTCTCGCTCTGTTGCCCCGGCGGGAGTGCAGTGGTGCAATCTCAGCTCACTGCAACTTTTACCTCCTAGGCTCAAGCAATTCTCATGGCTCAGCCTCCCAAGTAGCTGGGACTGACTACAGGTGTGTGCCACTGCCTAGCTAATTTTTTTTTTCATATTTTTTTGTAGAGACAGGGTTTTGCCACGTTGGCCAGGCTGATCTCGAACTCCTGGCCTCAAGTAATCCACCTGCCTTGGCCTACCATAAGTGCTGGGATTAGAGGCATGTGCCACTGAGCCCCGCTCAAAATGGAAAAATTTCTATCATTTGCTGTCCTGGAATACTGGGGAAGAGCCCTCATTATCCAGTGAGGCCTGTGGGTTCTGGGAGGGCCCCTGGGGAAGAGGGGAGGAGAGGTGAGAGAGCTGAAAGGGGGCCCCTCTTGGAAACCTCCCCCATTCCCTCAACTCCCAACCTGGGCGGGTGGAGGCCTCACCTGCCGGCAGACGCGGGACTTCTCCAGGAGAAACTGCTCGATGCGTGCGCCCTCGATCACCCCGCTGGGGTTAAAATAGATGTCAATGTACTTCCCAAAGCGGCTTGAGTTGTCGTTGCGGATTGTCTTGGCGTTTCCAAAGGCTGAAGGTACGCAGGCGATGGCCATGATGAGAGCAGAGAGGAGAAAATGTAATATGAGTGGGATCATCTAAGAGGGCTGCTCAGAGGAGGTGGCCAAGCTCGAATTGAAGAATGTGCACAGCTGCGCCAGACAGTGATGGCAGCCAAGGGCCCGCTAAGAGGAAGACAAAAACCTCGGGGAAAACCTCAGAGGTCAGAAAGCATGAAGTGCACTTGTAGACGCAGAAGTCTTGTCAGAGTGTGGGATACAGGAGGAAAGCAGTGGAAGGTAGACAGAACTAGTTAGTAGGTAGGGCCAGGTGGCACAGAGCCTTAAATGCCAGTCTCAGAAGTTGGGCAATCATTCTGCAGTGATAAGGGAAGCAGTAAGCTTCTGAGAGTGTGTGGGAGCAGATTCGCAGCTTAGAAAGATGGCTCAGGCTGCAGGGCTGAGGCTGATATGGAGAGGCCAAGCTGGCATGGGGACTGGCAACAGCGTGTCAAGGCCAGGACACACGGAGGCAGTCAGATCAGGAGGTAGCACGTTCCAAAGTGTTTTTTGTAAAGCTGTTTCTGCAAGCTCTTCTGATGTGATTCACAGTAAGAAAGATATTTTGCATTACATCCTAGTATATACACATGTCCACCTGCACACACAAAGTTAGAACAAAATACTCAGTACTAGTTCTTATGAAGAGTGATGTGCTGGGGTGTTTCTATTCTATGATATTTGATTTGTTCTAGAAGACTGATTTTATGGCCCATTAATGGTTACGATGCAGTTTCAGAATAGCAGCATCCAGCATAGTCCCATGAAACAGAGGAAGACGGTTCCTTGGGGAAGTAGGTTTAAGAAACACAGCACCCTGTCTCTCTTTCTCAAGGAATCTCAATGCACGGCAGAGCCTCTGAGAAGTGCCACAGTTATGAAACCTATTTAGCTTATTGAGCCCAGTGTGGCCATCATGGGGGTGACTGGTTGGGTGTCTCTTCAAGAAAGAATCTGATGCAGGCAGTTTTTTTTTTTTTTTTTTTTTTTTTGTACTAACTGACAGGCCGATCTGAAAATGTACTATATATGGAAAGGTAAATGATCTAGAATAGCCAAGTTTGAAAAAGAATAACAAAATTGGAGGGCACGTGCTCTCTGCTTGCACCGCTTCCTATAAGGCTACAGAAATCAAGACACTGGAGCACTGGTGAAAGGATAGACAGAGAGAGGAGCTGAAGAGAATAGAGAATCCAGGAAGAGTCCCTTACATGGATGGTCAATTGATTTTAGACAGGGGTGCAAAGGTAAGTCGATAGAGAAAAAATAGTCTTTTTGACAAATAGGACTGGAACAATAGAGTATCTACATGCAAAACAAAAAAAAAGAGAGAAAGAGAAAAAGAAAGGAAAGAAGGAGAAAAGAAGGTGAGAAAGAAAGAAGGAAGGAAAGACAGAAAAGTCTTTTTATCTTTTATCTTTTGAGACAGTCTCACTCTGTCGCCCAGGCTGGAGTACAGTGGTGCGATCTTGGCTCCCTGCAAACTTTGCCTCCTGGGTTCAAACGATTCTCCTGCCGCAGCCTCCCGAGTAGCTGGGATTACAGGCGCACGCCACCACACTCAGCTAATTTTTGTATTTTTAGTAGAGACGGGGTTTCCCCATGTTGGCCAGGCTGGTCTTGAACTCCTGACCTCAAGCAATCTGACTGCCTCAGCCTCCCAAAGTTCTGGGATTACTGGCGTAAGCCATCACGCCCAGCCAAAAGTCTTTTTTTCTGTGCTGTGTACCTTGCACCATAGAAAAATATCGGATCACAAATGTAAATCATAAACTGGATCATCAACCTAAATATAAGATCTAAAACTACAAAACATATAGGAAAAACATAGGAGAAAATCTCTGGGTTAGGCAAAGATTTCTTAGATACAACACAAAAAAACATGACCCATAGGAGAAAAAAGAGGACAAATTGAACTTTAAAAATTTAAAACTTCTGCCCTGCAAAAGACACTGTCTAGAGAATGAAAAGATAGGCCACAAACTTGGACATAATGTAAGATGTAACACCTATCTTAGAAAGGACTTGTATCCAGAACACATAAAGAACTCTTAAAACTCACCAGTGGCCAGGTACAGTGGCTTACACCTGTAATCCCAGCACTTTGGGAGGCCGAGGCGGGCAGATCACCTGAGGTCGGGAGTTCAAGACCAGCCTGACTAACATGGAGAAACCCTGTCTCTACTAAAAATACAAAATTAGCCGGGCGTGGTGGCGCATGCCTATAATTCCAGCTACTCGGGAGGCTGAGGCAGGAGAATTGCTTGAACCCGGCAGGTGGAGGTTGCAGTGAGCCGAGATTATGCTATTGTGTTCCAGCCTGGGCAACAAGAGCAAAACTCTGTCTCAAAAAAACAAAAAACAAGCAAAAATAACTCATTAGTAAGGAAATAGACCAATTAAAGAATATGAAAGAATAGGCAAAAGATTTGAACCAACACTTCACCCGAGCAGATATACAGAGGGGAGGTAAGCATGCGGACAGACGCTAACATCCTTCGTCGTCAGGGCCATGGGAGTTACAAGCGTGCTCCACACATGTCAGAGGGCAGACCATGTCCTTCACCGTGCCAGGTGCTGGTGGGGTCACAGGACAACCTGCTCTGCTGGTGAGAGAGCAAAATGCTGCGACCACTTTGGAAAACATTTCGGAAGTTTCTGACAAAGTAAAATGGCTCACTTGCCTTTTGAGCCAACAATTTCACTCCTGCATATTTATCCAAGGGAAAGACCTATGTGCACCCAAAAACCTGTATGTGCATGTTTATAGAGGTTTTCCTCCTAGTGGCTAAAAACGATAAACAACCCAGATGTCCTAAACGGGTGGAGAAGCTGTGGTACCTCCACGCAGTGGAATTCTACTCAGCATTAAAAAGGAATGAATCGCTGATGCAGGCAGCAACAAGGAAGAATCCCAAATAGCCAAGGTAACCAGACACAAAAGGCTACAAACCCTGTGATTTTACTTCTACGACATTCTGGAAAAGACAAAACTGTGAAGGGAGGCAGGGGAAAGACAAATCCGCAGTTGCCAGGGGAGGGGTCCGGAAGACCGGGTGACTACGAAGGGGCGTGAGGGAAGATCTGGGGGGTGATGGGAACATTCTACTTCCTGATGATGATGGGAGCCATAGGCTTGTATGCATTTGTCAAAACTCACGAAACTGTATGTGAAAAAGGTGAATATTTACTATATGTAAAGTAAACTTCAATTATAAAGAAACGAGAGAGACAGCAGCCGACAGCCTTGGCGCCGAGGCCACAGGCTTCCGGGCAGCCCTAACAAGACTGAGGCCGGGTCACCCAGGCAAAGGCAGGAGGCTTCTAAGGAGGAGTTTGCTCCAGAGCCCCCTTCTGGGTTGGCCAAGACTTAGATCTGCATCACAGCATGAGCCGCTCCCGACCCAAGCTGCTTGCTCTCCTTTTCCGGTTCCTAAGGGTCTGAGCAGCATCCAAGTTTGAAGGCTCATCCTGCCCACTCCTGCTTCCTCCCACCTTGTCTTCCGCAGGTTTACCCCTCGATAAACCTGTTGCAGTCCTCACCGTGGCCCAGCAACTGCTTTCCAGTTCAGTTCCAGCAACCGAACACACACATCTAGCATTTCCCAAATTGACTTGATCTTGGATCCCTTTTTAAAAAGAATACTCCTTACAATTCCGTGGAAAACACACCTGCTGAAAGTTTATTAAGTCCTCAGTCTTTCCCCTTTGTGCTGCCTGGCCCCCCTATCCCTACCATGCACCCCACCCTTGTGTTTTGTGTCCTAAGGGTCTGGAGGAGTTGCTGAAGGTTTGTGGTCCCACCTGGAAGGAAGGCTCTCGTGGGGCTGGGGGAGAAGGGCAGGTCCCAGAGCGATGCTTACCCTCCAGGATAGGGTTGGCTTCCAGGACCTGCTGCTCGATCCACGAATGCTGGCCACTGACGGTGGCCATGAACTGCAGGATGAGCTTGGTGGTCTCCGTCTTGCCAGCCCCAGACTCGCCACTGCAAAAAGGGTGTGCAGGGACATGAGACCACACAACAACTATTTTTTTCAACACCTCTCAACTCTCCTACAAACCCCAGTCCTGCTTTCTCTAGCCAGTCTGACAAGGATGGCCTCTCCCCTGCAGATATCCCACTGCATTGAAGCCCTGAAGTCCCCTGTGGGTCTCAGGCTGCCTGTGTTGTACACGCTATTGTGTTTGTCTTTTCTTCTCTGCTCGGCTGCAAGCTCCTTGGCACACTCGGATCTGATTCATTCCAGGGTCAGCACCACAGTGCCCAGGACATACAGAAGGCTGAGTGAGATGACTCAATGTCTTCCTAATGAAAGCGTGGCCCACAGGCCAGCAGCAGGCTCAGAATGCAGATGCCCAGGTCACACAGGCTCTGTTGATCAGAATCTGCATTTTCACAGGATCCCCAGAGGATTCCTACACTTTAGAATTTGCATAACAGACTCCCACAGTCCCATTATCCAGCTTCAACTCCTGGCCAATTTTGTTTCCCCTCCTGTACTATTTTAAAGCAAATCCCAGATATTGCTTCATCTGAAAATATTACCTTTTTTTTTTTTTTTTTTTTTTTGAGATGGAGTCTCACTCTGTCTCCCAGGCTGGAGTACAGTGGCATGATTTAGGCTCACTGCAACCTCCACCTCTTGGGTTCAAGTGATTCTCATGCCTTAGCCTCCCAAGTAGCTAGGATTACTGGTGCCTGCCACCACACCCAGGTAATTTTTATATTTTTAGTAGAGATAAGGTTTTACCATCTTTACCAGGCTGGTCTGAAACTCCTGACCTCAGCTGATCTGCCCGCTTCAGCCTCCCAAAGTGCTAGGATTACAGGCATAAGCCACCATGCTTGGCCTGAAAATATTGTCTTTTTTTTTTTTTTTTTCTTTATTTGAGTCGGAGTCTGGCTGTTGTTGGCCTGGGTTGGAGTGCAATGGCACCATCTCAGCTAACTGCAACCTCTGCCCCCTCCAGTTCCAGCAATTCTCCTGCCTCAGCCTCCCAAGTAGCTGAGATTACAGGCGCTGGCCACCACACCTAGGTAATTTTTATATTTTTAGTAGAGATGGGGTTTCACCATGTTGGCCAGGCTGGTCTTGAACTCCTGACCTCAGGTGATCCACCTGCCTCGGCCTCCCAAAGTGCTGGGATTACAGGCGTGAGCTACCGCACCCAGTCAAAATATTACCTTTTTTACAAAGTTAAGATCAAAATACCCACAATCACTATGCCAGCAAAGCAGAGTGAGATCAACAAACCTCCAGTGACAGCTGTGGACTCCCCTGAGTGCCTGTCAAGCGCCAGGCGTGTTTATAAACACAAGCTCATCAAATAACCTGCCATTGTAGAGACGCGGCTTAAGGGGACTTGCCCACAGCCCTGGGGGAGGAAAGGGCAGGAGGAGAATGCAATTTGACTCAAAGTGACAAGTGACGTTCTGCTCACTACAAGGAACCAAACCTCAGGCAGCTCTTTCCTCTCCTTGCTCACACTCGGCCAGCCCCGCCAGCCTCAAGGGGGTGCCACCCTGTCAGCTCCCGGCCAGCCAGCCCGTGGCCCAGTTCTGCCGAGAGGCTTCTCGCCCTGCCTCTGGGGGCAGGTTGGGAGTTCCAGCTCTCTCCCAGGGCACCTGTCTGCTGTCTTCTCCAGAGCCCTGGGTTTGAATTCCCCACTTCAGCGCTGTGTGCCGCTGGAACAGGATCTCAGCCCCTCTGACTGTAGGTCTCTCCAGCAGTAACACGGGGCCATATCAGGGGAATGAGAGCATCTCCTTCAGAGCATTGCTGAGGACATGAAATGTGATCACCTGTGCCTTAGGACTTCATTCTGGTCTCTGTTCAGCATCCCGCCTCAGAGAGGCCGTGCCTGGCCTGTCCCCTACCTAACGCAGAGGCTGACATCACCCTTTCCTCTCCCCTGCCGTGTTTTACTTCAAAGCTGTTAGGACCTGCATAAAAATGCACTTATTTGTTGCCTGTCTGTCTCCGCTTCTAGAATGTAAGCTCCCTGAAGAAGGGATTCTGGTCCCTTTTGTTAGCTGCCGCCTCCCCATGTTAGGACAGTGGGTGGCACACAGTTGGGGCATGACAAAACCTCAAATGATTGAATGAAGGAAGGAATGAATGAGTGACTCTACTGGAGCACCAAGCAAGGTGCCTGGGAGCCAAATTCCCACTCCACCTCCCGTTCCCTTGAACACTCCTCCTCCCAACACCAGGAGGGTCTGTGCTCACTGGCAGAGAGGCCAGGCCAGGCAGGGAGTCTCTGAAGCAGCCAGGACCTGGACTGGAGGGGACACTTTCCTTCTGGTCCCCTGGTGACCTGAGAGCTGCCCCCTGGAGCTGCTGCTCCTCTGTCCTCACCTGGGGCCTGCCTTGAGATTTTTTTGCGTGGGTCCTCAGCTGTTGAACTCCTGTATCTTCAAGTGCCTAACCTGGGTCCCGTACCTTTTTCTTCTTTTATTTTTACAGAGATAGGGTCTCGCTACGTTGTCCAGGCTGGTCTCAAATTCCCAGCCTCAAGGAATCCTCCTGCTTTGACCTCCCAAGTCACTGGGATTATAGGCATGAGCTACCATGCCCGACCCCTGAGGCCCATTTCTAAAGGAACCCAGCCCAACTTCCTTCCTTGACTCAGTAAACCGTTATTAGAGGCTGGGCAGTCCAGTCCCTGGTGACACGATGAAAGCCTAGGTTCTGAAGGAAGGAAGCTTTGGAGGAACTGCTCGGGGTGCAGGGTAGCTGGGGCCGTTGTGTGCTGTGGAGAAGGGTGTGTGCCATGGAGTAGGGAGAGCTCCTGCCTTGCCCAACTTGGCAGGCGTGCTGTGGGGAGCAGTTCAGGGAGATGCCTGGAGGCGGTGCCTGACCCCTCTGCCTCACCTGATGATGCAGCACTGGTCCCTCTTGTTCCTCTTCATGTTGAGGTAGCAGTTGTTGGCGATGGCAAAGACGTGCGGCGGCAGCTCGCCCATGTGGCGGCTGTAGTAGAGCTGTACCTGCTCCAGGGTGTAGAGCGGCAGCACCTGGAACGGGTTCACGGCCACCAGGATGGAGCCTGTGTACGTCTGGGAAGGGAGCAGGTGGTCAGTGCCCTCTGCCCCTGGCAGAGATACTTGGCCTTGGCCCTGCCCTCAGGGAGTTATCAGGGCTGCTGACTTTGGTGGGGAAGTAGAGTCTGATTCTGGGCCAGGGAGATAAGACATTCGGCTGTGCAGGTCCCTCCTATGGGAAGACGAGATGTCCACCAGGAAGGTGAGCTCCCGGGGGACGTATTTCCAGGAAGATCAAATGTTCACTGTACCTTGCCTGGTACTTAGGAGGGGCTCGATAAAAATGGACTAAGTATGAAATGGGTTTTCACGTGCATTCCACAGGGGCTTTCATATAGGCTGGTCAACAAGTGGCCCTCACGGAGCCCAACCAATATTCTGTGTGCTCCTGGGACCTCCGCCCTGGATCAGCTGCCCATCTGGAGCCCCCACCCGGCCCCACTGCCCCTCAGTGGGTGGGGCAGGCAGAGTCTGCACAATACGCCACACGACCATGGCATCCTGGTTTTCACTTTAGGAAAGGAGAGGACGTGCCCTCTGGCTTCAGGCTGTGCCACCAGATGAGGAGTGCAGGCACAAGCCCTTTGGAAGCACAAGCGGCCTTCCTCTGGACAGCCCAGAAGGGCCGGTCAGAACCAAGCCGGCCACCCTCCAACCGGAGAGGCCCAGGCAGGCAGTGGCTTCTGCAGGCCACACATACTTAGGCCGAGCTGGTGTCGGTTTGGAAATACCACCTCCCCTGGAAAAATCTGCATTGGAACCAGGATGAGAGCTTCAGGCTGGGGTGAACCTCCATCCAGGCCAGGTTTGCGGGGAGGGCCCACATCCACCCCCATGGCCCCCTCGTCTGGTGAATCAGGATCTTGGGATCCTGGCTGTCATGGGACTCACTCTTGGGAGGCCAGGAGCTCTCTGTCTGGTGACCCTGTCTCTACAACATGCTTGGGATGGAGAGGGCAGAGGACAATGGCCACCTGATGGCCATCTGCAGCCCTCACTGAGCACGGACTGTGCCAGGCACTGTGCTGTCACTCTATGCAGCGGCTTCCTCCCCTCCAGGGTGGGATCGCCCTGTTTGGGACTGGGCAGCAGAGATTGGGAAAAGTTAGGCACCTCGCCCACCTCCCCCAGTGAGGGCATGGGGGGGTAGTGCCCCCATGCATCATTTTCTTCTCCCTGTCCAGGAGGTCGGCACCTGTGAGGGGCTCCCCTGTGGACACAGGGCTGGGGAGACTCACGTAGATCTTGTGCTGCTGGTAGCGGATCAGGAGGTTGTGTACCATGCCCGCCTCGTTCAGGTCCCCCAAGCGGATCATGTCATCCACGCCCTGGACTGAGTTGGGGTGCATGGGGCTGAGGACACCAAAGTCCTCTGCTCGGATCCAGTGTTCCTGGAACAACGGGTGCAGACTCCCCTGAGGCGTGGCCTCCATCCCCGTGGCCAGCCTGCCACACCCTCCCCTCCAAGTTCTCAGCAGCAAAGTAGCTTTCGGGGTCACAGATCAGCTGACCTGGGGCGGTGGCCAGCCTCCGGCCAGGGTCAGTCTATGACAAGGCTCAAGGGACTCCTGTGGCAGAATCAGGTCCATCTATGACTGGATCAGCATGGGTCTAGGGCCCAGGGTTAAGGCGTAGCTGGGGCTAGGGCTGAATTTCAGATCAGGGACAAAGGAGCTTGTAGCCAGAAGTTAGATTTAGGGTCAGGTTGCAGCTGGGAGCCTTGCAGGTTGTTATAAGAGTGTGCAAGTGAAAGTTTTTTTTTTTTTTTTTAAACTACAGTGTTACATAAATAGAAGATATTGTTATTATTTTACTGACTTCCATCATCTGGATCTCACAGGCCACAGCCTAGAAACTTTTCTTTGGCGGCTAAGCCTGCAGCACCCAGCTGAGCAGAGAGGACAATCTGAGGAGCTAAGTGACCGGCTGGACATTCCATGGTAAGCCCTTCCCCGCTCACCACCTAGCTGGTCCTGACCCCTCTGGTGGACGAGCTGGTCACCCCTGGGCACTCCAGGTTGCTGGCCTCTCACTTGTGCGTTTTGCCGCTTCCTGCCCCTCCACACACCTTCCTCACCCACCTTTCCCCCTTGCCAGTTTCATTTTGCAAACCGGCTTTCTGCCCCTCTGGTCCTTCCAGAGCCCCTTTCCCACTTCTCCACTTCCTGGTCCCCTAATTCTCTTCATTTCCCTGGACTGCAACTCTTGAAACGTTCCCCAGGACACAGAGGCCGTGTTCACCATGGCAGGACTCCACCGTGATCTGTCCTGCCACCCAGGTCCCCACTTGGCCTTGGAGCCCCTGGTGTTAGGGAGAGGCTCCACAGGGTGGGGAGGGCTCTGGGGCCCTGGATGTGGGGGCAGGCCGGGGCCCAGAGGAAAGCCCCAGAACACTGACCTTGCCCTCGTCATCTTCAACCAAGATCTTGCCTGGCTTTGTCTCTTTGATGATGCCTCCTATGGCCACGCCAGTCTTGTGGGTGGAGGGAGGCTCCAGCCACACGTGGTCACCCTGGAGAGCAGACAGAAGACAGTGGTGTGATCCCCGCTCTCTCTTCCCCTCCCTGCTGGATACTTACCTCTCTTTAGGGCTTTGCCTTCCAGCCCAGAGTTCCCAAGGTGGCTGGAGCTTGTCTCTCCTTTCCTCTCCTCCCCTCTTCCCATTCCTCTCCTATCTCTCTTTCTCCCTCTCTCTCCTAGCCCCTGTTTCCTTTGATCGTGTGTCACCTGCCCTGCTCACTGGGCAGGTAGGTACCAAGCACCTGTACAGCTTCTCTCCATGTCTTTGTCTTGTCTGGGACAGTAAGCTGACAAGAACAGGAGCTCCGGTCTCACCACAGAACCTCTCATAATGAAAAAGAAACTTGGCAACTATGTAGGAAGGTGGCGTGGCTGAGTGGTTAAAAGAGAAAGTGCTTCTCAAGCTTGATGATGGTAGCAAGAGTTGCATCTTCTCAGAAATCACCTGCGAGCAATAGGAGGATAAGAAACAGAAACAAACGCTAGGAGACACAGGAGGAAGTTGAAAAGGTGGCCCCAGCTGTAGATTCCAGAAAGAGAGGGCAAAGTTCAATTCTCCAAGGCAGCAGCCCATCCTGGCGTGCAAAAGCAGCATGACTTGCTGCAGCAGCAGGAGCACGGGCACAAGGTGGCAGTCGGAGCTTGCCTGGCCTGTCTCGGTTCTAAGAAACAGACCATATTTGCAGGTCTGCCATATTTGCAGGAAGCAGTCTCTCTGTGGGGTGGGAAAAGAGAAGCCTTGCCCCGTGAGAAGCTCTGCAGTACCCAGATCTATTGGGTGGGAGAAGCAACGACTAAAAACTCGCATGTGAGATTTCTGCTAGCCTGCACTGTGGCACTGACCCTGCACGAACCTCCTTCTAATCCAAGAGAGCTCACCCCATCTGAAGAGAAGTAATCCAAAAGGAAGCAGCACAGGTCTGTGTTCGGAGGTGAAACCCAAGAGGAGGAAGGGAGCAAATAACACTTAGCAAAAGAGAAATAACTGCCACAGAGCCGTGGGAAGTTGTGACCGAATATTTCACCATCATTTACAAAAACTGACCAAAGATTAGGCAGAAAAGCCCAGGAATTAGACGGGGGAAAACTGAGAAAAAGGATGAGACGTGAGTTGGCAGAGCTGAATGAAAAAATGGAGGAAATGAAAGAAATGCGCACCAGAATGAAAACAAAATTGGAAACCGCGAGAGAACATGCCCTGATTAGAAAAACACGGGAAGAATCATAAAAGGTAGGAAGGAGAAAAGTCAGCAATATGATATAGAAATTTTTTAAAAATTAGAATTAGGGGCTGGGTGTCATGGTTCACACCTGTAATCCTAGCAGTTTGGGAGGCCAAGACAGGCCAGGAGTTTGAGAACAGCCTGGCCAACATGGAGAAACCCTGCCTCTACTAAAAAAATACAAAAATTGGCTGGGTGCGGTGGCTCACGCCTGTAATCCCAGCACTTTGGGAGGCCGAGGCGGGCGGATCACGAGGTCAGGAGTTCAAGACCAGCCTGGCCAACATAGTGAAACCCTGTCTCTACTAAAAATACAAAAATTAGCCAGGTGTGGTGGCACACGCCTGTAGTCCCAGCTACTCAGGAGGCTGAGGCAGGAGCATTCCTTGAACCTGGGAGGCAGAGCTTGCAGTGAGCCAGGATTGCACCCCTGCACTCCAGCATGGGCGACAGTGCAAGACTCCATCTCAAAAAAAAAAAAAAAGCTAGGCGTGGTGGTGGGTGCCTGTAATCCCAGCTAATCAGGAGGCTGATGCATGATATTGCTTGAATCTGGGAGGTGGAGGTTGCAGTGAGCTGTGATCGCACCACTGCACTCCAGCCTTGCTGACAGAGTGAGACTCTGTCAAAAAAGAATAAAAAATATTCTGTCAAAATACTCTGTCAAAAAAGAATAACAAATAAAAAATAAAATAAAATAAAATTAGAATTAGGAAGAAGATCGCTATAGAAGATGGGCAAAAATATAAATAAACCTCATTATATGGACTGAATTGTGTCCCTCCAGAATTCATATAGTGAAACCCCAACTCCTGACATGACCATATTTGCAGATAAGGCCTTCGAGGAGGTAATTAAGGTTAAATAAGGTCCTAAGGTGTGGTCCTAATCCAACAGGATTGGTGTCTATAAAAAAGGAAGAGGCACCAGAGTGAGATACACGCACGCTCTCTCTCTCTCCCTGTCTCTCTCTCTCTGCTTTTCTCTCTCCCTCTCCTCACCCCACAGCACAGAAGAAAGGCTATGTGAAGGGATAAAATGAGAAGACAGCCATCTACAACCCTAAGGCACCTTGACCTTGGACTTCCAGCTTCCAGGACCGTGAGAATATAAATGTCTGTGGTTTAGGCCACCCAGGCTGTGACACCTTGTTATGGCAGTCCAAGCCCCAGTGAAGTCAGGCAGACCTGCCTGGGTTCTAATCCCTACTCTGTATTCCAGGAGTTATACGGCCTTGGGAAAGTCACTTCACGGCTCTGAACCTTAACTTCCTTATCTGTTGAAAGGGGCCTGCTTCACAGGGCTGCGGTGAAGATGGAGTGCCCTGTGGCAGGGAGCCTGCCTAGTGTCCAGCACGGAGGGCACCACAGAGGACTCAACAACCGCATGGGCCCTCTGAAAGACTTATTCAGTAAAAAGATGACCACTCTGCACTTTGGGAGGCTGAGGTGGGCGGGCAGATCACCTGAGGTCAGGAGTTCGAGACAAGCCTGGCCAACGTGGTGAAACCCTGTCTCTACTAAAAATACAAAATTAACCGGGCATGGTGGTGGGTGCCTGTAGTCCCAGCTAGTCGGGAGGCTGAGGCGGGAGGATTGCTTGAACCTGGGAGGCCGAGGTTGCAGTGAGCCGAGAGACGACTCTCCTCTCAAAGACTTAACAATGTCTGAAGACAGAGCGAGCCTGCAATTGTAATTGTGAGTAATAGGGCCCTGAGAGGTGTTTTTCTAAACTCTGCTTGCCGTTAGTGGCATCCCCTGAGGGAATTTGGCGTTGGTGCATCCCACGGCACATTCCTTTGTGAAATGCTTGGCTTTGTCTTAAAATCACACCATGCTCCAAGGTGGAGCCACGCTCTCAGGTTTGCAACTTAGTTACCAGAAGCCTCACAACCTGACGTTTGAGACCACGCGTGTCCTCTCTACAGCCTAAAACAGCCTAAGCTCTATTCTGTAATTGAAAACAAGGAGCCAATCTTGGCTGCCCATTCTGTGAGTCCGATGCTACCAGGCTTAGTGGCAGCGCCAGGGGCTCCTGCGTGGTGAAGGTCCTTCTCTCAGCAGTGTGCTCCAGCAGCCAGGAACGATGTCCTGTGTGGCTTTGCACTCAGGAGAACATTTGGGGCATTTTCTTATCAAAGAGCACTTTGCAGCACTATCCTGCTCTCCTGGACTCTGCGGGGCATGGGGCAAGGGTGGAAATGTGGAGGGCAGGGAAGGATGCACAGGCTGGTTTGGGGCCTCTGCTCTCTGGGCTCTCCAGCCTCTGAGCTCTCCACCCTTTATGCCCCGTGGCAGGGCAGGGCAGTTCCCCAGGGTCTATGTTGATTCAACAGTAAATGCAAAACTCCTCTGCTTTCTTCCTATAGAGGAGCCATCCCTTGGCCACCGGAACACAGGAATATTTGTTGAGTGAAGGAAACACGATGCAGAGTCCAAAGTGGTGATTCAGACCTGGGTTTCAGTCCTACCCATGCCCACAGTTCCCCAGTTCCCTGTTTTCTCTGGGGGAGCTCCCTGCAACTGCCACAGTGAGACAACTGCGAAATCCCTTCGTTGGCTGGGCAAGGTGGTTCACACCCAGCACTTTGGGAGGCCAAGGCGAGTGGATTGCTTTGAGCTCAGGAGTTCAAGACCAGCCTGGGCAACATGGTAAAGCCCCGTCCCTACAAAAAATACAAAAATTAGCTGGGTGTGGTGGCATGCACCTGTGGTCCCAGCTACTCGGTAGGCTGAGGTTGGAGGATCACTTGAACCTAGGAGGCAGAGGTTGCCGTGAGCTGAAATCACGCCACTGCACTCCAGCCTGGGTGACAGAGTGAGAATCTGTCTGGAAAAAAAAAAGAAAAGTAAAGAAAAGAAATCCCTACATGTATTGCCGAGGCCAGTGGTTGGCCAAACTTGTTTTCTTGAGATGAGAGAATCTGTCGTGTTTCCTGAACTCACCTGTCTCTGGTATTTTCCTATGGGGTCTCATTGCCTTTCCTCTCTTTCCTTGGGAGCGATTCAACTTGGCCTTGAGTAACTTACACCAATAACCCCTAGATCAAATAATACAATTCTTACCAGCCTGAACCCCGACATCCTGAGTCAGCAGTTCCACACACCTGTATGGAGAGAGAAAGCAGAACGTCAGCTCCATGCGCACCCCCGATAGGAGCCCCTGGAGCACAGGAACTGGGCTTGTTCCCCGACACTACCCTAAGGTCCCGGCATGGGACCTGGCTCAGAAACAATGCTGAATAAATGGATGAATGAGTCACAGTCCTGGCCCAAGTACAAGAGCTGTTCTCAGCTTCTTCAGTCTTTATTGCAGACATATTTCATACTCAGTCCTGGGCTTGATACAGGGAGTGGGTCGTTCCCTGTCATCCCGAAGCCCCAGTTTTATCTGGTCAGATATCCATGAAAACCAGTTATCATCACACACCCTGGGAAGTGCTCAGGTAAGCAGCCACTGGAGCTACAGACACAACTTTAAACCTCACAGCACTGCAGAATGTGCGTGTTCCCTCACTTTAGACATTGGACTCAATGCAGGAAATGCCACGCAGTTAATTAGTAGCACAGCTGGGAATCAAACCCGGATCTGCCTCCTTTCAAACCTGTCCCCAGCACCTGGTGGTTCTAGAAGGAGCAGGCAGTCAGGCCCAAGTAGGCAGCCAGGTCCAGCAGGAGGAGGAGCGGGGAGGAGCCCACTTGTCCCATCTAAAGGAGGAAACCCTGAGTTACCCTGACTGAGTGCTGGCATTTTCCCCTTCCCTGTGAGTAGTGCAAGGTGGGTACCAGGTCTATTGCTGAGTTCTTTAGTGGTGATTTGTGGGATTTTGGTGCACCCATCACCAGATAAATATACACTGAACCCAATTTGTAGTCTTTCATTCCTCACCCCCTTCCTTCCCTTTCCCCCCGAGTCCCCAAAGCCCATTGTATCATTCTTATGCCTTTGCATCCTCATAGCTTAGCTCCCATTTATAAGTGAGAACATAGGATGTTTGGTTTTCCATTCCTGAGTTACTTCAGTTAGAATAATAGTCTCCAATCCCATCCAGGTTGCTGTGAATGCCATTAATTCATTCTTTTTATGGCTGAGTAGTACTCTGTCATACATATGTATCCCATATATATGATATATGTCTATATCTATATATATGATATATGTCTATATATATATGATATATCGATATCATAGTTTCTTTATCCACTTGTTCATTGATAGGCATTTGGGCTGGTTCCACATGTTTGCAATTGTGAATAGTGCTGCTATAAACATGTGTGTGCAAGCATCTTTTTCGAATAATGAGTTCTTTTCCTCTGGGTAGATATCCAGTAGTGGGATTGATGGATCAAATGGTAGTTCTACGTTTAGTTCTTTAAGGAATCTCCACACTGTTTTCCACAGTGGCTGTACTAGTTTACATTCCCACCAGCAGTGTAGAAGCATTCCCTTTTCACCACATCCATGCCAACATCTATCATTTTTTGATTTTTTGATTATGGCCACTCTTGCAAGAGTAAGGTGGTGTTGCGTTGCAGTTTCGATTTGTATTTCCCTGATCATTGGTGATGTTGAACATTTTTCCTTGTTTGTTGGACATTTGTATATCTTCTTTTGAGAATTGTCTATTCATAACCTTAGCCCACTTTTTGATGGGATTGTTTGTTTGTTTGTTTTCTTGGTAATTTGTTTGAGTTCCTTGTGGATTCTGGATATTAGTCCTTTGTCAGATGCGTAGTTTGTGAAGATTTTCTCCCACTCTGTGGGTTGTCTGTTTGCTCTGCTGACTGTTTATTTTGCTGTGCAAAAGTTCTTTAGTTTAAGTCCCACCTATTTATCTTTGTATTTGTTGCATTTGTTTTTGGGTTCTTGGTCATGAAATCTTTGCATAAGCCAATGTCTAGAAGCATTTTTCTGATGTTATATTCTAGAATTTTTATAGTTTCAGGTCTTAGATTTAAGTCCTTGATCCATCTTGAGTTGATTTTTATATAAGGTGAGAGATGAGGATTCAGTTTCATTCTCCTACCTGTGGCTTTTCAATTATCCCAGCACCATTTGTTGAATAGGGTGTCATTTCCCCACTTTATGTTTTTGTTTGCTTTGTTGAAGATCGGTTGGCTGTAAACAGTTGGGTTTATTTCTGGGTTCTCCATTCTGTTCCATTGGTCTATATGACTATTTTTATACCAGTCTCACAAAAGGGGGAGAGAACTACATCAGGGGAACACCCCGTGGGACAAAAGGATCTGAATAGCAACCTTGAGTCCCAGAACTTCCCTCTGACATAGCCTACCCAAATGAGAAGGAACCAGAAAAACAATTCTGGTAATACGACAAAATAAGGTTTTTTAACACCCCCAAAAAATCACACCAGCTCACCAGCAATGGGTCCAAACCAAGAAGAAATCCCTGACTTACTTGAAAAAGAATTCAGAAGGTCAATTATTAAGCTAATCAAGGAGGCACCAGAGAAAGGTGAAGTCCAATTTAAGGAAATCAAGAAAATGATACAAGAAATGAGGGGAGAAATCTTCAGTGAAACAGAGAGCATAGACAAAAAACAATTGCAACTTCAGGAAACAAGGGACACACTTAGAGAAATGCGAAATGTTCTGGAAAGTCTTAGCAATAGAATCAAACAAGCAGAAGAAAGAACTGCAGAGTTTGAAGACAAGCTCTGAATTAACCCAATTCAGAATTAGCCCAATTCCACAAAGACAAAGAAAAAAGAATTTTAAAAAATGAACAAAGACTCCAAGAAGTTTGGGATTATGTAAAACAACCAAACCTAAGAATAATTTGCATTCCTGAGGAAGATGAGAAATCTAAAAGTTTGGAAAACATTTTTTGGGGAAGAATCAAGGAAAACCTCCCTGGCCTTGCTAGAGGCCTAAACATCCAAATACAAGAAAGAACACCTGGGAAATTCATCACATAAAGATCATCGTCTAGGCACATTGTCATCTGGTTATCTAAAGTCAAGACAAAGGAAAGTATCTTAAGAGCTGTGAGGCAGGCCAGGCGTGGTGGCTCAAGCCTGTAATCCCAGCACTTTGGGAGGCCGAGACGGGCGGATCACGAGGTCAGGAGATTGGATCATCCTGGCTAACACGGTGAAACCCCGTCTCTACTAAAACAATACAGAAAAACTAGCCGGGCGCGGTGGCGGGCGCCTGTAGTCCCAGCTACTCGGGAGGCTGAGGCAGGAGAATGGTGTAAACCCGGGAGGTGGAGCTTGCAGTGAGCTGAGATCCGGCCTCTGCACTCCAGCCTGGGCGACAGAGTGAAACTTCGCCTCAAAAAAAAAAAAAAAAAAAAAAAAGAGCTGTGAGGCAAAAGCACCAGGTAACTTATAAAGGAAAACCTATCAGATTAACAGCAGATTTCTCAGTAGAAACACTATAAGCTAGAAGGGATTGGGACCCTATCTTCAGTCTCCTTAAACAAAACAATTACCAGCCAAGAATTTTGTACCCAGCAAAACTAAGCTTCATAAATGAAGGAAAGACACAGTCTTTTTCAGACAAACAAATGCTGAGAGAATTTGCCACCACCAAGCCAGCACTACAAGAACTGCTAAAAAAGTTCTAAATCTTGAAACAAATCCTGGAAACACATCAAAACAGAGCCTCTTTAAAGCATGAATCTCACAGGACCTATAAAACAAAAATACAATTAAAAGGTATACAGGCAACAAATAGCATGATGAATGGAACAGTACCTCACATTTCAATACTAATGTTGAATGTAAATGGCCTAAATGTGCCACTTAAAAGATACAGAATGGCAGAATGGATACGAACTCACCAACCGAGCATCTGCTGCCTTCAGGAAAATCACCTGACACAGAAGGACTCACATAAACTTAAAGTAAAGGGGTGGAAAAAGACATTCTATGTAAATGGACACCAAATGTGAGCAGGAGTAGCTATTCTTATATCAGACAAAACAAACTTTAAAGCAACAGCAGTTAAAAAAGACAAAGAGGGATATTATATGATGATAATAGGCCTTGTCCAACAGGAAAGTATCACAATCCTAAATGTATATGCACCTAACACTGGAGCTCCTAAATTCATGAAACAATTACTACTAGACCTAAGAAATGAGATAGACAGCAACACAATAATAGTGGGGGACTTCAATATGCCACTGACAAGCACTAGACAGGTCATCAAGACAGAAGTCAACAACAACAAAAAAAACAATGGATTTAAACTATACCCTGGAACAAATGGACTTAACAGGTATTTACAAACATTCTACCCAACAACCACAGTATGTACATTCTATTCCTCAGTGTATGGAACTTTCTCCAAGATAGACCATATGATAAGCCACAAAACAAGTCTCAACAAATTTAAGAAAATTGAAATTATATCAGGAACTCTCTCAGACCACAGTGGAATAACCTGGAAGTCAATTCCAAAAGGAACCTCCAAAACCATGCAAATACATGGAAATGAAATAACTGGCTCCTGAATGATCATTGGGTCAACAATGAAATCAAGATAGCAATTTAAAAATTCTTCAAACCAAACGATAATAGTGACACAACCTATCAAAACCTCTGGGATACAGCAAAGGTGATGCTAAGAGGAAAGTTTATAGCCTTAAATACCTACATCAAAAAATCTGAAAGAGCACAAATCTAAGGTCACATCTCAAGGAACTGGAGAAACAAGAACAAACCAAATCCAAACCCAGCAGAAGAAAGGAAATAACCAAGATCAGAGCAGAACTAAATGAAATTGAAACAACAACAACAACAAAACCCACAGAAGGTAAATGAAACAAAAAGCTGGTTCTTTGAAAAGATAAATAAAATTGATAGACCATTGGCAAGATTAACCAAGAAGAGAAAAGATCAAAATAAGATCAATTAGACGGCCGGGTGCAGAGGCTCACACCTGTAATCCCAGCACTTTGGGAGGCCAAGGCAAGGGGGGGTCACGAGGTTGGGAGTTCAAGACCAGCCTGGCCAAGATGGTGAAACTCTGTCTCTACTAAAAATACAAAACATTAGCCAGGCATGGTGGTGGACACTTGTAATCCCAGCTACTTGGGAGGCTGAGGCAGGAGAATCGCTTGAACCCAGGAGGCAGAGGTTGTGGTGAGCTGAGATTACGCCATTGCATTCCAGCCTGGGCAACAAGAGTGAAACTCCATCTCAAAATAAATAAATAAATAAAAATAATAAATAAATGTGATACACCACATAAATAGAATTAAAAACAAAAGCTACATGAACATCTCAATAGATGCAGAAAAAGTATTTGACAAAATCCAGCATCCGTTTATGATTAAAACCCTTAGCAAAATCAGCATACAAGGGACATCCCTTAATGTAATAAAAGCCATCTATTGAAAGAAATCAGGCACATTCCTCAGCCCCGGGCTCAACACAAAGCACATTCCTCAGCCCCGGGCTAAACACAAACAGCCCCAGTACAAACACATCCCACCATATATCTCTCAATTTCCTGAGCCCAGTACAAACACCACCTGGAAAAGTCCCCGATAAGGACACAGCCGTTTGTGGTTTTACTGAAAGCGCGGGAACCAATAGAAAACTGCTAAATGTATAACTTAAAATGTAAACCAATTGTAATGCTGTAACCAAAAGAATTCCCTTGTTCCTCTGTAACTTTACGTATCTTATTTACATCGGGCTATAAAAAGCAGGCACTCGCATCGTTCGGGGCCCTCTTGTATGCTGTAGAATGGAGGGACCAAGTTCAAACTTGCAGTAAAAGATCCTTGCCGCTTGGCTTTGACTCTGGACTCTAGTGGTCTTCTTTGGGGAACAAACGGTGTGGGTATAACACTATGATGACAAACCAACAGCCAACATAATACCGATTGGGGAAAAGTTGAAACATTCCCTCTGAGAACAGGAACAAGACAAGGATGCCCACTCTCCCCACTCCTCTTCAACATAGTACTGGACGTCCTAGCCAGAGCAATCAGACAAGAGAAAGAAATAAAGGGCATCCAAATCAGTAAAGAGGAAGTCAAACTCTTGCTGTTTGCTAACAATATGATTATATACCTGGAAAACCCTAAAGATTCCTCCAAAAAGCTCCTAGAACTGATAAATGAATTCAACAAAGTTTCAGGATACAAAATTAACATACACAAATCAGTAGCTCTGCTGTACACCAAAAGTGACCAAGCTGAGAATCAAAACAAGAACTCGACTTCTTTCACAATAGCTGCAAAAAAATAAAATAAAATACTTAGGTGTATACCTAACCAAGGAAGTGAAAGGCCTCTACAAGGAAAACTATAAAACATTGCTGAGAGCAATCATAGACAACACAAACAAATGAAAACACATCCCATGCTCATGGATGGGTAGAATCAATATTGTAAAAATGACCATACTGACAAAAGCAATTTACAAATTCAAGGCAATTCCCATCAAAATACCACCATCGTTCTTCTCAGAACCAGAAAAAACAATCGTAAAATTCATATGGAACCAAAAAAGAGCCCACATAGCCAAAGCAAGACTAAACAAAAAGAACAAATCTGGAGGTATCCCATTACCTGAATTCAAACTATCCTATAAGGCCATAGCCATCAGTCAATACTTGTCCAGCAAAAGAGCGGATGAAGGCCTTGGAGAGGATGTGACTTTGACAATGGCTTTGATGGATGAGTGAGGATGCACAGTGGCGGAGGCAGCTCTGAGAAGAAATGCTTCTGTCCCTGTTTTACAGGTGAGAAAATTGAGGCTGAGAAATGCTGAGACTTTGCAGAGGCTATGCAGCTAGTAAGCAAAGAAGGGGAATTTTCTCCCCAGCTCCAAAATCCCTCCTGTTTGCCCCATATCCTCTGCTTTGGGAATGTTTAAGAACCTGTATAAAAAAATGCAGAGAATGCCTGTTATGTAACTGAATCCCGGCTCCCAGACAGCTCTTTCAGAGGGTGGCAGGTGGGAAAAGACACAGGGGGAATTGCCCTGCCTCTGGCTACCCGTTGTTGCTTCCAGATTCTGGATTCTCCATCCCATGTGGAAGTTTGAGGCCCACCCATGGTCCTGAACTGACTGGCCTTTAGCCCTCCTCCCCGGCACAGCATCTGACCTCCAAGCATGTCCCATCATTCCTCTCCAGACACCAGAATCTCCCTCACAAGAGCCCCCATGTTGGTCCTGCCACTCCCCACATGGCCTGTCACATACCATAGACGTCCACTCCTCTGACCCCCAACCCTAGGGACCCCCACTCCATGGCTTGCCTGGTCTTCCCACAGCCCAGAACTGCTCCACTTCAGAAGCTGTGGCCTCCGCCGCCCCTCCCCACCACGACCCACCCTGGCCCCAGCTGGCTCCTGTGAGCAACTGGTTCTCATTCCATCATGACTCCTTGGTCCTTCCATGTCTCCTCCGTCTACCAACCCACCTCCTGGCTTCATTTCCATCCCCAACTAGCCTGGAAATCTTTTGGAGTGAAAGTGGTCAGATCAACGCTTGTGAATGGAATACAAAAATAAAATACATATTGAAACACCCTTACTGTACCCCACACATAATAATTGATGTACAATTATTATGCATCAATTAAAAAAAATTAAAAGGCCCAAAGAAAAGAAAATACAAGAAGCACACTTTTTTTTTCCAAACGCCAACTTGAACCAGAGGGAAGCATACATGACGTGGGCCCCTGTGGTCCATTGCCCTCCTGAGAATACTGTGATTTCCCTTGAACTGATTCCTGATCTCTCCTTGCAAAGTTCCTGCCTTGGAGCTGAGCAGGGCTGGGGATGCATTCCACCCCCTTACAGACAGGGGCAGGGTGGTCTCATGGCCTGCACCTCCGCTAGGCCTTCAGCAGTGTCCAGGGATCCTTCTTTAGGCCCCAGTCAGCCATTTCTGCCAAAATCCCTGTTTCAAAGCTCCTTTCCACCACTCACTCTGCAGAATGCCTTGACCTGTTTGACTGAAACAAGAGAGAAACCACATTCAGCTTCCAACTCTGCCACTCCCTGTCTCCTCCGTACCTCTGCAGACTCAGATGACTGCCCAGGGGCAGGGAACCCTGACAGCCCACACAAATCCTTCCAGCCCTGCCGTCTCTAGCCTCTGCTTTTAGAGCCCTTGCTTTATCAATTACCGTAGTGGTTTAATGTATGTCCCAAATTCTTTGACACATCTCCCTTCACAAGATAGAGACTAATTCACCTCACCTCGAGTGTAGACTTAGTGATTTGCTTTTGTCAAATAGAATAAAGTAGAAGGAATGGAGTAGAGGCCTGGGGAGCTTGGAGGTTGTGAGGATGCTCAAACAGCCCGAAGGAGAGGCCCGTGTGGTGAGAACTTAGGGCCCCAGTTAATAGCTGTGTGATCTTGGAAGGGACCCTCCAGCCCCAGTTGTGGCTTCAGATCACCGCAGCTCAGCCAACATTCTGACGACAACTTTATAGTCAACAACAGATTAGGATGCAGACATGCAGAAGGAAGACCGTGTGAAGAGGTGGCAAGAGGACAGATGGCCGTGCCCACATCTGCAAACCAAGGAGAGACGCTTGGAAGAACGCAACCCTGCTGACACCCTGATTTTGTATTTCCAGCCTGCAGAACAGTGGAGAATACACTTTTCCATTGTTTAAGCCCCACCCCCACCCCATCCTCAGTCTGCAGTATTTGGTTATGGCAACCCAAGCAACTACTACAAACCCTATGAGGGTCCCTGGGCCGGAACCACCCAGATGAGCTGCTCTTAGATTTCTGACCCCAAAACCTGTGTGAGATAATAAATATTTGTTATTCTGAGCTGTTAAAGTTTGGGATAACTTGTTCTGCAGTGACAAGTGACTAGTACATTATCCTCCCCTCACATTTTCGTCCTCTCCCACTCTCCTGGTCCTTTGCCCTCTGGATAGTGATAAGCTCACGTCTTGTCTATCTTAATATGCATTTTTTTGGCCTCACCGTCCCCATTCAGCTTTCGTACCCTCCTCCTACTTGGGTTTGCTCCACAGCCAATTTGCCTGAAGCAGTCACTCCATAATACTGCCTCCACCTTCTCACCTTTCATGCCTTCCTGCCGATCTCCCTTTGCTCCTACAAGGCTGCACTTTCCTGCCTTTCCCTCTGCCTCTGGGGCACCACTCAATCTCCTCCCAGAGCTTTTTTTTTTTTAAACAGAGTCTCACTCTGTTGCCCAGGCTAGAGTGCAGTTGTGCAATGCCAGCCCACTGCAACTCTATCTCCTGGGTTCAAGGGATCCTCAGCCTCCCGAATAGCTGGGACTATGGGCATGGAGCATGCCCAGCTAATTTTTGTATTTTAAGTAGAGATGGGGTCTCTCCATGTTGGCCAGACTGGTCTTGAACTCCTGGCCTCAAGTGATCTGCCCACCTCATCCTCCCAAAGTGCTGGGATTACAGGTGTGAGCCACCGTGCCTGGCCCTTTCACTCATCTTGACCTCTTGGTGTCCAAGGGAGTGGCTGGTGATTTTTGTCTGCCCAGTATGCCTTCCTCCTATATCATTTTGGGGAACATCTCCCCTAGTTCAAATCGTGTTGCTGATGAGAATCTCGTGAATCCTGGGACCCCAAGCGACCATGTGGTCCAAGCCAGAGCCAATCACAGCTTTTTCTGGGATGTTCTAAGTGGGAGTTGAGGGTCGCTTTTCTTCTCTAAAGCCAAAATTATGAAATCCAATTCCAGAAGTACCAGGAGCTATGGTCCTAGCTTCTTAAAAATAGCTGATTTGAGAGAATAAAATTGGTAGACGTGGAGGGAAGGAGACAAAACACAGAAATCCTGCCTCTGCCTTTTTGCAGTTTGATTATTTGGGGTAAGCCATTTGGATTTGACTGTTGGAACCAAATAATTCCCACTGATCTGCCAGCCCTTGTTCTATTCTCTTTCAGCCTGCACACTCCCCTTATGTGTGCCCACTCTCTCAGGGCCACCAGGATCACAGCCCTGCTGAGTACCAAATTAGTGTCTCCAACTCTCATCCCTACCCTGATCTTCAGACCCACCAAGGCCTCTTTCCCTGGACATGTCCTTCAGATATGCCCTGGGCACATCAAACTCAATGTGACCATAGCACCTCATCTCCTCAATCCCCAAACCTGCTCCTGCCCCTGCATTCTTTATCTCAGCAAATGAAACTAACAGTTGCTGGAAGAAACACTGAGTCTTCTATTTTTCATAGCCAAATGATCCCTAGGACCTGGAGATTTTGTCTTTTAAAAACTTGAGGCTCCCGATTATACGTTGTCCACAAGAAACCCATGTTAAATGTTAAATGTGAAGACTACCTATTGAGTACCATGCTCACTACCTGGATGACGGGATCATTTCTACCTCAGCATCATGCAATGTACCCATGTAACAAACCTGTACATGCACTCCCTAATAAAAATATCAGTTGAAATTATTTTTTAAAGACACAGATAAATTAAAAGTAAAGGGTTGGAGAAATGGTTAAAAGAAAGGGTTGGGTTAGTATTAGGTTGCTTATACTAATCAAAATAGAGCTAGATACATCAGTGTTTTGTGTGAGGAAGAAAAAGAGAGAAAGAAAGAAAGAAAGAAAGAAGAAAGAAAGAAAGAAAGAAGAAAGAAAGAAAGAAAGAAAGGAAGAAAGGAAGAAAGAGTCAGAGTAGCTATACTAGTTTTAGAGCAGACTTCAGGGCAAGGAAGATTATGAGGAATAAAGAGAAATATTACATATGATAAAGGGATACATTATCAAGAAGATATGACAATTATTAACATGAGTGCACCTGACAAGAGAGTGTCAAAATACATGCAAAGTATATTCTCAGACCACAGTGGAATTAAACTAGAAAGCAATAACAGAAAGATAACTAGAAAATCTCAAAATGTTTAGAGATTAGGAAACATATTTCTAAATAACACATGGGTCAGATAAGTCCCAAGAAAAATGTAAAATTAAATGAAAATGAAAACATCACATCAAAATCTGTGGAATCCAATGAAATAAGTACTTAAGGTAAATTTATAGGGCTGAATGCATAGAAGAAAACTCTAGAGGCCAGGTGTGGCGGCTCACACCTGTAATCCCAGCACTTTGGGAGGCTGAGGCAGGTGGATCATGAGGTCAGGAGTTCGAGACCAGCCTGGCCAACACGGTGAAACCCTGTCTCTACTAAAAATACAAAAATCGGCTAGGCTTGGTGGCACACGCCTGTAATCCCAGCTACTTGGGAGGCTGAGGCAGGAGAATCACTTGAACCTGGGAGATGGAGGTGGCAGTGAGCTGAGATCCGCCACTGCACTCCAGCCTGGGTGACAGAGCGAGACCCCATCTCAAAATAAAAAAAAAGAAGAGAAAAATCGAAAATCGATAATCTAAGCTTCTACCTTAGGAAACTAGAGAAAGAAGAACAATATCATCCTAAAATAAGAAGAAAATAAAAAATAAAAATTAGAACAGAAATCAATGACATTGAAAACAGGAAATAAAAAAGAGAAAATTCAATGAAACCGAAAGCTGGTTCTTTGAAAACATCAATAAAATTGATAAACTTCTGTCAGGCTCACCAAGCAAAGCAAAGAGAAGACACAAATTAACTGCTATTGGAAATGAAAGAGGAGACATCACTCTGATCCCATGAACATTAAAAGGATAGGAAAGACATATTATGAATAGCACATTTGGCAACTTAGATGAAATGGACAAATTCCTTGAAAAATGAAAACTACCAAAACTCATGCAAAGAGAAATAGATAATCTGAAAATTCTATATCTATTAGAGAAATTGAATCAATGACTGGCAACCTTTCAAAAAAGGAAGCACCTTTTTTGACATCCTCACATGCAGAGGCTGCAATTTTCCTTTTTTTTTTTTTGAGATGGAGTCTTGCTCATTGCCCAGTCTGGAGTGCAGTGGCGCGATCTCAGCTCACTGCAAGTTCTGCCTCCCGAGTTCATGCCATTCTCCTGTCTCAGCCTCCTGAGTAGCTGGGACTACAGGCGCCCGCCACCAAGCCCGGCTAATTTTTTGTATTTTTAGCAGAGACAGGGTTTCACCATGTTAGCCAGGATGGTCTCGATCTCCTGACCTCGTGATCCGCCCGCCTTGGCCTCCCAAAGTGCTGGGATTACAGGCGTGAGCCACCGCACCCGGCCTGCAATTTTCAACCTCAGCATTCATTCCTGTTTTTATGTGTTATAGTGTGTGTCTCTCCCACACCTGTGAGAAATTTGAGAGTTGGACAGTGCCTTACTCATACTAGTCAGGGCTCAGGACATGCTTGCTGAGTAAATGGATGGATGAGTGGACAGAAGAATGTGATGAGTGGGTGGATGAGTGGGTAAGTGGAATATCTTTCTGTTATTCCTTTCCAGTGGATAGTTTCACTGGTAATTCTACCAAGCATTTAAGGAAGGAATGAGCCTAATTCTCCATAGTATCTTCCAGGAAACAGAAGCAGAGGAAATACTTTCTAACTCATTCTATGAGGCCAGCGTTACTCTAATGCCAAAATGAGGTAAGACATTAAAAGGAAGAAAAAACTTGAGGCACTCTCCTTCCTGCCATCCCTTAGTCTCCTGTCATCCTTCACTTGGGAGGATGGAAGCATCCCAGGTGGCCTTGCTGCTTCTGGACTCTCAGAAAAATCACCCTCCATCACACCAATCAAGTGATCTTTAGAAGATGCAAAAGTTGGCCATGTCATGCCTCCCACAGCTAAGAATGTGCCTATCTTTATGACATTCAAGGATCTTCAGCATCATAGCCTGCCCACCTTTTCAGCCTGCCTTGTATCTTACCTCTTCCCCAGGATACACTGAGTATCATGCAGTTCCTGAAACACCCCATGTTCTCTTTTACCTCAGTGTCTCTCTACTTGATCTGATATGAATTTGGAACACACACACAGCACGTGTGTTAGCATACATGCACGCATGTACACACACACAGGCACAGACATCCTCACATGCAGAGGTTGCAATTTTCAACCTCAGCACTTATCCCTGTTTTTATGTGTCACAGTGTGTGTCTCTCCCACGCCTGTGAGAAATTTAAGAGCTGGACAGTGCCTTACCCATACTAGTCAGGGCTCAGGACATGCTTGCTGAGTAAATGGATGGATGAGTGGACAGATGAATGGGATGAGTGGATGGATGAGTGGGTAGGTGGAAGGGTGGGCAGATGGATGGGTGGATAGGTAAATGGATGGATGGGTTGGTGGATGGATAGGTGGATAGATGAATAGATGGATGGATTAGTAGATGAATAGGTAGAAGTATGGGAGTTGGATGGATGGATCCACTGATGGATTAATGGATGAATAGATTGGTGGATGGATGGATGAATGGATTAGCGGTTGAATGAGTGGATGAATGGGTGGGTGGGTGGATAGATGGATGGTGGATGGATTACTGGTTGGATTGGGTAAGTGAATGGGTGGATAGATTGGTGGATGAATAGATGAATGAACAAACAGATGAATGGATTGGTGGGTGGATGGATGGATGGATGGATGGATGGATGGATGAACCTGCCCAGGAAAACAGGTGAGGCATTGCCCCTTACAGGAAGCACTGGTGTGCTTGAAAGTTTCTGCCCCTTGGGAATGGGATGACTTCTTAGTCGAGTTCCCTTTGTCAAGCCCCGAAGCAGGTCAGTGTGACTGAGCTTATGGGGATCAGTGTCCTACCTAAGCTCAGGGACCAGAATGGGGGTGACCTTCACCTGAGAAGACAAGGGTAAACTGCTAGTTCTGAAAGCCCTCCTCAAAGCTGCTGTGGGTCTGAAGCCACACCACTAACATGCATTTCTGTGGTGCCACTGAACTGGAGTATGGGTAGAGTGAGTAAGAATATGCTGAAAGGCAAGTGGGGAGGTGGAGGTGAAGGGAAGATCAAAGCATTGCCGGACCAGGACGGGGCTGGAGTGGGCAGGCAACTGAGTGCCAAGTTGTGTGCAGGGCACTTTCCACAGGTTCTCTCATTTGAGCCTCACAGCAACCCTGTGCTGTCCGTGGAGACATCACACCTCACAGATGAGGAAGCAGGGGTCCGAGAAGCAAAACTAACACTGAGACTCTGGCCTATGGGATACCAGCCCAGAAGGGGCACTGACACTGGAGGACTGACAAAGCTTTTCCCACCAAAGGGGTCTGAGTGTTCTTCAGGCAGAAAGGACATCGGGGGCTGGGAGAGGGATGAGTAAGACTTGGAAGTTCTCCTATGCCACCAGCTGGCTGCCTATTCCCTACTCCCCAGAGCTGAGGGTACCTGGCATGGAAGCCATCACTCGAGAACACAGGTTGGAAGGGCCGCCACCCAAAGGAGGCAAAGTCATCAGAGTCTAGATCTGGGCTGGATGCCCTGAATTTGGGGCTAGCCCAGGCTGGTCAGCGGGCCCCAGTTGGGCCCCAGAAAGGTCACTACAAATGGTCAGCCTTGGGGAGGGCGCCTGCCAGAGTCCAAGGATTCACAGGCTGAGTTATCCTGGTATCATTACAAGCGCAGCACTTACTGGGCATTTACTGGGCCAAGAGCGCCACACACAATGCCCCTTCCATTGCACAATAAGCCCATGAGGCACGTATGATTATTTCCCACACTCATCCGTATTTGGAAAAACTGAGCCTTGGCATTAGTGGTGACAGGGCTGTGGCAGAGCCTGTGTACCCAACCACCAGGCCAGACAAGGTCCTGGGCGGGAGGAGAGGAAAAGAAAGGGGAGCTGCTCCCAGCAGAGCCTCGTTCTATGCTGTGGGGCGGTGCTTCACCCAAGTTATTTCATTTTCCCCAACTTGTCTCTCAGAGAGTTGAGGCCGCTCGAGGCTAAGTAACTTCCCAATGTCCCCCAACCGAAGGGTCTGATCTCATCCCAGTGTGTGGCTGCTCACCCAGGATGGGCGCCTGAGGAAGGAGGGGGCCCCCGGGCAGCACGGTGGGCCCACCCAGGAGGCCCGCTGCTGTGTGTGGCCTCAGAGATGACCCTGCCTGCCCATGCACTGTGGCAAAGGGTAAACTGGTGCCACTATTTGTAGAAGACAATTTGATAACATCTATCAAAAATTTAAACACCTTTTGTCCATACAATCCCACTATTAGCAACATATCCTGCAAATATACTTGTAAAAGTTCATCAAGGTAGATGTACAGGCATTGATGGTAATAGTGAAAAATGGAAACAAAAACTCAACAAACCACCAATTGTCCAACAACAGAGGTCTGCTGGATTAAAGTTCAACCTTTGGGTAGAATACCACACAGCTCTTTAAAAGGTGTAGTTAGGGTCAGGCACGGTGGCTCACGCCTGTAATCCCAGCACTTTGGGAGGCTGAAGCGGGCGGATCACAGGTCAGGAGATGGAGACTATCCTGGCTAACACGGTGAAACCCCGTCTCTACTAAAAATACAAAAATTAGCCGGATGTGGTGGCGGGTGCCTGTAGTCCCAGCTACTCGGGAAGCTGAGGCAGGAGAATGGTGTGAACCTGGGAGGTGGAGCTTGCAGTGAGCCGAGATCATGCCACTGCACTCCAGCCTGGGCAACAGAGTGAACTTGGTCTCAAGAAACAAACAAACAAACAAAATATACATAGAGAGAGAGAGGATACGTATATACATATATAGAGAAAGAGGGAGATGGAGAGAAATACTCTGGGGAGGTAATTATATTGAACTGTTAACTGTCATTTATTGGGGTGGAGAGTGGAAGGAGGGAAGAGACTTTTGCTTCACACATGGCTCCTTTCTGTTATGTCTGGCTTTTTGTTATCCATAGATTGCATTTGTTATTTATTTTACTGTCAACAGGGGTTGTCTGGGATATCTGAGCTTCCATCCCCGCCCAGACAGTGATGACCATCTACACAGCCCGGCTGCTAAGCTCAGTGGGGAGCCACCATGGGATAGCCCAACAGACAGGGCCCCCACACAGCTGCCAGGGAGGCACAGGAGGAGCTGAAAGCGGGGGCAGCCCCGCTGTCAGTGGTGCTGGGGTTATCAGTGCATGCTAGAGAAAAAGGCTCCTGAGTCTAGATCTCAAGTCCCCTCCATTGCCCTGCTCCAGCCTGTCTCCACAGCCCAGGGCTCCCCGTGAAGAAGGGCACACCCCTCTTCTGGAAGGGAGTCTAATACCCACAGGACAACTCAGCATTCAGGGTAATGTCCACGAGATACGCTTCCCATGAATACCATGTGACTGACAGTGTCGGAGGTGTATGCCCCTGAGAGATCTTCTCTGGCCTAGAGATGTGGTGCTCCTGGATCACCATGAGGGCTCCCTCCTCTTCTGCCCAGGCAAGCCCGGGGTAAAAATGCGAAACTCCAGTCCTCCATCCTGTCCTCTCCCAGTGGGCACAGGGCCCAGCCACCCCACTGCCAAAAATCCTACAACATGTAACAGTGTGGCTAGAGAAATCCAGCTTCCTCAGGAGGCAGTCAGCGATGGCAGGGCAGCCCCGGGGAAGAGACCCTGCTCCCGGAGAGCCTGGCTCAGCCCTTCCTGGGAGAGTCAGCGAAGGCAGGGTGCCCTGGAGAAGAACCTCTTCTAGGAGAATCTCTGCTCCCAGAAGGGCTCTGCTCTCCATCCAGAGGGGAAATGTGGGGCTGGGGATTTGGCAAAGACCCTGCCCATCCTGTGCAGCATCACAAGATGAGCAAATTTGACTAAGTTTATCCCTCCCCACCACGTACGCACACCTGACACACAACTGGCTTCAGGTGCCATATGGCTCCTGCGTAGGTATGGGTGAGTGTCAGCCTGTTTAGCTTCTAGTCCAGCCTGCAGTTTTAGACCTGGTTCAACTGTTTCCTTCAGACTCCTTGATGCTGTTCCCCTCAATCAGAGCTGGAGTCTGAGACCCTCTGCTACCAGGGGATCCTGCACAGCCCTCGGTAATGACGTTTACCGCTTTGCACTAAAATGCTTGGCTTGCACTTATTCAGAGGCAGTTCATCCTAAGCTGCACTTTTATGCCATGCTGTCAGTCTACCTGGAGACAGCATAGGAGAGACAGCTCCCAAGATGCCTCCTTCACTGTGGATACAGCATCAAGAAGATGACACTCACTGTGGGGACAGCCCTGGAGAAGCCCCCCTCACTGTGGAGAGAGCCCTGGAGATACCCCCTTCACCATGGAGACAGCCACAGAGATGCCTCCTTCACCATGGAGATGGCTCAGGAGATGCTCCCTTCACTGTGGAGATAGCCCTGGAGATGATGTCATTCACAGTAGAGATAGATATCTCACATTATAGATATGACCTATGAAAAGCCCTCCTTCATTTTAGAGCTAGTACCTGAGAAAACTTTCTAAGTTGTAGAGACAGCCTGTGAGAACCCCCTTTCCTATATAGAGATAACCCTTGAGAAATTATTCTTCATTACAGAGACAGCCCTTGAAACACCCTCCTTCATGTAGATGCAGCTCTGCAGGAGCCCCTGTTCACTGTATAATTCCTTTTCAAAAACTCTCCCTCGTTTTAGAGGTAGGCCTGGAGAAACTTTCCTCTACTGTAGCGATAGCCTTTGAAAACCTTCATTCATTTGTAGGATGGTCCTTGAGAAATCCTGCTTTATTCTAGAGCGATCCCTTGAGAAGCCCCACTTCATCAGATAGAGCAAAAGCCCATTGGACGCCCCCCTTCATTCTAGAAATAGCCCTTGAGGAATACTTTTACACCGCTGGTGGGAATGTAGACTAGCACAACCACTATGGAGAACAGTAGGGATATTCCTTAAAGAACTACAATTAAACAATTACACCTACTGTTTGATCCAGCAATCCCACTGCTGGGTATCTACCCAAACGAAAATAAGTCATTATACGAAAAAGACACTTGTGACCGGGCACGATGGCTCACACCTGTAATCCCAACACTTTGGGAGGCTGAGGCGGGTGGATCACGAGGTCAGCAGTTCGAGACCAGCCTGGCCAACAAGGTGAAACCCCGTCTCTACTAAAAATACAAAAATTCGCTGAGCGTGGTGTTGGGCGTCTGTAATCCCAGCTACTCGGAAGGCCGAGACAGGAGAATCGTTTGAATCCAGGAAGCGGAGGTTGCAGTGAGCAAAGATCATGCCACTGCACTACAGCCTGGGCGACAGAGTGAGACTCCATCTTAAAAAAAAAAAAAAAAGAGAGAGACACTTGCACATGCATGTTTATAACAGCACAATTCACCATTGCAAGGATATGGAAGTAAACTAAGTGTCAATCAACTCACGAGTGGATGAAGAAAATCTGGTATACATACGGGATGGAATACTACTCGGCCACAAAAGCAATGAAATCATGTCTTGGGCAGCTACTTGGATGGAGCTGGAGGCCATAATTCTAAGTGAGGTAATTCAGGAATGGAAAGCCAAATATCGTATGTTCTCACTTACAAGTGGGAGCTGAGCTATGAGGCTGCAAAGGCGTAAGAATGATACAATGGACTTTGGGGACTTAGAGAGGGGGAAGGCTGGAGTGGGGTGAGCAATAAAAGACCACACATGGGGTGCAGTGTACACTGCTGTGGTGATGAGTGCACCAAAATCTCACAAATCACCACTAAAGAACGTATCCATGTAACCAAAAAACACCTGTACCTTAAAAACTACTGATTTTTCTTTTAAAACAAACAAACACACAAAAAAACAAATAGCCCTGGAGGAAGTCCTTACTCATTCCTTTTTATGATAGTCTTTGAGAAGCCCCCTCCATGTAGAGATAGCCTGTGAGGTGCCCTCCCTCATGTAGAGATGGTCCTTGAGAAATCTTCCTTCCTTTCCTACAAATAGCGCTTTAAAAGCTCTCCTGAATTTACTGCTACAGCCAATGTCATTTTCTCCCTTTTTATCCCCTTCATGACATTGCAATCAGGAAAGCTGGTCCTCCCCTTGGAAACTGGCTTGTGCCTAACTTGAGAACATTAGTAATCTTTACTGCATAGTTTTATGTGTGACTATCTGGAAGTTCAGAACAAATTTCGTGTCTATGCCTAGCAAATATATGGGATTTTCTGACGTATATTTTGTTTACTAACCTTTTCCCAGCTGCAGTGTATTTTCCTATCTTCATTTCCCTATGTCCCAGCTTATTTTTTGATTCTGTTGTATTATAGGTATACGGTAAGCTGCCTCATATCACTCTGTTTTGTTTAGTATTTCAATAAGGCAGGGGATGGATGAAAGAGGAATTGATAGATACATATACTTGTGCATGAACCGCTGCACTATGGTTCCTTTTCATAACCTCAGTACTCTGTCCCCAGCCCCCAGAACGGAGTAGGAGCTCAGAAAGACACTGTGCTGAAAGTTTTCCAGCACCTGCTCGTTAGTTTTATCTGTAAAACAACCCTGCAAGGTGAGTGATGCTACTTCATTTGACAGGTGAGGAAACTGAGGCTTAAGGTCCCACATTTGGTAGGTGACTGAGTCAAGATTTCTTGACTGAAAATTTCTGCAGGGCCAGGTGCAGTGGCTCATGCCTGTAATCCCAGCCCTTTGGGAGGCCAATGCAGGCGGATCACCTGAGGCCAGGAGTTCAAGACCAGCCTGGTCAACATGGTGAAACCCCATCTCTACAAAAATACAAATATTAGCTGGGCGTGGTGGTGTGCACCTGTAATCCCAGCTACTCGGGAGGCTGAGGCAGAAGAATTGCTTGAACCTGGGAGGCAGAGGTTGCAGTGAGCCAAGATCATGCCATTGCCCTCTACTCTGGGCAACAGAGCCAGAGTCCATTTCAAAAAAAAATAAAAGAAACAAGATTTGAATCTGCAAATGTTTGGATCCAAAGCGTTTGCTTATTCTACTTCGCCTCTCTCTTAGCCTAATAAGCAAGACCCTCTAGGTTGCAATGTGCAATATGGTAGCCACTAGCCACATGTGGCTATTTAGATTTAAATTAGCTGAATTAAAAATTCAGACCCTCGGGCCGGGCACGGTGGCTCAAGCCTGTAATCCCAGCACTTTGGGAGGCCAAGACGGGCGGATCATGAGGTCAGGAGATCGAGACCATCCTGGCTAACACGGTGAAACCCCATCTCTACTAAAAAATACAAAAAACTAGCCGGGCGAGGTGGCGGGTGCCTGTACTCCCAGCTACTTAGAAGGCTGAGGCAGGAGAGTGGTGTAAACCCGGGAGGCAGAGCTTGCAGTGAGCTGAGATCCGGCCACTGCACTCCAGCCTGGGCGACAGAGCGAGACTCCATCTCAAAAAAAAAAAAAAAAATTCAGACCCTCAGTTGCACTAGCCACACTTCAAGTGCTTAACAGCCACTTGTGGCTAGTGACTACTGTTTTGGACAGTGCAAAAGAGAACATTTCTATCATCATGAAACATTCCAGAGCATATCTTAACACTCCCCTCAACTGTATTTCATCCCTGCTAAGCGCCAACAGTGCCCAAGCCTTACTGGTACTTCCTTTGCTCTGTGTCTTTGCAGACGCCACTTCCTCCACCTGGAACATGCCCCGTTCCCCACCCTCATCCTCACGCCATCCTCCCCTCACAGCCTGCTGCATCCCTTCCCACCCCTACCTGTCCTCAGCCCCAGGACTGCCTCCTCTGACCACTCAATGCCGGAGGTCTGTGCCTCTGGCGTACATGGGTCACTGTTCCTTTGCAGCCTCGACCCCCCCAGTTGGCAGTGAAGGATCACACTACACACTGCTGGAAAGGCAGGCAACACAATCTACACTGATGCTGGATTTGAAAACTTGACTTCATTCTGAGCTCCTCTTCTGCCACTAGCTACTCCATTCATTCATTCAGCACGTGCCAAGTGTCCATTCTCTGCTGAGGCCTGGGCATGTGCAGGAGATGGAAAAAACCCGAGGAAACCCAGCTCAGGCTCTCAAGGAGCTCACAGTCCAGTGGCCTTGGTCAAGTCCTTCCTTCTTCTCCTCCTCCTACTCCTCCTTCTCCTCCTCCTATTTCTTCTTCTTGTTCTTCTTCGTCTTCGTCTTCTTCTTCTTGTTCTTCTTCTTCTTCTTCTCCTCCTCCTACTCCTCCTCCTCCTTTTCCCTCTTCTCTCTTCTCTCTTCCTCCTCCTCCTCCTCCTTCTTCTTCTTCTTCTTCCTTTTCCTGTCGAGATGGAGTCTCCCCATGTTGTGGGCTCAAGCAATCCTCCCACTTCAGCCTCCCAAAATGCTGGGATTACAGGCATGAGCCACCACCATGCCCAGCCTCCTTTACTCTTCCTGATTTCTTCTGTGAAAAATGTGCTAGGATTCTGGCTTTCCTCCCTGAAAAGCTTGTTATGTGGACCAAGAATGGGGACACAAGCGTCATTTAAATACATGTGTTAAGTAAAATGTATGGAGGTCATTGGTTTGGTCTGAGCTCCTACACAAGCCCAACAGGCCAGACCAAGATGGAGTCACTCATGCTGAAGTTCCACAGCACCAGGCCGAAATGAAAATTATCTGACCTTCCAAGAATTAGGAGAGAGACAACAGCTGGAGCCCCAGATGGGCCAGTTTCAGTGGGCATGATAGGGAAGTTCCCTCTGCTCTAGCGTTTACAAGGAAAATAACTTTGAAATGACTCATCCCTTTTTGTTTTCTGTTTCTCTGTGCCCTGGTCTGTCTATAAAGCCAAACTCCTCTGCTCCGCTCATCAGAACATTCATTGTATTCTGTAGAATGGGGTGTTGCCCGATTCTAGAATTGCAAATAAAAGCCAATTAAGATCTTTAAGATAAATTGTTACTGGCTGTGCCTCAAGCCTTGCAATCCCAGCACTCGAGGTCAGACGGATCACGCAGGTCAGGAGGATCGAGACCATCCTGGCTAACACGGTGAAAACCCCCGGGCTCTACTAAAAACACAAAAAACTAGCCGGGCGAGGTGGCGGGAGCCGTAGTCCCAGCTACTCGGGAGGGGCTGGAGGCAGGAGAATGACGAAACCCTGAGCGGAGCTTGCAGGCATTTCGAGATCGCCACTGTACTCCAGCCCGGCGACAGAGTGAGACTGCCCAAAAAAAAAAAAAAAAAAAATTTGTTATAATTTTATCTTTTGACATATGTAAAACAGGAGGTAATATCAACACATACATCCCTGCGGTGCCGCCTCTCCACAAAGCCCTGTGGAAGAGCTGTGGATGCAGCAGGCCCCAAGACAGCCGCCTGAGGACTATCCTCTTAGAGTGGCATCTGAGGGGCAGACGCAGGGCCCCCCGCAGGTCCAGGGAGATGGGGTGGGCTTCCTGCCCAGAGGGCTGATGAGCTGAGGGGTTCCTAACAATGATTCATTGAGGGTGTGTGCGAATCTCCGAACTAAAATCCTAAACAAAGTTCAGGGGTCTGAAAAATTAGAGCCAAATTCAAGACCAGGGTTACAAAGTGGAGCGTGAAGGGGAGGCCTCGTCATGCGGAATTTGGGGGATGTGGGTTGGGGGCCCCACACCCACCAGCTGTCTGCACTGGGCCAGCTCTCACGATCTCTGTGTCTCAAGTTTCGTCCTCTGTGAAATGGGGATGGGACACACACCACCTGGACAGCTCAAGGGGGACAGCCCATGTGAGCCCCAGCGTGGTCCCTCTCCTCAGCCACCTCCTCGCCCCCCACCCCCCACCCCACTCCAGGCCTGTCCTGCCTCTCCCCAGGGCCCTAGCCCTCCAGAGGCGACTAAAGTCAGTTGCCCAAGGTACATGGGTACGGTGGATGAGCCTGGGCTTTGGAGTCGAATCCAGCTGTGCTTCTTCCTGTGGGCACCTTCACTTCCATGGCTTCACTTTCACGGTCGTCAGTCTCTGTGGCCGTAAAATGGAGGCAATTCCACCACTGTGTTGCGAGGACGCAGTGGGATGTCACACACGGCACAGCTGACATCTGGCAGGGGCTCATTATGGGACCCAGGCTATCCCTGACGTCCCGTGATTCCAGAGTGAGGCCTTCCAGCTGTGAGGAGGCTTCAGGGTGGCAGCAGCCTTGGCACCTGCCGTTCCCCTCCTGCAGGGAGCTTCTCCCCCTCCTCCTCCTCCTCAGCCCCCCCGGGGCTGCCCTTCAGCCGGATGGACTGAGTCCCCTGCTGCGGTTTCTGGTTTCCAGGCTCCTGAAGGGCTTCTCCATTCTCTATCCCTCAGACCTGTTCCATCTTATTGCCAGGGGACCTACATCTTGGACCTACTTCCTGCCCAGCGACCCTCTTCAGAGCGGTGACCCCCCCACCCCACTGGCAGACACGTGCCCCCAGCACGCCCTTACCTTGTAAGGGGATCCCCTCCACCCTGGGCACGCTGAAAGAGTCAGGAAAGGAGGTAGTGTTGGGACTCCGGGTGTGTCCGGGAGTAAGGGACAGAGGAAGAGGAGGTAGGGCTCCAAGAGGAAATGACTGGGAGTGCTCTGGGCCCACGTAATTTATTACAGGACTTTGTCCCTGGGCTCCAGGTACTTCCACTCCCACACGCCTCCCTCAGCCCCAGCTGGCAGAGCCTCATGATGTCTGCTCTTTACCCCAGGCCCCTTCTGCAGGGCAGCCATGCATGCTGCCTGGAAGCCACCAGGGTTTGCAGTCTGTGCACCTGCTCTGGCCACCAGCCAGATCCCGTGGTGACAATCAGCTGACCATCCAGGGGGCTCAGCATCTTCCCAGGTGCTGAATGGCAGGAGCTCTGCCCCCAAGCACCCCAGGCTCTAATGGAGGGTGGTAGTATAACATGAAATACAGTATATTTGGTCCTTGTTCCCAGTTGGTGTCACAGAACTCCTAAAACCCTTAGAATTTCCCGAGTGATCGCCGGGTGCGGTGGCTCACGTATGTAATCCCAGCACTTTGGGAGGCCAAGGTGGGTGGATCACAAGGTCAGGAGATCTAGACCATCCCAGTTAACACGGTGAAACCCCTGTCTCTACTAAAAATACAAAAAAAAGAAAAAAAAAATTAGCTGGGCGTGGTGGCAGGTGCCTGCAGTCCCAGCTGGAGGCTGAGGAAGGAGAACGGAACAAACCCGGGAGGTGGCGCTTGCAGTGAGCAGAGATCGCGCCACTGCACTGCAGCCTGGGTGACAGCGAGACTCCATCTCAAAAAAAAAAAAAAAAAAAAAAAATTCCCGAGTGATCATCTCATAATGAGTCTGTTTGATAGCACCTGAAGTTATGCTGAGGAGGTGACCATGTGGGGGCCCTACCTAGCCTCAGCATGAGGTCAGTCACCAGAAAGACCTAGTGAGTAGAGGGTTGGAACTTTCAGCCCCGCCTACTGACCTCTGGGAAGGTAAAACTCTTGAACAAAGATTTGATGAGCTCCCACACATCTGAGGTCCCTGGGGGGTGGCATGCGGGAGAGGGCATGGAAGCTCCATGCCCTTCCCACACAACTCACGTGAGCGTGTTTAGTCGGCTGCTCATCTGTAATCCTTTGTAAAATCTTTTCCCAGGAACTGGTCAATATGAGTGCCGTCCTGAGTTCTGTGAGCTGTCCTAGCAAATCCAACTGAAGGAGTGGGGTGTGGGAACCCCAATTTATAGCCAGTTGGTCAGAAGTATGGGTGGCAACCTATGACTTGAGACTGCATTTGAAGTGGGGCAGTTTTGTGGGACTGAGCCCTTAACCTGTGGGATCTATGACTCCAGGTTGACAGTGTCCGATTGAATCGAATTATAGGACATCCAGTCAGAGTCTGCTGGAGAATTGCTTGGACACCTGGTCAAAAGAGTGTTCTGTGTTGAGTGTGAAAGGAGCATACACCTGGGGCATGTCTGGGGCCATCAGGAAGCCTTAGAGACAAAGGCCATCAGACAACAAGATTCCCAGGAGGGTCCCTGGCAACAAACTGGGCAGGCTCGGGCTGGCACTTGATCAAGGGGGCTTTGGGCTTGAGGCAAATATAGACTGTTTGGAAGGGAAGTGCATCTGGCAGTGGGCTCTGGGAGGGGTCAGACTGGAGGGGCCAGGCAGGCCCTCGAAGTGAGCATGAGGGCAACGGGAGCTCATTTACGCAAGGCTTTGAAGGCGGGTGGATAATAGGGGCAGGGAGTTACCTGCTCAGCCACAGGCCTTGTGTTGGATAAAAAAGGGGTCTTGGTCATCCTTACGGTTGGCCCAACTAGAGCCAATCAGATTCCTTTCTTTTCCTTGGACTTGGAGGGACTTGGGAACTGCAGGCAGAAATGTGGGAATGAGCCATTGTCTTTCAGAACAGAGGTCAAGGCAGGGTGGCAACCCTGAACGTGGACCTTTTGGGGGGACACAGACAAAGCAGTGGTGGGAGAGAAAAGGAGAGGTGGAGACCCAGTGGCCACAGAGACAGGAGGGAACCCCCGACGTCTCAGAGTTTCCTGTATCATCTGTGGGTGGGCTCCGTGGAGTTTCCATCTATTAAATGCTGTTTTTGTTGACATGGCTTGAAGGAGTTTCTGTATCTTCAAAGCAAATGACCCATGCCAAAGACAGGGAACCGAGTTGGGAGATCCCTTGAAGGACCACTTGGAGGGAGCTGCATATTCCGAGTCTTTCAGGCAGTCCCCCGTCCCGCCTGTTCCCCTGAGAACAGACCCCCAGCTCTGCCCCTGCTCTGACTAGCCTCCTGCTCCCTAAAATCTCGTCCAGTTTTTGGGTCCACACTCAACTTTTTTGAGCTACATGCTGCAGGTGGTTTCTTGGGTTTAGAAAGGCACCATCTAGCTCCTCTAGGGCTGACACTGCTGCTCCTGGCAGCTCCCAGAGATGGTGAATCCCTCGTTCTGGGCTGAGACTGAGTCCTCTTAGGACCTTTTCTACTGCCCTCATGCAAGAAAATATTGGGACAGAAAATCTGTGTGGACCAAAACAATCTGTAAGATGTTCCCATCCCGTTCTCACCTTATGCAAAATGGGACAGAAACACATTTTAGATACTGACGTGCTATTCTCTGTCTCTCTCTCTTTTATGTTACACATTATATCACAAGAACTTTCTGATACTGTACCAAACTTTTACCATTGGTCTTTAGAAACAGCATGATGGTATGTCACACAAGTGCCCCATCATTTGTATACCCATCCTCCCTGGGTGGACACTGGGAGGTACCCAATCCCTTGCTATCACACACAACACTGCAATGAACATATCTGTGCTCTCGGCCTTGTTTGTATTTTGTCGTTACGGAAGATTCCAGAAGGGGAACTTATGAAACAGTGGGCGTGAATTTTTGGTTGCTAGTCTTTCTCAAGTAGCATGCCAAGTCCTCCCTCCCAGGTCCTCCCTCCCAGTCAAAACTGCGCCTGTGATTGCAAAGACCTGGTCTGATTGCTGTGTGAGTTGGTGCAAAGGGGGACACCCTGAGGCATGGTTCTTCTGGAGCCTCAGGCTTTCTATAGCCAAGGGACCCCAAGCCCTGGAAATCAAGAAGATGGGCTGGGGAAAGGCAGGACAGGCGCTTCCTGGTAACACGGGTGACCAGGCTTGGCTGTCTCCCAGCCCAGTGCTACTTCCACAATTAGCATAGTGCTGATTTCCCAAGATGGGAATATTCTGCTAACCTTTAAAAATACGTTTGTGAGCTGAGCTGAAATGTGCCCATGGACGACCTGTGGTTCATTGCATTCCTGTCAGTGACCAAGCCCATTATGGTGTCATCACAGCTACTGACACAGAGCGAGCCTTTTGCTTCAGCTCTACCGGTGTATCATAGAGCTACCTGAAGTTGCTTGCTTACAGCGGCCCTAATCTTCTCATCTAGCCTACAGCAGCCAAATTATCCATTAACTCTATGAAACAGTAAGGTTGGCAGCATAGACCTCTGCGACTGAACTAGTCTTTAGAACATTTTTGAATTCTCAGTCTCGGAAAGAGCTAGCATGTGATGAGGATTTTCTCTGTGCTGGGCTCTTTGCTTGTACCATCTCACTCAACCCTCAACAAACCTCAGCAAATGAGGGGTGTTTCTCCTCATTTCATAGCAAGGAAGTTAAAGTCAAAGAGGTTATGAAACTTGCTTAGGCCACACGGCCAAAAGTGGCAGAGGTGCAGTTTGAATTAGGGTGTACCTGACCCCATGGCCCATGCTTATTGGGATGCTTTACACCACGCCAACCCTCAGACAAACCAGACACCCTCCTTCCTCACCCCAGTGATGCATGAGACATCCTGTCTTCAGAGATTTTCAAAAAAAGGTGTTTCCCCAACTTGCTGGCCCCAGCCCAGGGTTTGGAAGGCCTTTCCCATTTTGTTGCCTTAGTTTCTGAGATGTTGGGGCAATGGAATATCTGGGAAGAGAAGCGAGGCTTAAATGCTTCCCTGGAACCACAGCTGTGCGCAGTACAAGACAGTAGATCACAGGGCACATTCTGTCCTGTAGTTCAGGGTTTCTCAGTCTTGGCACTATTAGCATTTTGGACGAGATTATTCTTTGTTGGGCGATGAGAGGCATTGTCCCGTGTACTGCAGAACATTTAGCAGTAGTTATGCCCCCACCCCTAGTGGTGACAAATCAAAATGTCTTCACATATTATTGCCAAATGTCTCTGGGGGACAAAGTCCCAGTTGGGAACCAATACATAGTTCACAGGCCCAGGTGCCATTGGAGGCTGGCAGAAAGAGGAGGCCAACAAAGACCAGAACAAAGCTCCTCCCAGAAGAGGTGACCCTGACACTTGGGCTCCTTCAGTGGCAGGAAGATGTGGCTCAGAGGGAGGGTGCAGGGAAGATGAGTGCTTCCTGGAGGACCTTGGTTCTGACATGCCAAGGAGATGACTGTGTCATCAGGAAAACGCAGATATTTCTTCCTCCTGGAACAGCAGCTTCAAGATAGCTGCTCCTCGACTGGGAAGGTCTTGAATCCAAAGTCCTGAAGGGCCAGCTAGGCATCCACAGTCTCAGCCCCGGAGGAAAGAACTCATTTCTAGTGGTGCTTTTGTCACCATAAGCCCTCTGAGGAACCTACCCAGAGATTTGTCCGAGGCAGCAAGAAGGGGAAAGTAGGGGCACAAAATGGAAAGGTCACCTCCTCCTCTCTAGAGGGCTTTGGGCATTCAGCGGATAAATCTGTCTTAGGCCCTGGCATTTAAACCCAGGTCACTGACTATAAACATGGGACCTCTGTCCCATGACCAGGGTTAATGGCATATCCTGATGACTAATCTTATTGCCTTGGGGAGATTGAGACACTGACAAGGAAAAGCAAAACTTGCTTACGTGTCAACTCAATAAACTAAATACATGATGTTAATAATGCTAATTACGATGATAGTAATACTTCGCCTAGCTCTTGGAAGATGCTGAGAGCGAGAGGCTGAGGCTCACTGCTAAGAACTTCATTTCTGGGAAAAGAAGTACTGGGGTGGATTTCTTACCCTTGTCTAGAATGCCGCATGTCCACCAAGATCACTTTCCTTTACTTCTTGGTCCCACAGTGGACATATTCTTTCCTGCCTCATTTACAATTAGAAGGGGCCATGGGATGAGAGTAGGTGAGATGCTCCAACTCCAGGTTAGGCTCATTAAAATGTCCTGCACCTTTCTACACCCTCTCTTCTCCCATCTGTTGGTGGCACGCAGAGCATCCACTAGGGGCTTCTGAGGCCCTGGGAAATGGTGGAGCCACAATATGGGAAGAGCCTGGATCCCTGAATGACTGCTAGAAGCAGAGTGCAACCTCCACCTCACCGCTGACCCCACTGCCCATTGACAAGAGGAAGAAATAAACTATTATCACGTCAAGCCACTGAAATGTGTTGATGTTGTTATAACGACATAACTACATGGTAGACTGTTAGCTTACCATGATTGAAATATTATCTTTCCATCCAAATCAGCCTTTGTCCTTCAAATATCACCTCAAGCGCCCTCCCCTAAGAAGCCAGCCTGATTGTTCACTCTAGCCTCACTCTCCTTTTAATTCCCATGGTACTTGTTACCCACATCACACAATTCACCTCTTAGCATTTTCTTTTTTCAAAGCAGTACTTCCTAATGAATTGTAAGCTTCTCAAGGCAGGAATCGTGTTAGTTTTTTGTATCTTCACAATGCCTAATAATAATGATAATAGCTAACATATATATTGCTAATCTTAAATAATAAGATGCATAAAATATGATTACACATAGAGTTTACTTGAGTGTGTGGATAGCCACCTAGGAGACCTCAACTCCAAACGAATGGGTTCAGCGTTCCAAAGTGGAGAAGTTAAATTTTACTTACACAGAGAGAGACAGAAAAATTTTAGCAGGATTATAACATTTTCCACACAAGACAGTGCATATGTTACAGTGATTTGATTGGTTACAGGATGCTGCATCCCAACCAGATGACATTATTACTCTGTAGGAGGGGGAGTGATCTGAGGGGGTTTTATCTCTGGCACCACTTAGTCTCAATTGTTTACAGGGGGTAAAACGGCAGAAGTTGCAGCTGCATGACATGTGACTCAGGGTGCATAGTCACATTCCTCCGAAGACTCAGAACAATTTAAGTTCCAACAGCTTTCAGTTTGAATTATTTGGCTGGGTGCAGTGGCTCATGCCTATAATCCTAGCACTTTGGGAAACCGAGGTGGGTGGATCACCTGAGGCCAGGAGTTCAAGACCTGCCTGGCCAGTATGGTGAAACCCCATCTCTACTAAAAATACAAAAAATAGCCAGGCGTGGTGGTGCACACCTGTAGTCCCAGCTAGTCAGGAGGCTGAAGCACGAGAACTGCTTGAACCCAAGAGGTGAAGGTTGCAGTGAGCCAAGATCATGCCACTGCACTCCAGCCTGCTGTGCTCCAGCCTGGGTGACAGAGCGAGACTCCATCTCAAAAAAAAAAAAAAAAAAAAAAGGTTTGAATTATTTAATTTCACAATATTCTGTCCCAGGAATCATTATATATATAACATATATATATCATGCTTAATATTATACATGTAATATATATAATTATAACATATTATACAATTATATATGTGCATTTAGCTTCATGACAACTCTGTGACATAAATGGTACTGTTATCCCCAACTTATAGGTGAGGATGTTGAAGCACAGAGAGGTTCAGCAACTTGCTCAAGGTCACACAGCTAGTAAGTTTCGTTTGTGTCTTCCCTGGTAGGGCTTGCTAGTGGCTCAAGCACAAGAAGCTGGGTCAGACTTAGAGACCTGGCTTCTTTGACATAGAAAAAAGCTAAGAGGACTTGAAACCTGATTCAACTCTCTCATTTGATACATGTGGAAACTGAGGCTCATAGAAGACTGGTAGCTTGTCCCGGCTCACCAAGTACAATAAGCCCAGTGATAGGGCCACAACCTAGGGCTCTAAGCCCCCAGTCTACAGCTGTGATGGTGCCAGGCTGTTGTTTATATTATTTGGTTTCTTGCTCCCTTACGTGTTCAGCAGATGGCAGTGTCTTCAGAGTGTCTCCAAATACATCTTACATTCATTTAGGGAATGCAGCGTCTCTGGGTTATCTGTTAAGGGAGGAAGCATTGTGGACTGCTGCAAGTTTGCCTCTCCATCCTTCTCTGTCCTTAGCACCCTTGGTGTGGGAAACAGCCTCTCTTCTGGGTACCTCCCAATCACTGCCATGGGCCAACTGCACTGGGGTGGGGTGTGAGGGGTAGGGAGATGGCAGTCCTGAAAATGTAAGGTG